>NC_044279.2:72483309-72791015 GCF_004027225.2 Strigops habroptila
CCAGAGTGCTAGACCAGTGACTCATGGAAATTACTCACTGGTCTGCAACTCTGGCCAAAAATATTTGGATTAATTATGCGTATCTTTCTAACATATGGATTTTTCTCCTTTTCAGTTTTTACTACTTTTTTTTTTTTTTTTTTTTTTAAACAAATCTTTTGGGAAGACATGGTTTCATTTAATATGAGAAAGTGTTAACAAATAAAAGGAAAAAAAAAAGAGCAACAGAAAAATGATCCAGTCAACTAGCAAGTTACAAAAGGAGGATGAGGCTGGCATGGACAGCTAACAGTTTAAATAGTACAAAGTAGTTTGGATGACAGCCATTTATGTTTTTCCTACCAAAAAGACTTGGAATGACAAAAAGTGAGCTAATGATAAATGCTGAAAAATGAGAATTTAAGAAGAGAAATTGAAAAATATACTATACAGTGAAGAATAATTGCTTCTTCAGAACATAGAGAGAGGAGATAACTATGAAGCCTTCTGAATGTAACTATTCATTTCTAAAACCCTGTTCCAACAAAGATAATTTTCCAAATATCATCTGATGCAATAATTTTATCCTGAGTTATGAGATTCTAATATTGCTGTACTTTGTGGGGTGAGGGGAGACTACCTACAGAATGCAGCAAACCATCTAAGGAACAGTACGATCTCAGGGACAAGAACTTCCTAAGAAGCTTTGTCATCGACAATAACAATGTCGATTTTATTGTGTTGTCTAGAAAAGATAAGGTTAGCTAAAGAATCAAGCTCTACGTGAGTCACTCATGAAGAAAAGGAGGTAAAAATCTCAAAAATCCTATCCCCAGATTCTGTAGGAAGAGAAGTGAATCTGGTTTCATGCCATATAATAAGGAGGTTACAGAGAAAGGTGAAGTACTAAAAAAAAGGAAAAGAGACAAAGATCCTTTGAGAAGCCAGAAAGCAGCCTCAAATTTATCATACCTGGCATGTTATATACGAAATGAAAGGACACCTTGTCCCTACAAGCAAAATAACGAGCTATGCCCAGATTTCTTTATTGTTTCCTAAGTACCTGCTTTTAATAGTTTCTTCTTTTCCTTCATGCATTTTGTATCACATAACAATTACTGTGTATTATTCACCTCTCTCAATCCTGCAAACATACACAGACATAGACAAACAGTCCTGCAAACATAAACAAATAGGAAATACAGCTGTTTGCTGAAGATGTGTTCCTGAAAAGCAAGACACTTGGCAATGCAACAAATAACAAGCCAATTTTACCCATAAGAATTTATATAATTGATGCACACATCAATTTAAAAAATACACACAGAAGCAGTATATATAATGTGGGAAAGAGACAGGCAGAAGCAGATGCTGTGGAAAACACGAACCATGAGCTGAAAGAGATGCTGACTTTCGGAAATAGATAGCTGCTTTAGAAAAACCTCAGATGCTTCAACTATGAAACTGAACACCTGGTTCATTATCACATTTTTCCATCACTCACCTTTGATTGGCTTGGTTGGTCTTGATTCATCTGAGAAAGATGACAAAGAAAATGTAACTGCTCAGGAAGAAGCAGCAAGAACAGTCTTCATTATTACCCAAACGAATTGAGAACTGAATCATGGGTGTGTCTGAAGCAATATTGGCAAGAGCATGGGAAGAAGATGCTTTTTCTATATTTTCTTATTTTCCCAGGGTTTAAAGAACATCTACAATTAGAAGGATTAAGAGACTGGATTCTACAGCTAAATTTGATCATACAGTGTTGAGACTGCTGATAATTTATTTAAAGCATGAAAAGAATTTGTAACTAAATCACCTCTTCTTTTTTTCTTTTTTTTTTTTTTTCTTAACCCTCAAAAAAAGAGGGAGAGGAAAGAATTGGGTATGAAACTTGTAAAGTCAACATTATGGCAGGCTAAACCAAATATTTATCAAAGTCGAAGTCCAGGAATATTAATCGTCTGATTTCTTCCCATTTGGCTAACAAAACCAAAAGATAACACCAAGCTTAATACTAGTGAGTGCTCTTTCACAGGATCCAAAGCTAATCACACCATAGTCAAATCCCATTTTTTCCTAAAAGCTGCACACACTTTTTACAGGTAATCTTTTAAAACAATAATAATCTCTATGTTATACTTCTAGGTAGGCCACAATAAAATACAATAGCTTAAATATGTCTGTCTGAGAAACACCTCTCAGTACAAGAACAATCCTTGGAAAGGGATTCAGGAAAGTAATATGAGACATTAATGAAATACTGAGCTTTCATATTTTGCCATAATAAGTAAAGATTAAGCTGGATTCTTTCCTGGCTTCAAAGACTCTTTTTCTGTCTTCAAAGATGAAGCCAGACTCTTTTTATTGAGAGGATGAGAGGTAAAGGGCACAAACTGAAACACAGGAAATTACATTTAAACATAAAGAAACATGCCTATTTATTTATTTATTTATTTATTTTACCAGAAGGGTGCTTCAACACTGGTCCAAACAGGTTACTGTGACTCCATCCTTGGCAATATTTGAAATCCAACTGGACATGGCCCTCAGCAACCTGCTCTGCTGGATCCTACACTGAGTAGAGGTGGCTGAATAGACAGTTTCCTGAGACCCCTTCTGACCTCAACAATTCTGAGGTTATGTAAAGTTTGAAAAGTGAGGTTTTGGGGGGCCTTCTTTAAGTTCAGACTAAGATTTACATGGGTGATAGAGGGATCTGCACGCTTCTTCTCCACTGCTGTGTGCTGTATACATACAAATTCGCAGTATCACACTGACATCCTTATCTCAGTTGTGGCTAATCATTTACATTGCTGTAATGGCCATATCAGTCGAAAGTGAAAACTGCATCGTATCACCTCAGCATCATAATGAGTTAACAGGATATTTTATAATTAACCCTTTTATAGAATCTGCAACCCGAGGTGGTACACTGAGCTAAGATTATTTATACCAGGTACTTAATGTTAAGTATTAAGGACTGGAAAACATGCTGAAATTTGACAAATGTGGCATGCAAGGCAGATATATGGGCATTACACACCATTGCTTAAATACTACGCAGTAAACTGGTTAACATTGTGTTTATAGTATGGCAGTTGTAGGTTATATCAATTGCAAAAGAAACAAAGGAAAAATAGTAAAGGGAAAAAAAAACCCAGATTAAAGAACCTCCGGATGCCTTCTTGAATATAAGACACTGAAAGAGCTGCCAGCCTCAGGCTCTGTTTTCAGACAAGTTTGGGGCTGCTGCATTCCAATTCCTGAACATGGCAGCTCTTGATTTTGGCCCCAAGGAAGAGAAAAGCAGCTGTAGGAAAAAGATTTGATTTGCCTCTGCACTTTCAAGGCAACTCAATTAGAAGAGGCCAAAATAGAGCCACAAATGAGGCAGCAAGGCTGTGAAATGTGGTCAGGTTGTAAAATCACTCAAGTGGATTACCAACATGAAAAATACCAGGCAAATCACATCCAGCCCATCAAAAGCAGGTGGGAAGCTTTGAAACATAAGAAGTAGTGCAGCCCCCTACATTAAGTAACCAAAAGGTACTTACCAGGATGAGTCCTAACTGTACTGTTTGGGGTCCTGATTAGGGGTTTCCACTGTCAACACCAAGGAGGGATGAATTGCTTATTAACTCAGGCACTAGGATACAGACATCCCATTGTTTTTTGTGGATAATATCCTGCGGCATTTGAAAAGAAAATGATACACTGTTATGTTTCCTTCTGAAGTGTCTACCAGTCATACTGTAGTATTTATGGTTCTGGTTTCACAACCTCTTTAAGGCAGTGTATGCAGGGAATGCTGCCAAAACAGGTCCTCCTGAGCAGGTGTGCTCTCATCTTTTGACCAGCATCACTGAACTGGTAAAGTCAGGATAACTTAGGATGTTAGTTATCTATTAAATCCTGCTAGAACTCTACCTAGAAAAGATTTATGAGCCATCTGTTTTCAGGTATTTATGTTTTGTTCCTAAGACTAAACGATTATTTAATTTTATATGTTCTGTTTATCAGAGCCTGGCTAATGTAGCATGGTCTATAATCTAGGATCAAATATGAATGAAGAAGACACACAACCGCATCCTGGACAGTGGATCGGGTGGGGAGGAAATTATAATTTTCAATGAAATTAAAGAGACACAGCCTCAACTTGAACCTAATTGAGAATTAATTACAAAGTAGAAAGTAAGGTAGAGTAGATCACGAAAAGCTCCTATGTTTTGGCAGAAAAGTATGAAAAAAGCACAAATGTACAAGCAATTTACAAGCATGTCAATTACAATGCTTGTAAACAAAAAATGCTTGTAAACAAGAAAAGACGGTGTTAGTCTGTATGTGTGCTATTCGAGTACAAGTTCCATGCCTGTCTAGCAACTGCATCTGCCGTGACAGATTCTGGCCTGTTTTTAGATGCCAGGTGGGAACAGAGATGCAAGCACATATGGACGTACAGAGCGCCAGGGAATCAGTGCCACTGGAAA
Organism: Strigops habroptila; assembly: GCF_004027225.2. Lineage (NCBI taxonomy): Eukaryota > Metazoa > Chordata > Aves > Psittaciformes > Psittacidae > Strigops > Strigops habroptila. Next base: position 72,487,782 of record NC_044279.2, read on the forward strand.
CGCGGGGCAGATCCTGCGCAGACACAGCGAAGCCGAAGAAAAGGCTCATTGTCCAGGCTACCTGGAGCAGCGCATGATGCTGAAAAGCGCTGCGAGGGTCTGCGGAGCGCAGGGTACCGGGACGCGGGCGGCCGGGCGCAGGACACCGGCGGGGTGCGGGTGGCAAAAGAGAGGCTGCGAGGGCTCCTCAGGGCCCGGAGCGGGACGGGGCGAGCCACAGCGCGCACCGGGGCGGTCGGTCCCCTCGGGCACCGGGGCAGCGCATTGCCCCGGGGGCGCAGTGGCGGCAGGGCGGCGCCTGGCAGCTCCGCCGCTCCGGAGGAAACTTTCCCGCCCGCGGCCCCCCATCACCGCCGCCTCCCCCGCCCCGGGGCGGCAGGTCGCCGGCCCGCCCCAGCCCCTCTCCCCTCGCTGGCGGCCCCCCGTCCACCTCCGCCGCCGCCCCCCTCAAGCCGCGCCTTCTCCTCACCCGGGCGAGGGCGATGGCGGCGGTCCGGGGTCCCGCTCCATCGCTGCGGCGGGGAGAGAGCAGCCCGGCGGCGGTGACAGCTCCGGAGCTAGGTGAGCGCCGCCGCCACTGAGCAGGCGCGGAAGCGGCTGGAGGGCGGGCGGCCCCCGCGATGATGTGGCCCGTGATGCGCAGCAGCCGCCACCGGGCGCCTTCGCTTCCAGTTGCAGAAGCTTTCTTGGCGACCTAGCGCAAGAGTTGCTGGTTTGTACTCGCTCCAGAACGTCAGCAGCAGGGCATTTTCCTGCCAGCTGGCTAAAAATACCTTCCTCAGGAATCCGGCTGTTTTAAGTATTTGGGTCAGTCGGAATATTCTCGTCCTTGCCCAACTAGGCTGTGTGCCCTGTGCGCAACACCGAGTGCTTCAGCGTAAGTCTGCGACTGACTCCCGAGATATCAGCTGCATGCGTTAAACTAAATACGGAGGCAAGGTCTTGCTGGGTGCTTCTAATCAGTCCTCAGAACTCTTCGTCTTGAGACACACTTTGTATCAATACATTAAAATAGTCAAGCTGGCTAAACTTGTGCATTTATTATCATTACTAGCATTATTTAGAATCATACCACAGAATGGTTTGCATTGGAAGGGACCTTAAAGATCATCTAGTTCCATAGTCAGGGACACCTTCCAGTAGACCAGGTTGAGCAAAGCCATGTCAAACCTGGCCTTGAACACTTCCAGGGATGGGGCATCTTCTTGCACATCTTCTAGTGTTTTTTTACCTTCGCTTAAATCTCTGCTTTTCCACACATACCCACAGCATCTTGCTCCATGGTAGGCCAACACTTGGTGACTTGCCCAGGCTGCCTTTTGTTTTGTCTATAGAAAGGGAAAGAGATGCTGTAGGCTTGGCTGCTGTCACCATCATGAAATCCCAGTTCTCCTTTCTTCCTCCTTCTCTCTGAGGAGATTCTCTGAGATTCTGGGGCCAAAAGAATCTGCACTACTGGAGCGAAATACACAGCATTGGCTTGAACTCTTGATACGGCATTGAATGAATGAAAGAGCCCAAACCTCTGCACTATTAATTCAGTGGTAGATGCTGCCTCAAGCCTGCATTTATTGGGAATTTGGGCTATGGGTGCTGTTATCCCCTGCCCTGGTAGCAGCCACACATATCCATGCCTCAGGTGTGCTCACATGCGGATATGTAGTTGGGCCACCCTGTAAACCAGATAATGATCAGATCCACTGCTGCTGCCAGCAGGTTAGACTGTATAGCTGAGGTTTCGGAACAGCGCCTGAGGGTGCTATTTCTGGCTTTTCCAATTCCTTGTCTGGTGATCTTGAGCAATCATTCCATCAGTCCCCATTAGATGTTCCTAGATGGTGTTATGCCACTCCCTCTGTCAAAATCACATAATATGCATGGGTGAAATAGATTATTTGAAGTTCACACGCTGTTATGTTGGGCTGTGTGCAGATTCAGCGAGAGTCGCTTTTGTGGCCCAAGGCAAAATTGTCAGTCTGTGAGATCTTTTAGTCAGCATAGCTAGCAATAGGATTTTCTGGAAAAACCAAAATCCTGGAGCACTGCTGGGTGGAAAGGTGCAAACCAGGTTGCAAATTTGGTGGAATGGACCTGGCACATCCCAGGGGAGGTGACAGAGGGCACTGGTTTGAGCCAGCCTGGTGGGAAAACAGCAGGGCAGGCTCTTGCTTGTGGCCCTGCAGGTCTGCTCCGTACTCACAGAATTACAGAATCATAGAATGGTTTGTGTTGAAGGGACTTTAAAGCTCATTCAGTTCCAACCCCTTGCCACGGGCAGGGACACCTCACACTAGACCAGGTTGCTCCAAGCCCCGTCCAACCTGGCCTTGAACACTGCCAGGGATGGGGCAGCCACAGCTTCTCTGGGCAACCTGTGCCAGCGCCTCAGCACCCTCACAGGGAAGAATTTCTTCCTAATGACTAATCTTGTATTTGTTAATTCTAAGATACTGTATGTGGTTTGGGGGTATTTTTTTCCCTTGTGTTCTGCAATGAGGGCATATAAACACCGCTCACCTGATTACTACTTTTTCTCGGTTTTGGTTTGGACTTCCCATCTCATCTCATATCAAGCATTCAGTTCTCTTTTTACAGTTTCACATTATAAACAGAGAAGGGCAAAAACTGGAGAGCAAATCCTGAGTGACAGGGTGGCCAGTGCTGGCTGAACTTGGCAGCTGTGCAAGCTGCTTTTCCAAGAGATAATTAAAATTCCCTCAGGGCCTGACATTTAATTTTAGGTGCGTTTGTCAAATTCTGACAATGAAAACGGGAAGGTTTTCAAAGAGGAGCAGCCGCTGGCAGGCATTCAAGCGGTGCTACATGCTTGAGGCTTAGTTTCATTTCTTCTCCAGGCGATGAGATGGAGTTTTCATGCCAAATCGTTCCATAAAGATTTTAAAACCCCTTTTATTCTTTGCACCGTTAATCATTTTCCTTTCGTCATTATTAACGCCACATTTACCTGACCGTAGGTGTGTGTGCCGCTTACCTGGCACGGTAAGCCTCGGCGCCCCAGAGGAGCCGCTCACCGCTCGCCGCGGATTCGGGGCGGCTTTGCTCCTCCCGCCCTCCAGGGGGCGCTGCGGGCCAGGCTCCCGGCCCGCAGCCGCTTCCGGTTGTGTCGGGGCATGGCGGGGGACGGCGGCGCGGCCGCCTCACGGGAGCTGCTGGCCGTGGGGCTCCGAGGAGGTGAGCGGGCTCGGCGGCGGCGGCGGGAGCGCGGCCGGGCCGGGAGGGGCAGCGCCGCTGTCCATGCTGAGCTGGGCCCCCGCCCGCCTCTCGGCCGGGCCCGGCGCTGCGGGGCTCGGTCGTCCCTCCCGCCCTACCCACTCCGGTCGGGGAGGGTCGAGCCGGGGCTCGGGGGGTCGGCTCGGCCTGTGGTGAGCCTCCGGCCGCGCCCGGCGGCGGGCAGCCCGAGGGAGGGGCCTTCTGAGGCGGGCCGGGTGCTGGTGCCCGCTCCCGCATGCCGCTCCTTTCCCAGGCAGTGCGGTGGCGATAGGAAGCGAATACAGCGGGAAACCGCGTTAAATGAGTATCGACAGTAGTAAGGGCGTTTCTCTGAGGATAAAGAAGTGTTATAAGGAAATAGACCTTCACTTTATTTAACGATAAAGGGCTGATGGCTCAGTGGACGGTGTAAGAACAAACTTGTCTAATTAATGTAGCGTTTCCCCTACATAGTTTGGGTTTTACGACACTACTGTTGGAAATAGTTAATTTAGGTCATCAGCATCGCTGTTTGTGGCCTGCTTTCATTGATGGCCACCACAGTCACACACGTGAAGGAAGGGATTTAAATCAGTGTAACGGGCACACTACCTCCCTGTGTTTTGCTGTGGGGTGTTACAGGTAGTTTATCTGTGTGTTGGTAACTGACATTAGTAAATCTTGACAAAGGCTTTGAAAACAGTTGGAGCCCATATGAAGTGGCCTGCAGGGTCAGGCCAGTGGTCTGCATATCCCAGTATTCTTTCTTCTGAGAACTGCAATAGCAGATGGTAATTGCAGAGAACTTCATAGAATCACAGACTGGTTTGGGTTGGAAGGGACCTTAAAGCTCATCCAGTTCCAGCCCCCTGCCATGGGCAGGGACACCTTGCACTGTACCAGGTTGCTCAAACCCGGTCCAACTTGGCCTTGTTAAACTTGTTTAAACTAGTTTAAGCACTGCGTGCTCCCCGTTCTTGTAGCTGCCCCGTGTCTGCACCTGCAGGGGAGGGATGCTAGGGGGTATGTTCCTGCTCAGTCCTTGCAGTGCCTCATTATGACTCTGCTGCCTTGAATTTGTCCAGTTCCATGTTGAACTTGCAGATCTTTCTGCTTTCACAGCCTCTTGTGGTAGCAAGTTCTAGACATTTACTATTGACTAGGTACAGAAATGCTAAGATGACCTCCAAACAGACCTCGAGAAGCAGTGTTAGTAGGAAAGCGGAGGGGAATTCCTGGAGGCATTTGGATTTACCTGGAACTACTGGAGGCAGTTCCATCCTCATGTTAAGTCTTGCTATAGAAAGGTGGGAAGGGAGCAGCAAGAAGAGAACCTCACAGTTAAAATGTGACATTTGCAATTGATAAAGGTAAACATTCAAATACTTGTTTGTTTCCAGGGCTGGAAGAGACTTTGTTGATTAGATCAAAATGCAGCAGCAAGGAGGCTACAACCTTACAGACAGTGAGGATGCCGAGGAGTAACCGTGAGTAGAGGGGGATGATCACTTCCCTGGCCCTGCTGGCCACACCATTTCTGTTTTGCTGTTTATGGCTTGGGAAATTGAATACTGTTTAAATTAATGTAATTTAAACAGTATAAACTGTTTAAATTAATGTAATTTAAACATCTTAAGTATGGTAGGCAGCTAGAAATTGCAGTTGAAATGGAATCTGTTTAAATGCGTATATTTCCGAGGTATAACTGTATAAATTAATGTGCATCTGTTTATATACACATGTGATAATTATTTCTTTTTCAGTTTTGGACCGAGTACAGAGCTTTTTACCACAGATGGCCCATGCAAATGATGAGCTAAGAAGAAAAATGGTTACAGCACCAGCTCATCAGTTTGATATTGAAAATCTAGACAGTGCAACAGAAAAAGTTATAGAAATGGTAAATGCTTACTATATTTTTATTCCGTAAAGTTAGATGTGATTAAAATAATTATCTGATCTTAGAATGAGCTGATTCGATAGATAAGACTAAGTCTTTATCATTTTAGTCCACGGTCTGCAAATTCAAAACATAGATACAATAAAAATGCTTATTTGGTTTAAATTTACTACTTGGTTTTCACACTTGCAGAATTTAATGACTGGCGATGAAATAGTTTAAGGCGAGAATAGGACAACTTTTGAATCAGCAATTCTGAAACAAAATTATGTCACAAATTGTATTCTAAATGTCTCATGGGTAATTTGGTTTAGAAACTGGACAGGGTAAGGAGTAGTAAGGCATCTCAGAAGGCTTTATTATAAGAGTAATAACTGGGTTTTGGCTGTGCTTTGTATGTATTTTTAGGACTGGCTATAGGTCTCAGGTTTAGAAACGCTGTTAGTGGTGTGATTTTTTTATGGCTGGTATTTGTCTATTTATTTACATTTACATCAATATTTTCTTCCTGTTTTTAACTGAAGTGCTACAGCCACGAGCTCATGTAAGAAAAACTTAGTATGAAGGTGATGTGATATATGCATGTCCCAGACATGCCTTCAGGCCTGCAGACCCACAAGATAAAAAGGCAGAAGCAGGCAGCTTGGGGTTTGGGATGTGAGCTGTCAGAACAATTTGTTGGCCACTGGTTGGATTCACAGTTCTTATAGGCTGTATCCAGCCTGCGTGTAGTAGGTTGTCCAGTGCTGGTATATGCTGAAGAAATGGCCTTATATTTGCTAAAGGGCAATATGAATTACAATTTAAATATTTAGGAATCTCTTAATGATATTTGCTATAATCCTAGGAGAACCCAGAGGTCAGTCTAGTTGTGGTTTTCTTATGGTAGTATGCTCTTTCATGTGTTTACTTTATGTTTTACTCAAATGATTGAAGTGATATAGAAATGTACAATGTGTTAACTTAAGGTCTTTTTCTCCAGAATGTGGCTGTAGTTGAACTGAGTGATTCTGATACAGATGAAGAGATACTAACTTCAGAAGATGACTCGGAATCTGAAGATGACTGTATAGCAGGCGAAGTGACAATAGACAACATTAAGCTTCCGAAACAAAAGGGAGAAAAGGGCAAAATAGAAATTTTGGATAGCAAAGTGAACGAGTAAATCTATTTTATTTTACTAAAAATAAATTAAAAAACCAAACCAAACTCAACAAAAACCCCAAATCAGGTTTTCTTACTTTGAAGACTTGGCCCTTGAAAGCACCTTGTTTCCCAATGTAGTATCCATCAAGATCATGTGAAATGCTGTAATTTAGATGGTGGGCAATTCAGGATCCACTCATGACTGAGGCAGGCTGGATTTCTAAAGAATTAAGTACGGTTTTATTAATCAAGCAACATGGATAATAAACTTCATAGTAGGTTAGACTAAGAAAGCAGCTAGAATTTGGGGCACTTGGAACTAGTTAAGTTAAAATTGTTCTGTTGCTTTGTTGAAGAAAGGTTGTTGAAAGAAGATTTTTGTAGTGTGCTGGAAGAGGTTTTTGCTTCAAGGGCAGGGAAGAGACAACTAAGAAAAAAGCTTTGTTTTTTATATCCCATGTCCTTTGAAGTGTTATGCACAAAGTCTTCAATATTAAACAGTATCTTGAAGTGCGTTAGAGGTATGTCTACATTGCGTTCACAGCAATAACTGTTGAACATTAAAGCAGCGGCTCAGTGTTTCAAGATGAGCTAGCATGGGTAAGGACAGCCATGGCTCTAAAGAGAGGTCAGCAAAGGATTACTTACCATGTCTGCCTGCGCTAAAGTCCCTGTCGTTACAGGTAGGCTACTAGCTCCTATCTGGAACATTTGTGGCTGTTGTGCAGATACCCTCAGTACTTAAACAGTCAAGTCTGCCGCTGTGGTATTCCAATTGCTTTAAGCTACGTTTTTTGTCTCCCACTTTCCCCGCCATATTTCTGTCCTCTCCATTTTATTAAGAACTGTCACTGCCAGAAGAATAGAAAGCTGAATTTTCAGCTGGCCTGTACTTAGGTGAGCTTAAAACAATTGTGAAACCAAAATCAGTGAAAGTATGTCTCATTCATACTTAACCTCAGATTGATCGGATACAATTATTTGGGCTGTTATATTTACAACATAAATCAGTTTGCATTTCAGAAGTATCTGTTGTGCTCCTGGATGTCATTGTTTGTTTCTTAAAGGAACTTTTTATTCTCTACACCATTAAAGTTTTCTATATTGTATTCCTCAAATGTTAAACTTGATGTCATGACTTGAAACCTGCAATTATTTACAATTTACTTCGACTCCCATTCTCAAAGCTATAGTTCTAATATCTGTTTCTATAATACTTGTGATAAGAAATAACAAGGATTCTGATCTTTCTTTCACAGTATGACTTCTTAAAAATAGAACAGGGGCATGATTTACTGGGATTAACCAATTAAACCACAACATATAAGTGAAGGATGGGAATCAGAAAATGGGACTGCTACTTTAAATGGCACACCCACAGATCAGGATAAGCTTTGGGTGAAATTGCACTCCTAGAAGGGCAAGTGGTCTTAGTAGGCTTAGTTTGCTAGATAAGGTCTCAATCTATGGAAAATTTCCTTCAAACTGAAAAAGTTTGAAAGCGAACATCTTAACTCAGTCATTTTACAAGGGATTTTCCCATAGGCAGAAAGAAAAAAACCCCAAGCAAAGCCACAACAATCGTGAAATACAAAGTAATAATCATGCTGTATGAATCAGTGGTAGGAGTCCATGTGAGCAGACAAAGTGATTTTAATCTGGTAATGTAATCATCTTTCAAATTGCAGGCAAAATCACACATTCATATCAACAAAAAGATAGAAAATATTTTCAGTAACTTGAGCTTGATATGCATAGTTTAACGCCAATGTTGAACTCTGTATGTACTATACAAAGATCAGAGTAAGTGCACTTTCTTGCATTGATTTACATCTTATGGCACGAAGGTTTTCTGTACTGCTGAAGAATCACCAGAGCAGAATGTTTAGTTGCTACTGTAAAACTTGAACTGGTTTATCACAAAAATGGCATAATCAGTATATTTTAGTTCAAGCCTAATAACTAAGGATTTAAAATGATTGTGTAAATATGTTCACACAAATAAGAAATAGGGATGAAAGAATTCTTCAGTTGGATTTAAAGAAATAAACCATGTTCTTGGTATTTTGGGGGGGGATTGCGCTAACAACTGCTGCTGCATAATTTAAATAAATACAGGTTGGTTTCCAAATGCTTTATCTGTCAGCGAGACTAAAATTTAGACCTGATTTATAGAAACTTCTCCATGGAATGGGTTTTATTTTGTTGGGGTTTTTTAGTTACAGCGCTGCAGATGGCCTATCTTAGGCAAGATATTAAGTGCTTCATGAAGGTTCAAACTCTGCTGAACGTTTACTTTCCAGGTGAAGCCGTTACTTCAATATTCCACAGTGATGGCTTTGGTTCTAAGATATTCATGAAGAGCTTCTTCACCTGTACGAGCACAATATTCACCAGTTAGTATAGCAGCTCAGTGAGAGAATGTTGTCAGTGACTGTAACTGTATTAAGAAAAATAATAAAATGATTTAGCCAGTATGAGAGTCCTTATGGAACAATGGAAACTAATTGACTTACCCTCCCACTGGGATCTACAGAACTGATTTGACAATAAGAGGCCAAATCCAACAGATGTGGAAAGAACTAGGAGCTGGAATTTAACAAGCAGCCACCTGGGTGGGACTGAAGCAGCAGTGGTGTCTAGGTAGCCACTGGGGATTCATATCTGAATTTATGAACTTCAGTTTGTCTATGTTAAAGTTTCTGGGTAGAGAAGCTGTGTAAAAATTAGTAATCTTCCTTTTCCTGATAGTAGTATTCATTTTGCTTTCAGGAAATGCAATACTTGGTAGAGACTCTAAAGGCAAAAGTCTGTTGCGCCACTGAACATTGTTTGTTTGTTTTTCTTTGGTATGAGGCCTGATCTGTCCAGACTTGTAAAGTTTCTTTGAAAGCCTAAACTTCCTTTTTTTAAAGCTGGTGTTGAAAAGATTTTTTTAAATGCATCTTCCTTTAGGGCTGTTGGCAAATTTTGATAACATTTTAAGGCATAAAAGTTTCCCATGGATTTAGAAATTCAGAAGAGAAAGCTGAATTAGTGCTCTTCCTGAGGGAAAGGAAAGAAGATTTTGGCCAATACCTTTGCTGCTTGGCAGCATTTTGTAGCCTGTACGCAGCTCTGGACAAGCTGTAATGTGAATGCTCTGAGAGGAGTTGGGAAGAGAAATATTCCATGTGCCGTAGCATTACTGAATAGATGTATAGGAAGGGCTGAACGGGAGGTATGGAGGCAGAATGTTGTAGGGATGGGAGAGGATTACTGTAGTTAGAGGAATGTAGGGCATGCAGGAAAGGCATTCATAGCTCATGTTTTACTAGGTAGACTGTACACAGGTAAGGGCAGATGAGAGAGGAGGGAGGGAGAGAACAACTTACCTAAATCTTTCCCAAAGCCAGACTGCTTAAATCCACCAAATGGGGCTGCCACATCAGTTTTGTTGTATGTGTTAATAAAAACTGTTCCAGCTTCTAGCTTTTCACTGATGTAGAGAGCTTTGCCTATGTCTTTTGTGAAAACTCCTGAAGCTAAGCCATATTCTGTGCTATTTGCCCGTCGCAGCACTCCATCAACATCCCTATGAGGGAAAGAAATGACTCAATTGCAACTACACAAAGTAAGTGTTATCAACCTTCCACCTTCGATGTCATTGAAGCATGTTTTCCCGTACTTGCTATTCTCCAGTTATCTTTTCTAAAGACAACTTATTAAGGACTAATCTGGGAGTCAATATGACAGATCTATGGAAATTTATACGCTTGCTTCAAACTTGTAAACCTCGTAACCTTACATGTCACTGGTTAAGATCTACACTAAGAAATGTCAAAGGGAGGGTCGTAGTACACATACCAACTTTGCTCAACTACAGTAAAATTTAGGGATTAGAGAAATACAAAAACACTTGTAAAGCTGACCTTGGCAGCAGATTTTGCATCAGTTTGCTGAAATTTTGGCATGCTTTACAACTTGATGGAGAATAAATGCTGAAACTCGGGCTTTCATCAAGACACAACTTTCTGGGCCACAGCCAGAGTGCTATTTTCTATTTGCATCTCATCTCCATATAGCTTCAAAGATCCATAATAATTTAAAATTTTAAAAACCCTCCATAGGCTTCCTTATCACTATGCATAATTTATGGACGTGATGGGTTATCTGTGTGGCTGGTTCTTAACTGCGTTATCAAACTGTAGAAAATTAAACATGGTGGAAATAGTTACATGAAGTTTCTATATAGGGTTTTAATCTCATCTGTGTGTAAAATAATTCTTATGATTTGGAATGAAAGCTATTGAAACTGGCAGTCTACAAAGTATACAGAGGGATTTTCATTTGCACCAGTAATGTGCCAATGTTACACAATGCACCACAATGCTAATGCAGTCTTTTGTGATGGAGAAAAATAAGTGATTCCACTGGAAAAAATACACATTTTCTAATTTGATCAAGCTGTTGCAATTACCACATCAATGTCAGTAAAAATGTTTCACTGAATACTAAGGCTTATTTAAGAACTGGCACTTAACGGTTGCATTCTATCCTGTCACACACTGCTAACAGCATTATTTCTATACGGACATGGAGCAGGATACCCCCTAATGAAGAGGGTATTTCCTCAGAATTTAACTGGAAGAGGATCTACGTACTCAGACTGGTGTTACAAGATTTAACAAAATCATGCTAGGTATGCTATAATTTCTACACTTAGGGTGAAAGTGAGAAAGTTTCTAACAGTAACCAGAAGAAAACATACCCGTTTTTAAATTTAGAGATCACCATTACAGGACCAAAGGACTCTTCCTGGGCAATATACATATGGTCTTCAACATCTGTGAATACAGTGGGTTCCATGAAGAAACCTAAACAGAGGACAGAGCATCATTTGGGCATGGCGAAAATGCTTCCCAGTTTCTACTGTCCAGGCCATCTCTTTTCCATATTTTGAGGTCATAGATATGTTGAGACTTTAAATGGAAAATATCAAGACATACGGATGAAGTATGAATGCGTGTGTGTAAGCACCAGACAAACAGAAGAAAAAGAGTGAAAGAATGGCCTGTATTGAGCTGAGCAACAACTGTTCCCTGCCTGGCCAAAAGGTCTGTGTGCCACAGACCAAGTGACTCCTCAGGGGAAGACCATACATTCTGACAGCAGGAAGACAAGGTTACAGCATGTTACAGAAGCCACTGTTTTTCTTGTTACCCTATGAGAAGATAGACTGTAGCCATAAAGATCTGTATATTCCAAACAAGGAAAAACATACAATGGGCAGCAACTTTGCCTAAGATTTATGGATGCTCAAGTAAAGAAAATTCTCAAAGGACCTGTCCAAAAGCTAGCACATTATTAACAATCAAAAACTGGCCTGATGTTGTACGCAAGCAATCCTGGTCCTCTACGTCTTTGTGAGTGAGTGTATTCCAATTTGAGTGAGCAAAATCAGCTTCAGAGATTTTGAATATAAATGCTGTCCCCTTCCGTAGGACTTTCCATGTAGTTCCGTTACACTGATTTTGTGTAGTTATGAATCTCCACTTTTATTTAGGGTTGCAAGCATTATTTTCAAATTCTGATGCAAATGTTTGATAAAGAGCAGATGTCCATGAGAAAATGGTGCTTTCATGCCTGCCCACTAAAACTTACCATACATATTATCTATATAGCAAAAAGGGTGTTTGATAATAATACCTTATACAAACTCTGCTAGTAGTTTCCTCAGTCAGATTTAGTGTTAGTGTGATCTAAATTGATATAATTATACTTATGGCTCTTGAAAGTTCAAGGATATTTCAAAAAAAAGCCTCAGTGCCTCACAACCAACAGGAATAGATGACGAAAAGATTCCTGTACAGACTAGACTCTGATTCAATTTCATATGTTATGCTTCAGTTGCAGAGCTTCTCTTAATACAAGACCTGAAAGCCCTGTTCTCAAGTGGTATCTTGGGCTTACCTGGTACTGTTCCCATGATGCTGCTACTTCACATAATGCAGCAGAGACAATCATGATGGCTTTTGTTTCAAGTGTAAAAGTTCCAAACACCTCTGAACAGTATTTTACCTGGTCTACAAACTTGTCTTCCTCCGTACACTAGAGTGGCTCCTTCTTTTACTCCGATTTCACAATATTGCAGCAGCTTTTCCAAATGTGCCTTGTGATTTTGTGGACCATGATCTGTGGATCTATCAAGTGGGTCACCAATTTTCATCTTTTTTATTTCTTCCACCTATGGGTTATCCAATTAAAATGAAGTTACACAACATAGCAAATAGTTCTAAAGTGACCAGTGATTGAAGATGGTTCATTTTTTGTGCTGTGAAGTTGGGCTTTAAGAAAGGGCTCGATTCTTAGAAAGTCGAATGCTCCTCCCTTTCTAAAATGAGGCTTTGTCTTATGTTTGATGATCTCTGGTTCTGAAAGTTTTGGATGCTGTTTTCATGCATTCATTCTCTTCTGCTATTAAGATAGGCATGTAAAATGTTAGCTTTTACCAGTGTAAATGAGTTATGACTGTGATTTCCTGTTCTTGAGCTAAATAAATGAATTCTCCACCAGTACAGTGGATTTTTAATAATGACCTTCGTATTATTCTAGCTGTGCTTCCAATATGCCTTTTTTTTTTTAAACTTCACAGCAGCCTTCAATCATATTGACCCGAGTTCATTAATTATTTTAATCTTACTTTCATAGTCAAATATGAAATATCACCAGAGGTGCAATATCTATTTCAGTGTTACTTATCTGTGCATTACTGATGAAGTTATCTCCCTTCAATGCCTTCCTTTTAACCTGTAAGAGGTTCCCGAGAAGGAGCATTGTCTATCATAAGCAATAATGAGAAATTAAATAACTGAAATTAAGAAGAAATGCAAGTGTCTATAATAGTGGAACTTTGTGCCATGATAAATTATTTGCTTAAACTTTAGTCCTTCAATAACTTACCACTTTGCTAACAAATTCATCATGGATTGATTCTTCCACAAACAGCCTGCCAGCTGCAATGCAGTTTTCTCCTTTGTTGAAATATACTGCTCCCATACCCTGATCAGGGGAGAAAAACATTAATATTTATATGCATCCTTTTGTTTAGTCACCCTTTCATTCTGTTCCCTGGGGTTACATCCTGTGTTTGTGACCCTCAAAGCATAGTGCTTTAGGTAAAGGGACATGAACAATGCAGCAAGCAGACTAATGTTATAAGTGGCAAACACACTTCCACAGACACAAATGGCTCAGGATGAATCCATTAGCACTGCTCTTTCCATTTCCATCAGCATTCCACAGAATCACCTGCTGCAGCATCACAGAGAAGAGGGCTGGCAGCACCATCAGTGAGTATAAAACTGTGCTAATCCACCAAGCCATGCTGCTTGTGTTGAAAGTCACATGTACCTATCTGGGTGAACATTACCTAACTCTAATCTGCAGAGAACCTCCTATTCCAAGAGTGCAAATTCAGACCCCATGCCGTTTGTTCCTTTTTATTTACCAAGATATGATAGCTGCCATTGCTTTTCCGGGGGGTAGGGAGGTGAAGGAAAGAAGAGCAGGACAAATTAAATTCCTAAAAAATAGTTTTCTGGCAGCTGCAAAGGCCTAAGGTTAATTTGGCTAGTGAAAATACTTTCCAGCTATACTTCTTTGTTTTGTTGTATTTTCTTGTAGTACTGATCCCCACCTTTTTGGTGCAGTATGAACAGTTTAACTGTGATGCATAAATAAATATCCTGTAGAAAAAGAGCCTATTTTCTGACAGATTGCATGATTTTTCATGCAAGGGCTCCCTACAGCAGTTTTTGGCAAGAAGAATATTGCAATACTGTAAAGATGCATCACAAAGGCTTCGAATATATTTTATTTCAAAGTAACATTACCATTTTTACAGCTCTGTCAAGTTCACAGTCACTGAATATGATCAATGGTGATTTACCACCAAGTTCAAGAGAAACTTTCTTCAGATTAGCGGCTGCACTGTAAAAAATATAAATAATTATATAAAAATCCCTTTAAAATAGCTTACTTCATTATTTCCTTTTAATCATATCTAGTGAAAATGTATAAAGCTCTATTTTCCAATAGTAGAATTCTACGTAAATGTAAACAACCATATGTAGCTATACTTTTCTATTACTTTTACATGCACAATATAGCAAATAAGATACTTCAGAACTAGATTGAGCAGTGTGTATTTATGCATCTTCTGCCGAGAGTACCTCTTCATGATCTGTTTACCAGTTGGTGTTGAACCAGTGAATCCAACTTTGCGAACATCGGGATGTTCAGACAGGTGCTGTCCCACTAAACCACCTATTGGGGTGAGGAAAAGGGTTAAATGGACAGTACTAGGCAATCTTTACTACTCCAGCAGCAGCACTGTAACACAGAAAGAGCTAACAATATGTCAATCAAGTACAATATCACATCCTTATTTACATTTACAGCTTTATTCTCATGACTATGAAAAATCTCACATTTGTTAACTTGGATCACATTAATATCTCCAAATTCCCCCATCTGTCTGGAATGAATAACTTCCTTCTTAATATTCCACTGTAGATGGAATAATCTAATTTGTAACAGAGCCTACCCCATAGTTACTTTGTCACTTTTCTTCCTTAAGGAAAGAGGAAAATGGTGTCATTAGGTAACACGGTTTGGACCATAACTAACCTGTAGTGTCCAAAACGCATCTTACCAGCTTGCTCTAGGTCTCACAGTCACATTTAAATACTTCCAAGTGATGATAAAATTAGGAGAAAAAATGAAGTTTTACAATCAAGTGAAACATGTTTCTCTGTAATACATTCTTTTTCAGAGTGTTCATGCTATTTGTGTGAACTTGTACAGCGTGTAGGAGGCTGACAGGTCTTAACACTAGCTAGAGCCAAGTGACATACAGGTATTTCCCATTCTGTGCTGGAAATATGTGACATTGATGTATGACATAGATACAAGCCTACTGTCTATGAAGACACAAGTGCTTAGGTAATAGGTCTTCAAAAACACTAGTTGACCAGTTTTAGCATGACCTACTCTTCCCATTAAAATGATTAGTTCAAGTTTTACCTGAACCAGGCAGAATATTTATAACACCCTTAGGAAATCCAGCTTTAGCTGAGAGTTCTGCAAACTTCAAGGAAGTCAGAGGTGTGACCTAAGTAGAAACATTTAGGTTAGGTCTCCTATTTTAATTAAATGCATGATGATATCTTTTACATTCAATTTATCTCAATTTTTCATACAATACTCATCTTCTTACTCACAGTATTGACAGATTAAAATTGATGGCTTCTTGCAGAAAAGAATTCATTCTTGAAAACAAGAGTAGCATCAGAGCATAACCGAAGAAAATCAGTACCTTGTATCATCATGGCAATTTGTATTATTTTACATGCACTTTAAAACATATTATACAGGCAACCTATGGATACATATGACAGGTCATATAGGTGAAATTGGCTAGATTGCTTGATTGCCTGAACAAATGGTAGAGGACCTGAGCCACCTGTACATTCTGTTTTGGTTTTACCTGAGCTGGCTTGAGCACGAGTGTGTTGCCTGCAGCCAAGCATGCTGCACTCTTCCATGCAAGCATCATCAGTGGGTAATTCCAGGGGATAACGATTGCACAGACACTTAAGGTAGGGAAAAACAGGGAAAGATTACATTTTTGATGGCAGCTTTTTAATGGCTTTTCTGTATGTCAAGGCTGTCACTAAGAAGAAAAAAGCGATGCTTACCCAATGGGCTCTTTCTTGGTGAATGTCAGATTATGGTTTGGCCGGGCCTGGTTAATTGGAATTGTAGCACCCTAAAAGACAGAGGAGGGACAAATCTTGGTACTGTTTAATCATTTTTATTACAAATATATTTGCCATGTAAGTATGTTTTGTAAAGCCACAGAGTAGACTTAAAAACCAGAAGCATTTTTGCATCACAGAAAGGGGCAGGGGTGCTTCTACTGTGTCATTTCCTACTATGGATACTGTTGTCAACTCTTGATTTTCAGCAGGGTGAAATAAAAGCACAGATAACAAAAGTATGGAAGAACAGAAAGTGAGGGTCTGAAGGACAAAAAAAGCTGAATGATATTCCTGATTGTGGATCTTAAAGATACTTGAGGAAATGCTGTTAAACTTGTGCCACCTGCTGTTCCACCAGTCAAACTCACCAGCCTTGGCTGGAATGTAACACAGCTCATGAGTCTCTGCACTTATCTGCACAATGACCACAAAGACATTCTGCTTCATGAATAATTAAGACCTGACTAAGTACAGACTATCCACCGTGACACCTCAGCCAGTGAGGCACTGGAATGGGTTGCCCAAGGAAGTTGTGAATGCTCCCTCCCTGGCAGTGTTCAAGGCCAGGTTGGATGGAGTCTTGGGTGACATGGTTTAGCGCGAGGAGTCCCTGCCCATGGCAGGGGGTTGGAACTAGATGATCTTAAGGTCCTTCCCAACCCTAACAATTCTATGATTCTTAGATATTTAGAGTCACATTCTAAATCCATATTCTCCAACAGAAGCAAACTGTCCTTTTTTATTGCCAGGGAAACCCATTTTAGGTAAAACTCTAATTTTGCTTTGTTTTTTGATTACTTGATTACTTTTACTAACAATGGTTTTTGGCAATGTATCAGGAAAAAAAAAAAAAGATAGAGAAGCATTGACATTGACTGTTTGCTTTATATATTCACTTGCCTGAATTTTGTCACACCATCCCGCAAAGTATCTGAATGTTTGCACAGACATTCCAACATGGGTCTTCAAAGCTAAAGTGTAGACAGCTCCTGAGTCAATAGACTCTATTGTTGCTAACTCTTCTTGATGTTCTTCCATCAGGTCTGCAAGTCTTTAATAAAAATATTACAAATCCACATCAAAAAGAAGTGATATCTAACCACTGATACCCTAAAATGATATGTGATATGGCAATTTGGTAACTAAAATAGCATTCCCACTGAATTTGGAGGTAGAGCACTGGAGCTGCTGCCCTTTAGTAAGAGCTTGAACAATTGCCCGTTAAGCCTGCAGATGTCTTCACATTGGCTGTAGTAGACACTGGATGATGACATGAACTGTGAAAACTTAGGTGATTGTTCAATTATGGGTTTGTAAATAAAATAATAATTAGAACAGCTGTACTCCTTTCCTGGTGTAGTACAAGGAGCCAACTATAGAAAATCAGACTAGTAAGTCAGAAAGCAAATACACAGTAATGTAAGAAATGTCAGGTAGCCAAAAGTACCAGGAAGGAGTACTTGGGATCCTAGCTTAAGACTTGAGAAACCTGCTTCATAATGCTGTTTTATATTGTCTGAACTTGGGACTGAAATACTTGAACGTTAGATGCTTCAAAGGCACCCAAATGTCCAAAGACAGAGCTCCTAAGATATAATGCAAATTGGATTTTATATGCCTTGGTACATTTGAAAATCTGTCCCACAGTCTCCTTGGGCCTCAATTTCTCCATCTGTTAGGTTTATGAAGCAACACAGTGAGGTGTAAGAAGGACTGTGGTAAATACTGTTAATAGTAGCTATCTGAGTGTCTCAAAAATGTGTCCACGCAGACAGATACACATACTTATGATGAGCTCTTGCAAATTTAGCAGTCCCCTGCTCAGGCAAAGAGGCCTGTTTGCAGGAATGATTTTTTACATTCAGCCTTAGATCTCTCACATGGCAGCGAAACAGATGCATCAACGTTTTTTTTAAGCTTCTGTTTGTGTTTTGGTACTCAGGCATATAATCAATGCTCCCATGTGATTTTAAGAGCTTAACCAAATGTGTTTTAGATCCTGTAAAGACTATTCAAAACTGGGTGTGAAACTTATTTTTCTATTATGTAAATTCTACCCATTTAAAGCATTTTCAGAGATGTGGAAAAATACTCTTTAACACCTGTTTTAACTTGGAGACCCAGCTACAGGTCAGGGCATCAGCAGCGGTGTGTAAAAGAACGGATATAGCATGTCAGGGACAAATAAGAAGGTTCCATTTAATGCATGCTTACTATCTTCTATTAATGGTTCCTTGACACAAAGTAGCAGAGCAAAGGGTTTTAATGGTACAAACCTTCTTTTTGGTTCAGCACAAAAAATCTCTAGTTTGAACAGAGGCCAGAGAAAAAGGGGCCTTGTTTGAATGAAGGTGGACCAGAAAGAGACTTCATTCATACTGGGAACGTTTTGCAACTTAAATACTCTAGTATTAGCTACCCTGGAGAGCCAGTCACCTAAGCAGAGAAGAGATTAATCCAGGAATAATCTATGCAGTGTAGGGGAGTTACGTTTTCCATATGCCTAACAGTTATTCTTGCAAATCTTGCAAGTGTAAAACACAGAGAAGTAGTTCTAAGATCTTAGAAGTTTCTCTTCAGGGCAGAGTTAGCTTAGGCTTTCAAGCACTCTACATTCCTCACACAAATTAAACCCAAGTTCGTATATGCTTTGAATCTGTGCACACTCATGAAAGATTTATGTGTTCAACTGTATTAAATTTTAATATGAGTTCTGACTTGCCCATTCTCTGTTGTGATGACTACTCAACTTTTTTACAAGTCCTGCAGGCCTTTTTCTGAGGCCTCATCACATACTTTATGAGACAAGCAGAGTTTTCAGTTTAGCTTTCAGTCTCTTTTGCTAAGATGCCTGCAATGTCTTGTGCAACATGGCATTTTTGAATACTTTTTTTTTTTTTTAATGTTTAATTACATCTACTTGGTCCATGAGGATATGGTAAAAGAGGAGAGGGGAATTTACATCTAAAGTATTAAACAAAGTAAAAAGTCTTACTTCTCTATTAATGTGGTAACAAATATTCTTCTGCATAGACTACAGCAGGACATAGACCCATATACCCCAAGTCCAGCACTACATTTCCCCTTGTTCCTCTTCCTTAGCTACCAGTTTAGGTTGGCAGTCTGGTTCCTCTGGCAGTGGGATTATGAATATCCATCATACTCAGAAAACGTATGGAACAATTCTTCAGAGGAACAAAACAGATTTAAGAAGATGAACCAAACTGCCCTTTACATACCTGTACATGAGTCGCCCTCTTTCCCTTGCATTCATTCTTCCCCATTCACCATTTTCAAATGCCTCCTTTGCTGCTGCCACTGCCTTGTCAACATCAGCCAGTGAAGCAGAAGATACACTGGCTATTACCTGTCCAAAAGTACCATTGTGTTAGCTAAAACTGAAAGGCTGGGAGGCAGATTGATACTCCTTCCTCCTAAACTTCTTGATTGGATATAAGCAAATACTTAATATCCTCAATCCCAGCAGCTTTCACAAGCAGAGTCAGACTGCAAAAAGTTCAAACACGACTGACGTGGCAGGATTTGCAGGGACTCAGATTCCAAAGTCTTTCTTCTTCTTCACAGCAAGGTGCTGCGAAAACCCACTGGATTTCACCCTCTCTTTCCATGTGTAAAATTGTTGTGGTATTACAAAAGTTGGAAGTCTTCATCTGTGGTATTATGATCTGATATCTAAATGTGCTAAAATGACTCCCGCATATTCTGTTTCTTAGGCGTGGAGCTTGTTACCATAAGCCACCATATACACACCATATTTTATGATGATTGTGTTCTATAAATGTACATCTTGTAAATCCTGATACAGAATTGTTATTACTTTTATTTCATTCCGCAATGAGTTTCAGGAAAAGTAGCAGAGTCTGACTTCTGATGATAATGAAATTTCTGGCATTGATTTCAGCAAAATTTATTTACTTCAGAATTAAATGGCAATTACATGGACATGAAGGACTGAAGTACAACTGGAAGCATTTTTCTATTGAAAAGTCATTTTTCTTACTGGCAATTTAAAGGGACATTTTGAAGTCACACTCGCCCTAAGACATCAGACTTGTAAAAAAAGTAAACTAAAAATTGAAGTTGATGACTGTCAGGAAATACATACAATAACCTAGAAGAAATACTTCTTTAGCAACTAAACTTCAGCATTTTTCGTTCACAAAGCAAATCAAGAATGAAATCAAAGTAAAACATACAGCTGAGTCTGGAAATTGATGTAACAGTTGAAGTAGAAGTAGCGGGTTTTTTGCTGTGCAGCTTGACTGAAAGGGAAAAGCTGTAGCATATACAAACTGAGAAGTAAATTGAAACTTCAGATTATTTCTAGGGATTGTTTAATATGTACTGTATGGTTTTGAAATTAGCACTATTCACAGTTAGTGGTTTAGATTTTTGTAATAGGCAAAGAAACTGAAATAAGCTAGTATTGATAATCTTTAGAAATTACTTACTGATCCATCTGCTGGATTTATGGTGTCATATGTTTTTCCATCATCAGCATTTATAAATTGCCCATTTATGAAACACTGGTATGGCATATTCACAGTCATGTTGTTCATATTTTTTGAAACCTAAGGGTGAAATAAACAATAAATTTATTTACATTTTTAATAACTAAGATTTTAATGTAGCTTAACAACTTTTGATATCAGCAGCAAACATCCAGATGCATTTTAGCATGTATATATGGCTGTTAGGAGTGGACAAAAGAGTAAAATGAAACAAAAATCATATTTTCCCTGAATGCCAATGGCTACACGCTGAGATAGTTAAGCAGATTTCTGCATTTTTTGTCACAGGATCACTATATTCAAACCAATACTAACCCTGGTTAAGGTTGGTCTTAGTGGACGTCAGTGTAATTCTCAAATTCAAGAAATCCTTTAATGATTTAAAACCCCACAGAATCCTCCTCTCACACAATTTTTTTAAGAGATTCTTAGGAGAAATATCTAACACTGTTTGCCTCTGCGAAGTGGTAGGACTAGAGCCATTCTGACTGAAGCATACAGGCAGGACAGTGCAGGGGAGGTAGAAATATCTGCCCCTGTGTAAACTGCTCTACTGTGCATTCTTGATCTCCTGGTTTCTGGAACACTGTTAAGTGATATTACATATATACTTCCATTTCAAAATGCAAATATATGAAAGTAGCCAAAAAAAAAAAGTCACAAAGAGGAGTTTCTATAATCAAATATTTGTTGCTTTTCCTACTGCATCAAGCAGTCTGATAAAATGCATTGTCTACCCTCCTCTCAAAATGAAGAAAGACTAAGCAATAAAGGCAAAATAAAAGGTCTTACATAATCAATGACTAACTCTTCTTCCTTGTCTTCTCCTCTGAATTTTCTGACAGCCATTTGAATGAAGTCTGCAAACTTAGTGGCCATGTACACATCTTCATTTTGTAGCTGAAGTCCACCATATTTCTGTTTGATCTCTTCCAGCATTCTAAAGATGTTGAAGAAAGAATAAGTTTAACTACAAATGAAAGAATTCTTCAGATAATGGAATCATTAGAAGGTTGAAAAGGATCAAAACTGGGCATCAGTTTGCATACATCTTTATATGCGTGCGTGTGTGTTTCTGTGACAACAATGGCATGGAAGATGTGCATTTTA
Organism: Strigops habroptila; assembly: GCF_004027225.2. Classification (NCBI taxonomy): domain Eukaryota; kingdom Metazoa; phylum Chordata; class Aves; order Psittaciformes; family Psittacidae; genus Strigops; species Strigops habroptila. The sequence goes on from NC_044279.2 coordinate 72,509,483, forward strand.
CTGAAATCTTTTGGCTTAATTGGGGGTGTTATGGAAAAGAAAATGTCAGTTCTGGACTACTCTTAGGTAAACTTTTGGAAATAAATGGCAAATAGAACATATTTTTTGATAAAATGGTATATGGGACTACTCTAACCCTACATGGAGGACATTCAGAGCTCTATGAGACTGGTAAGTAATACGGACAGTGATCAGTTTGTTAAAAAAAAAACAAACCCAAAACACTGAAATGCTGATTTTATGTTATGGCCTGGAATATCTGAGTTGCAAGAAGGTAGCTGAGGCGACCCCAACACCGGATGAACTCAATGCACTTGTAAGCATGGGCTCAATTCTTTCTGTGAAAGGCTCCTCTTTCCCTCTGTGGAGTTCTTTGCTCAGCTTCCCAATCAGCCCCCTGGTCTTGAGATACCTATCACTGCATGCAAACAAGTTTGAGCATCACCATACTCCTCCCATGGGGATGATGTTCCTGAAGTTAGGGGGAATTTTCCTTCAGTAGAAAGAGCAGGATTACATCAGTATCTCCTAATTTGGGGAGCAGAACTGTTCCTCATTTTCAAAGGTAGGAGAGGGAAAAGTTAGAGTATTGGAAAATATAAACGGATTTTTTTTTTAACACTACTTGATCAACTCTAACTTAAAAGACCATGACAACTTTGTTTCCATTAATGCTGGCTTCAAAATGCTGTTATTTTCAGTATTTTTTACCTGACAACATGCATAGAGGATGCTCCAGATTTGAAGAAGTCTGTGGAATCCTCAATTACAGCAATATTGCTCAGAATTCCCTTCCAAATAGCCTAATAATACATAAAAATAATGGAGGCAATAATGAATAATCCTCTAATTGCAAGAAGTATTTATCAAACTATATTTTCTATGGTATCTGTGCCTACAACATGTATTATCTCAAAGGATTCTGAAGCAGAAAATTAATTTAAGGTAGTATATAACTGTCTAAAGACCTGATGTTAGCCAATAAATTCATCAGCATAATTAGCTTATCTAAATACATTGTTTTATCCATGGTAATTTCACGTAATCAGGCAAGAAATCTGAATGGTATAATGCTAATAATTTTGAGGCTTATTTTTTTAAGATCTTTATCCTCCAAACAATAACTTCCTATTGCATTCTGGAATACATCAGCAGCAGAGGCAAGGACCGCCTGGAGCACGTTATGTCTGGATTGATGGTATTTCTGGCACCTGGGCAGAGCTGAGAAGTAGTTTAAGCTGCATGCATGAGATGCAGATTTCTACTAACATGAATAGTGAAATAACTGGCAAAGTATTCTTTCAATTAATTATAGTTAGGTTTCAGAGTCAGCAGGTCATGTTATGAACGGAATAGTTTATATTTCTTTTTGCTTGTGTCTCTATCAGTCAATAGCTCCAGGCAGCATTCAGGTTGCTGGCAAGTAGGCTCAAGGTAATCTTGAAGCAGCAGTTTAAAATACTAGTGCATCAAGCTGCCTGACCTGTGCCAAAAAGCATTTGCCCTGTCGCAGAGTAAGCAGAAGGAAAGGTATCTGTGATTCATTTGCTCTAGCACAAAACTTTCATGACAAATGTGGCTTTCAGCTAAGCCCCTGACACTTGCTGCAGAGAGATGGATTACAGGAGAGGGCAGAAGAGTACCTCTCCGTCTATGAGAGTTTCTTGCTCCAGCTGCCCCATTGCTGCATCTTTCTGCCAGCCAGCCCCTTGTGTGTGGCTGTAGCAGAAGAGAGACAGACAGTGCACACAGGTACAGTGAGAAAACTGGTGCTCTTCACTTTCAGACTCCTGTTCTAAGACTCCGTGGAGCTTGTCCAACAGGACCACTGTGAGCACATCCTGGTGAGTAACACCATAGTGAAGAAAGGTTTTCATGACTGCTCAAGTCTGTCAGTGTTGAAAACCTCGCTGTTGCAAGGCAAAGCTCCATTTGTTTTTCCTCACTTCCACCTTCATCATTCATAGATATTGACCATAACTGACCGTGCGACCACTGTCTTTGTATCACTTGTATCTGAAACAAAACTTTCTAAAGTGATGTGTAAGTAGTCTAATGAATTCCCAGTTTCACCTTAATTAGTGTCAATAACTGAAGATTCAACCCCATACCCTTTGAGGAGTACATTTTATCAAAAAACAGTTTGCATGGCTAAACGAAAGATATGTCTTGCCTGTAATGAAAACTATGTAATGCTTTTGTCTGAAGTAATATCCTACTAAAGCAGTTTACTGAATTACCTTAATATCTTCTGCCATCTTTTTCTCCTCTTCTGTAAGTTCCAGGGCAGTTGTTTCATCCGCAGAGAAGTATTTAGATGCAGGGATCATTTTTCCATCCTCAAATTGCAGATTTCTCACTAGTACCTGAAAATTGAGAGGATATGATTTTAAATTATCTGGGACGTAATACATCCTCGTGTGAAGAGTTTTTAGGCATTAATATGGTTATTGAAATAGTAAAGTAAATTGCTTGCAGTAAAGTTCCTACCTGTCTTTAAGATTCTCTTCCAGTATTAGTAAATTTTAATCCATATTGGAAATGAATAGGGATTGAGAAGCAAAACATTAATGTCTTCTCCTAGGATGGTAGAGGACTGATAAACTACAAGCAAATTAGCAGCCTGTCATTAGCAGCTGAATTTGTATAGCCTGATAATTCTATCCTACTTGCACTTCTTGCTAGTTATTCTAACCATGTTCAAGTTTGCCAGGGAGAGCACTTACCATCTTCCCATCATTACCAAAAACTACTAGGCCATTCTTGGTTACAAGCCCAGGTCTCGAAGCACCTTTTATTGCCAGCTCTTGTCCAGTGGGCACTGAAGCATCAAGTAATGATGACCCATAAAAAGTAACCACCTAAAAGTAAATGGAATTACAAGTGCACAGATTCTGAACATGCTCTAAAATTCCAGTAATGATACTATTTTGAAGCTTTAACATAATATAAATAAAAGTATCTACACATGGGAAACATGTTACAACATTATTTCTGTGTCTTCACAACCCTGGACATGTAAAACTTCACAAGCTGCCTAAACCTGCAAAGCTGCTTAGCTATAACAACGTGCATGCTGGAACCAGTGCAGAAAGGGAAGCACCATTTGTTAGTGCATGCCCAGAGTGAGAGACCAGCAGAAGTCTGGCCGTGAGTGGCGGAGTCCAGCTCTGCTCCCAGGATGGCAATGCCAAAAACTGCCCTTCTTTTGGGCTCTTCTGTTCTTTCTGGGGTCCCAAATCAGTGACAGTTCCTAGACAATAGGGCAGAACCAGGCTTTGGAGCAGCCTACCAGTAGATGGCTAATAGTTAAGTAACAAAATATGGACATCACAGCCAAGAAATATAATGTGTTCTTAAAATATTTTGTGTAAGTACAATGTGGACCAAATGTATAGTGCTTTTAATATGCTGAAATGAAGTAGTTTGTTTTGGATAAAATGAAACAGATTTATTTCTGCAAATGATCTACTATGATGTTGCCCACTGTACAGCATGGGTTGCATTATGCTGCAATGCATGCCTACTTCCCAAAATGACTGGCACTGTCCGGTTCTACCCTTCTTACTTACTGCTTCATACTATGCCCATTTTTTTTTTTTCATATATTACTCTTATCTTTCATTGAACTAAAAGGATCTATCATTAAAAAAAAAAAAAAGTATCTTAACTACTGTGTTTTGTACATTTGTTTAGGTGCCTGTTCTAGATACAAAACACACAGTCATCAAATGAGAGCTACTCCAATGGAACTCTCATTTGCGTTCACATGTATGCAGACACCTTTAGTTGTGTAATTAAAAAAAGGCCAAAAAGAGGGTATAGAAAAAAACATATACTTCTGGTTTTCAGACCATACCTGTCCATCTATTGTTGTCCATGCTCCAGGCACTTTATCATGCCCTCTAATCCAATTGTGCAAAGATGATGCAGGTTGGTCCCAGGAGATCTAGGAAATCAAGACATGCCACCTAATTCTTCTCTGTTCAGGTATAGATCAAGTTAGTATTATTTTCCTATATAAGAATAACAAATTCTCCCTCCTTCTCTTTCAACCATTCATGTATCTAAGAATACAAAAAGCATCTGTTCTAACAAAAAAGATCAGTGATCTCCAGATGGCTAATCACCAAAACCTATCAAATGGAATGCTTTTCATAACTTTTTTCAATAACTTCTGTGTTATGTGCAGTCTATATCTTTTCATAGATTCTCCTTCTCATGCTAATATAATGAAAGTATAACTCTTGCTACCGGGTATTAATTCATAAATAATTAATATTATGACTAACAAAGTTAATAAGCATAGCGTAAACATAAATAAGTGCATGTCTGGGGTATCACTTTCTGCTAAAAATGATCTGTTTATAGCTTGGATCCTAAGTTCTTTAATAAATCTACAAGCTTCTATTAAAGTATTTTCTAATTATTTACTAACCCTTTATAAATTGTCTCAGAAATGGAATCCCTACTACAACTTGCAATTCCTGCAAGTTTTTGAGGGAAAAATAAATAATGTTTTAGGAATGTCATGTATGTTTAATATGTAACACAAGTGAAAATATATTCTTTCATCTTTGCAGTGTTGTGAGTATATGTACAAAATGATTTAAAGAAAGTATCAGAATAGCTATTAAATAACAACAGTCTGGTATCCAGCATCCTTCTTAGTTTAAGCACAAAGAATATTTAGAAGTAAGTTATAAGCCAATGAAATAGTTATGCAGCAGGGACATTAAGCTAGTTCACTCCAAGGAAGCTCCTTATATTAGAATAAAAATATCCTTATTCAAAGCTATTTGTTTCTAAGGTAAGTCAGGAATTGGAATATGAGAAAAAGCATCACCTACAATACTTCAGGTGGAAAGGACTATATTCACCATGGGCAAGAGACTGAAATTGTTGGAATAATTTTAACCTTTTTTTTTTTTTTTTTTTTTTTAAGTTTTGCACTGGTCTAGAAAAGAAAAGAAGGTACAACAGGCAGCATTCATTATCATTTTATGGTGGCCTTAAAATGAAAAAGATCCAGCTAATGCAGCAGGGGATGCTTGTATAATATAATTCTTATATGGGTGTTTAAATAATTTTTTTTATCTGTTGTTTTTTTATGTGACCTATTTTTTTTTCTGGTGCCAAAAGGAAAGGTGCCAACACTTGCTTTTCCCAACATTAAATCTATTTCTGGTAAAGAATTTAGTATGGACTGCGGGTAAACAGAGCTATCTTTATTCAATACTGCATTTAAAAGTATAACATATTAAGAAGCCACTGAAGTGCAGCTACCATCTAGCTGTGTGTAGATGATCCCAACTCGGTGTAGAAACACCAAGTTTATAAATACCTGCAACTGCTGAAAGGGAATAGGAACTTACCTAGGGCTCCACTACATGTATCCTTGGAGTTATTCGAGGAATAAGACATGGAGAAACAACTGAGTTAAAATTCATGTTAACTACATATTACTACTACTGTAATCTCAATTCGTAATTTTTTTGTGATATGCATGAATATAGTGTTATTTAACACTAACCTCTGCATTTTCCTTTTTCTGGATGCCTTCATATGTTGCCCCTTCTTTAGGCTGAGGTATACGAGGGGCCTTACCATCAGCAATTAGATGTACAGCTTCCACCTAAGTAAAAAAGGAACAGATTTAATGTTAGCTTGGTTTGCCTGTTTTCCTCAGTCATACTTGGGAATGACAGCAAAGGACTTTCTGCCACAAGGGGAACTGGTTTATTTTTAAAAACTAGGATTACAAAAATCTAGGGGATCAATGCTGCACTGATTAATATACATACATGCTTGTAGCTCTTTGACAAACGAAATAGCCTCAGAAATTTGATGAAAGCACCTAGTCACCAAACATATACCAGCTGCCTAAATTCTGCAGGACAAGAATGTGGCTCTGTAGGATTACATTCAACTCTCCTTTTTCTTTCTGCAAAAAGTTATTTTTCTGCGCTTAAATGGAGAGAGAAAAAAAAAATCTCTAAAGTCATGCTCAGTATTTTTATGCATTTTCTTTTCTTCATTTAAAAACAATACAAAAAAAGGACAAGCATAAAAAGTCCAAAGCAAATACACCAGGGCTTTGAACATAAAAAATCATCTTCCCTCCTCCCCCTCTTGTTTTCAACGTCACCCTTAACCTTCTGTTCTCTCAAAGCCCTCAAAAAAATTCACCTTGTAAAAACATTCAAGAAATCTGTTGAAAGAGCCACATTCCAAACAAATTTGACTTCTTGCCTTCTGTGGAAATGGGATATGATCTGCCTGCTGCCAGCAACAAATACTTGGAGGCTACCTCCTCAGCTGTTGTGAAGCAGCACAGCTCCACTGAATTGTGGGATTTGACTGAGCACCACAACCTCTGTCTTTCCAAATGTATGCATCTTGTCAATATTTCCTTTACTCTCAAACTCCAGCACATGTTTTTATTTTCATTTTAAAATGCTGATATTTAGCACAGCTAAACATACCATAGCCTTTATTCCTTCTGGGAAGAGAAACCGGTTATACAGGTCATCCACAGTATCGTTTTGGCCAACATCACATTCTCGCTGCAGAAGGATTGGTCCAGTGTCCAAACCATCATCAGCCCAAAAAATAGTAAATCCTGCTTTCTTATCTCCTTGAATTAAAGTCCTGGACATAAAAAAAGCCTTACAGTAAGTACAGACAGTATGAAACTAGTCAGGGATATCAACCCTTCTGTTACACGTTCATTTACTTTAGGTAGATAGAAAAGAAAATCGTAACTGTCTTTAATACTAGCTTCATTGCTCATTTCATTGCTCATTTCATAATCAAGAACACAGTTTTGATACTGTTGATGTGTTGTTTCCAGAAAGTGACATAAATGCTGCAACTGAATCCAGCGTGTCTTACCACACATTCATTGTGACAATTATTTTTCAAGTATTACTACTGATAAGACACACAAAGCGAAAGATGTGCAATAGTTATGATGTAATTTGAAAGATAGAAGCATCTAGACAGCATATTGTCTTAATAATTCATAGTTGTTTACTGTAATTAGCTAAGCCTCATAACTTACCTGCAGGTCAGCAAAGGAAGTACAGTTGTCACACAGCTGAAAAAGAGCTAAACTCAGAGTGGAAAATGATGGATATGCAACTGTTTAAAGAAAAGTTATTAAGGGAATTTGTATCCAGCCAAATTCCCAGCTGCTGTGCATGAACATAGCCCTGCTTAAAATAGACCTATGCTGATTTACATTAGCTCAGTATCTGCCTCTGAATCTGAAGGGAACTTCAGCCAGTTAGACTTTCCAGTTCTGCTTTGGAACTGCATGTGCCTCAGAATGATGGAAAATCAAACAGAAGTGTGTTTAAGGGAGCAGCCACAAATGGAGAGAGATATCTTTCCTGCATGGTTTTAACCATTTGTATGCATGTAAACACCAATGCAATTTTCAGTAAGACATATGTCATGTAAGTATTCCCTTGGCAGTCCATGTAACAGGATCACCAGACATCTGGTTTATACACTCAAAAATTCATTATTAATTGATTATTAACTGAAAACTACATTATTAACTGAAAAATACATAATTAAAAGAAGTAAAGCACACATTTGTGCAGAGCAAACAACAAATTCCAAAGACAATTGGGGAAGTTGGCAAGTATAACAATAGTAAAATCTTACAGAAGTTTTGTTAGACCATATCAGATCTTTCACACATTTGAGCAGCATTTTTTTCTGTTTTGTATTATCTAAAAATTCCAAAAGAGCACGCTTGTGGGAAGTGGATGTCCTCAGCATGACACTAGAAGAGAAGGTGGTGTGGGCAGATGTCCCTGATGCTGAATAGATGACATGATGAGAACTACTGCGTGACCCCTCCTCTGTTCAACAGCTCCCTCTGTAGACGGCTGCTGACAACAAACTGGCAACAGCTGGAAGAGGCTGTAAGGGGTGGTGTGAGGAACCCGCAGAGGCCCAGGGCTCTTGCTTGTGCCTGGTGCCCCTTTAGCCGTGCCTAATTCCCACAGGCTTTCTCGGTCACACTGTGGGGGGAAGGTATGATCAGCACCAGAGCTGTAGCCACAACATGTGCAAGAAGTTGTGATGAGAACAAGGTGTGTGAGGATGAACAAGAATGGTGTGAGAATCCTATCTTAGATTAAAGGTCTTAGGACAACAGCCTTTACCTGAGAAGGCAGGAACAGATGTTTACAGAAGGAGTATGCAAAATAGAGCAAGACTTGGTGATATACCATTGGGATACACTCCCGTTCCTTCATCTCAGGAAATTCCTGAGAGTTTGTATCTACATCTTCCTGTGGGGTAGATCTTGATTAACTTCTCCCCTTCTAGAGCTGTCTAGACGAGCAGTTTCACATTTTAATAACAGACTGCATAGAGTCCTCCTTTATTTAATCAGATGCTACTGCCTGATGTCTCTGCTGGCTGCCCTCTGACTTTTGATTAAGAATGAGCAATCATTTCTTATTCACCTTCCGCATGTCTTTCATGGCTAAATACACTGCTAGTATATTTCCTTCCCAATAACCTTTTTTCCAGTCTGAAGACTCTTAGATTCGTTTTCTGTCATGTGGAGGCTGTTCTATACCTTTGACCATCTTTCTTAGCCTTTTCTGAAGCATTTCTAGTTCCTTCGTCTTCTCACTTAGATGCAGACAGTATTGAAGATCCTTTCATGGTCTCTTTTCTGGCTGGCAAACATTAGTTTAAATTTTATTACTGCTTACATATAGTCGGTATTTTTCCCCTCATGTGCATTACCTTATATTTTTTAACTTTGAATTTGACCTCTCACTTTCTTAATCTCACTTTCATGTTATCACATTCACCCATTTGTGTAGGAATTGTATTCTTTATTAGATCAAAATCAAAGTGCCTGGTCAAAAGTTTCCTGGCTTCCCCTTTCAGCCCTTTTAAAACTGGTATTCTCTTGCTGTTTTCCAGTCTCCTGCACCAATGCAATCTGAAGGAACAGAAATGCTGCAGGCTGTCCCAAACCTGCAGAACCTTTGCTTGAACATCCCCTGGTCCTGAAAAGAGATTCTTATTCATTCATCGCTTTAACTAAAGTTCAGCTCAAGAGAATTGTTGTGACTTATTCCGCACAAAGAAGGGCTCTATGGTAATAAAATCTTAAGCTACTCCATCCTGAATACCAACACAGACTTCTTACTATAGTATTCTCCTTGATAAGCACCTTTTTAAAATCACCTATATCACTCTACACACCTCCCACCTTTAACGTATTTGGGAAAATTGTTATGATTCAATTTTATGCCTTTAAAAGGTTGGTTTGGTTTGTGGTTTTTTTGTTTGGTTTATTTTTTCCTGGACTGCCTTAGTCTCATTTTTCATCTGATTTGTCAGAGTTTATGGTCTTGGACACAACTGCCATTTTTGAAGGATTTCCTTACAGCTCTGATAGTCTCCTCTACTCCTCTGTTTAAGTACTTCAGCTTAGCATTTTTTTTCCATTAAGGATTAAAAGTAAAAAGACAAAATATGCTTTTGCTTTGAATCTACAATACTGTGTCTTTAGATAATCACCATGCTGCCTGTAAGGTTCTTTTAAGATTGTTTCTTCATATTTAGGCAACTTCTTACTGAATTTAAACACTGCGATAATGGCATTTATGTTGTCACAAGAACGTTAGATCTGAGTCTACTGGGGTATTATTGCAGTGTAGTTCTTCGACAGGAGCATTTTGAATCTAGCCTTGTGCATCACCCAGGAGGACAGCAAGATAAGGTTTTATTCTTGAAGATTCTCTTCTCTTTCCTCCCTTCCCTTCTTAGACTGCATCAAGCCCTATTGTGATACATATCTAGTGTTTGTGGGGAATGAGCTACAAGGGCCTATGAAAACTCCAGATTGTCGCTTTGCCTATGTGAGTAAAATATATGAATGTACAGATCACATCACTGACCTTCCAAGAGTAACAGCTGCAGTTGAATTGAAATCACAATGAATCTCAGGTATGAAATGCAGTTCATGAACCAAATACTCAGCTGCTTCAGTGAAGTTCCTTCAGAGCACTTGCAAGTGAACAGAACTGTGCCAACATTTACATGAGTAATGGGTACAGGCTAACATCCTAATGGGACACACATGTAGTTTTGCTGCACAAAACTCACCAGTTGATTGCAGAAGCTCCTCGGTGACGTGGTAGGATGGATGGATGGTAAATAATTGAGCCATGTTTTGGGCAGTTGATCACATCCATGGGGATGAACTGTGTACAGAACGGAAGGACATTTAACTCTGCTCCAACCGATTTGTAGGCTGCAATTACTTCCTGGATAGGCTTGCCTTTAGCTCTCCATCTGGGGAACTTAAACACAGGAGTTCCATCCTTCTCTGCTGCCAGTGCTGAAGGGCAAGGAAAAAAAATATTTTTTTTTTAAATTCACATTTTGTGTTAAAAATCTGAACCGAAATCAGAGAGATATTGCATGACAAGTCCAGCAGATCATCAAGCGTATGATTACAGAGTGCCCTTTGTACTGTTCTCTAAGCTGTTTAAAAATCTTTGGCTTGGATATATTCTATTAATTCTGCCTTTTATTCTCATTCCTACAGCTTATTCTCAATTTTAAGGTCACTCCTACGACCGGCCTAATAAGTACCAGTGAAAGCAGAAAAGAATGATGAATGTTACTGACTACTTAACAGTGACACTTAATTTCTTGTCCAGTCATTCCATTTGCCTGCAACTGGTTTGGTTTAGCAGAACTTAGTTTTCTACTTCAGCAATTTGTATGTGAATATGACTATGTACAACTAAGATTCACTTGTGTCAGCAGCATTCTGGCATATGGCAAAAATAATTAGAGATGCTAGTGGCCTTCAGTAATTTCTTAAAAATTCCGTTTACTGATGCCTCCTGGATATGCTTTTTTTTATCTGTGAGGCACACGCTCTGTTTGAGCTACACACAAATTTAAGCTCAAAGATGAGAAAAAAACCAGCTGCACTAACTGTAGAGAGAATTTTTAGGTGTTTGATAAATTCCATTGTGCAACTGCTTAATAACTCATCACAGAGAGTAAGAGTCAAACTCTACATCTGTTGAGTTGTATGTGCAGTAGGAAGAAAAGGGAAAACAATAAGAACTACAAAAAATTCATCTGATTTATATTTCTATACACATTTTTATACTTTCCTTTCTTTTTTTCACTTCTGAAATTGGACCTTGACTTCGACTTGAAGCATCTTTAGCCTATTAATGTAGGTCTTAAGTAAATACTTAAATACTAGTCCATGGAAGTTAGTGTGTACTAATAATTTCTTTTAGAAACAAAAATTGTAGCTGTCTGAGGGTACAGAAACATTATTAAATTTCATTGAGACTTAAGCTCTTTGAGTCATCTAGAAGTGAAAAGCAATAAAGTATCTAGTAATTTTTTTTTCATCAGGAGGGCAATAAACTAATTCTATGGTTTAGTTAAAACAAATATACAATTGAAATCAGTGGAAGATTTACTCAATTACATCTGCTAGTGTAATATCTGTACAATAATAGTTTATGTAATGTAGAAGTACTATGGTATGCTTCCAGAGCTGAAGAGTTGAGTTGTCTTTTTCTAAACAAAGAGTTGCCTCCTCTAATTCTTCCAAAGTGTGATTAAATCTTTTACTGAGGTAGAGTTACAGAATGCAATAAACTTGAGAACTATATGCTAGTTTGGGAGCACCGTAGTCCACATAAGTAAAAGTTATGTTTGATTCTTTTCTTATAAGAGTTCTGTAAAAACATGTCAGGACCTGACCAAAAAAAAACCCCAAAACTGAGAGAGACTTGAACTTGAGACAGCTCATGGAATGTTAGTTTTAATTTCAGATGATCCACGAAAGTACATTCCATTCTGGCACTTCTATTTGCTAATCATATGATCTCACTATTTTTGTGCCAGTGAATAAAAAAAATTAAAAGGTTACAATTCAGATTATTCCAAAGTAGCTTCTTTGTCACACTGGGTTCTGTTCTATGAGTACAATTCTGTTGTCAAGCAACAACTCTTTCTTTAGGAAGTCTAGAAAGTCCTTATGCATCTTGACAGTGGAAAAAGCCAGAGCAAAGTCTCCTCTAATGTTTTCAGTTGGTTTTCCATAGTCTAGGTGAAAGAGAAATAGGCTCTGCAGGTACGCTGCTGCATGCAAGCTTGACAAGACAGGCAGAAAGCCAGGGATAACCACTCTTGGCTCCCTGCCTTGAGTGTCCCAGCCAGCAGTGAAACAGGTGACAGACACTTGTGCTTGAGTACTGGCTCAGCCACTATTTGCTTGAAGATACATTTATAGTTCAAAATTATTATCTCTGGGATGTACATTCAAATAAGGTAGAGAGATTAATTTATTTTTCAAATATCTTAGTGTATGGCCCTGTATGGTTAGAAACAACTTTTAAGTACTGACTGACAAGGTTAAACTGGTTCTGGGACTTGTGTTTGTTAAAGCATAGTTCTTTTGCTGAATCAGTGTAATAAGGGCAATATATGCAAGTCATTTCCATACACATATCACCTCTCATGAAAAGGCAAGTTTATTATGTATGCCTGTAATTTAACATTTGGATTAAAGTTACACTTACCCAAAGGATCAGCTTGTCCATTCTTGTCAGGCACTGTGAATACTCCCACAACTTTATGTCCGTCTTTTCTCAGCTTGTTATAAACTTCTTGCCCAAAAATACTTTGACCTATAAGGGCTAGCTTTAGCTTATGTTGATAAGCCTGGTAAAAAGAATTAAAACAGGGCATGTTTTCGGATGCAAAGAAAATACATTATAGCTTACATTTCTCTCTTGCACTTTCTTGATCAATGTTCATTTCAATTTAAAGTGGAAGAGTCTTTCCATCCCAATCACCTTTGAAGGAATAATAGTATTTTATTTTTTTATTAATGACAGGCAATGTACAATTCTGAGAGGCTGCACTTAACATGATAGTATCATCTGATAATGTCACTGTTGTTTATATGGCTTTTCCAGATTGTCATTAGACAGACCCACCCATCAGGCTCCATGATCTTATTCAGTTGGAACTAATAAGGTAAGAAATTAAAATACATCTTTTGAAACAGATACATAAAACACTTTTTCTAGGCATAATTTAGATGCCTGGAACACGCCCTTTATTATAGGGATTTACCTTATAATTGAACGGTATCGTATTATTTGTGGTTAATATGTATAGGCTAAAGAAGATAAGCTTGCATTGTTCCCACCAAGTTAAAGGTAATGAGCATCCATTTGATCCTCCTACAAGGAAATACTGCTAAATGTGAGGTTCCCTTGCTGGACTTCCATTGTTTTCTGCATTTGCACCCCACTACACTAGACATGTGCCTTTAAGCTTCTTCAGACTGAGTAGGTGGGAATAACTGCCCAACTTTTTATTTTTAGCATAGTTAGAATCACAACGCTACTATGACATCAGGACATCATGTACTGCTATGTTATTTAAGTGCTTGCACCCTGAGAAAACTACTAATTCCTTCAGAGACCCTTCAGATTTAGAAGACAGTTGTGCTCCTCTCTCACCCTACCTCCAGCCCCTTACCTCTAACACGTCCTTTATCCCAGAACTGGTATTTCTGTAGCTGCATGAACTGGATTAGGGTACTGAGGTAGGGAGGCACTGACCTATCAAAATGTGGCTTGTTCTTAACTGTATCTGTACACTGAAATACTTCATTGCACTGCCATGAGTCCTAACGCAGGTCCTGCAGGGGAGCAGGAATGAGCATGCAAGCACTAGCAGAAAGGTGGAACTATCCCTAGAAGCATTGCCTTTGCATTTTTCATCAGCTCCTGGAAACTTGAAACCCTTGAAAAACAAATGGACTAGCAGACCTGGTTATGAAGGAAAGGTCTACGTAGGATATACAAAAAGCTTACCTTCCTTGAAGTTAAATCTGGTAGAAACTATTCCTAGACTCAATCTATAAAAATACCTCCTCTTAGGAAGCCTGAATAAAAGGCAGAAGATAAAACCACATACTCCGCCTCCACTTTATTCTTAACTTCATCTTTCACAAATGGACTTTGACTTCCATTTTTTCTATACAACCCTTTAGATGCCGTAAGCTTAGAATGACAAAAAAGAACCAAAGCACTGTTTGAATATCTTAACCACTGGCATTTGTTTGTATGTTGGCACTTGTATGTTTTCCTCCTGCCTCCTCTTTTCCCTTTCTTATGGTGCTGAGAAAGGAGGGTACTACTTGTGTTATTGACTGGATACCAATGGTCTTAACTGCCCATCAGATCATATGAAAAATTCTATGACAAAGAGAAATGTCTTGAAAAACAGGTTGCTCAAAACTGCAATCCATTTTCTTGCACTTAATTTCAGAGCTGAAATACTACAGATGTATTTTGCTGGCTTCAACTTACATTTTAGTTGCGCAACTGTCCTTAGAAAAGGGAGTTATGAATTGGTAAGTTCCATTACAGGAATACTGAAGTGTGCTTTTTATTTTTTATATAAAACAATAGGAAATAACTATTTGTCCAGAGGCAGTATTTTGCCTTGGAATGAAACTGCATAGTAAAGTTGTCGCTGTATTACAGCATTAGTCAGCACTAGTGCAACTGCAGTAGTAACAAGAAGATGCAAATGTGGACATAACTCAGGCTCTTGCAAAAATCAGATTGTTATAGTTGGCTGGTAAAAAAGACTGTGAGACTGGTGATGATAATGCTACTAAACAATGCTGCACTGCTGGCAGTATTGCCTAAAAATATGACCACGAGACAAGACCTTGTTCTGAATTACGATGAGAGCAACTTTTCCTTGCAATGCAATCCTTATGTAGCAATGCCCAAGGGATGCAGGTAGATCTTACTACCAATGCTTTATGACTGTTATTTTGCTTCTATGGCAGAAATACTGCTGCGTTATAAAAAGTAATCAATCATCAGATTTTCCTATTTTAACTATAGCAGACAAGTTGGAGGACTAACTGCTGGATCACTGAACATGTTTGGCATGGTATGAAATCCTCTGATTACTGTAGTATGCTAATTTACAGTTGTAGCCCAACTAATACTTCAAAGAAACATCAAAGATAGTCCTGATGAGAATTATTTGACTTTTGTCCTTTTGTTAACATCTCTCCATAAGAACACAAGACTGGAAGGGATCTTCTTACCTAACATCTAGTCTTCCATCACAAGCAATCATGTCAAAGGATTGCTTTTATAAATTTACCCAAGCTCCTTTTTAATGTACTGGTTGCTGCACTCTGTTGCTTTTCTTACACTTGGCCAATCTCCCTGTAATTTTAAGTCCAAATTTATCACCACCTTAAGAGCTACTTTTTCTCCACTTACTCACAAAGTGTTAATAACATATGCATCCTCTATTCCTAAACTTAACTTTTAGTTCATGTTTCCCTGTGAATAAATCTGATTCTCATATTATATGGAACTGCACACCAGTTGAAGTTCCAAATTATGAGTTGCTGCACAGTTTCAGTAAAGCTACATATGCTTAATTTGTCTAAGTTGTGGAGCTGAGTCAACAAATGGTGAGAAACAAACAGAGAACATGATCCCCAAACAAACAAACAAAAAAAACCTGGCAAAATTGAGAAGGTTGCAGACTGACCAAGTCCCATTTCTTCATTTTAGTGCACATGGCAGCAAATCAGCTCTGCTGTCTCACACTTACAGAACGTTACTCAGATGGGGACTGATTTCAATTGCAAGCTGGATCTGGTAATTGTGCTATCACCAGTGATTCTTGAGTTACTTCTCCAATTAATGGTACATGTGTGTTGCATGATTTCTATTAACATCTGGCTTAGACATGGCAATTTGTTTCTACTGCATTAACACAGGCACTGTCATCAGTAGAAAGCAGGAGCCAAACCCACAAGTAAGCCAGGATTTCTACTGAGTAAAAAAAAGAAAAGAAATCCCATATGTGGAGGGACTTGCACAATCAGGCCACAAATTCAGTCCTTCATTTTTTGTTGTATTTGAAAAATTACACTCAAGCAACTGCATGAGATCTTATAGCCACCCTGTATCTTCTCCTGCAAATTCTCCTCAAGCATTTTCACCTAAGCTGAGTTAGACCCGTGAAAGTGGGAAATCCTTTCAGAAGAATTTAATGTGGACATAACACCCAATTAAAATGGAAATTCTATCAGATTACACAGAAATGAAAAATAGTTTGATGTTTCGTTTCTTACCAAAATGGCACATTCTGGCCAGTGTACCATCACAAGCGTTCATTGAGAAGTGGTAGAAAGGAAGCTCATTAAAGAACACCTCAACAAACTTGTTGAATAATGTGTTAGATGGATACTGAATCATTATCACTAACATATACAAAGATTAATCTTTTAATTTTGTCCATCATTGATATTAAGAGGTTATATTAGATGTCTTTAGCAGTTGCCTGGCTGACTATGGATGTATAACACTTATGAAGACAGGCTGAGAAAGTTGGGGCTGTTCAGCCTGGAGAAGAGAAGGCTGTGTGGAGACCTCATAGCAGCCTTCCAGTATCTGAAGGGGATCTACAAGGGTGCTGGGGAGGGACTCTTCCTTAGGGACTGTAGTGGTAGGACAAGGGGTAATGGCTTCAAACTTATACAGGGGAAGTTTAGATATAAGGAAGAAGTTCTTTACAGTGAGGGTGGTGAAGCACTGGAATGGGTTGCCCAGGGAGGTTGTGGATGCTCCATCCCTGGCAGTGTTCAAGGCCAGGTTGGACAGAGCCTTGGGCGACATGGTTTAGTGTGACGTGTTCCCGCCCATGTCAGGGGGGTTGGAACTAGATGATCTTAAGGTCCTTTCCAACTCTTACCATTCTATGGTTCCATGATTCTATAAACAGATGCATGGGAAGGTTAATAATCATGTAGTATCAGACAGGACTTTTTGCTGTACTTTGTAAGGTTACCCAATTCCTACTTACGGCAAACAATGCAATCCAGGTGGCTTAAAGAGAGCAGGCTTTTCTTTTATGACTGATCATAAGGTAATGTAGTTATTATGACAGTGCTACCAAAACAAGAATTTAGAAGGCTATTTTTCACTCTACTGTAATTCTGTTGTTTTCATTGTCTGAACTTTTAATTTATTCTTTAACCTTCTATTTTGTTTATATTATAACACAGATTAATATTAATTCTCTTTCCTCAACTCAAGTGCTCCCAGTTTGGATGAAGAAAATCAGATAAAGATAAGGAGCATAAAACTTGAGAACTGCTTTAGAAGCAATCTTATCTTGGATGCTCAGCTTGTCTGAAATTCCACTTTAATTTCACTGCCTCAATACAAAAGCACAGATTTAAGTTTCACTTCCCTAATTAAAAATTCTGCCCATATACCATCTGTTGATACCGTACTGGAATTTATTTTACAACAGCTCATTAAAAGATATACAGTATTTTAATGTTGGGGGGGAGGGTCCTCCAAAACACCTAACCAAAAAAAAAACAAACCAATAAATAAACAGAATTCAGCATGGTAAAGCAGCAAGAAGCAGCTTGACAAATGCTGGTAACTATCTTGACAAGTTCTAGTTCCTAACAATGGAAGATAAGTCCAAGAGCTACATTTTCTTCTCTCAGAAAAGTCTAATGTTACAAAACCTATCCATAGTAGAATATTTATTTCATAGATAAAAATAATTTTCTGTTACTGCCTCTTTTGTATATTTGTCTAACATTCAATTGGTTATCAGTTTCTAATCAAATTTCTTGAAAGCAAACATTTAGCAACTGCTACTGCGGTTATGAAGCTTACTATCAAAAAGCTTATATTCTTTATTCTGTAGAAGAATTTAGTGAAGCTAGTGAATATTTTCATATGTTACATCTTTTTTTAAAATGAGCGTAGAATTATGCCTCTTTCACAAACCAGTACTGCAACTTTATTTCTACGGAGGTTCCCCCTACATGTGCTAAATGTCAGTGCTTCCAGACAGAAAGAAACCTATCGTAGAACTTCCCCTCCCATCTACACATTTACAGGCAATGTGTTCTCACCAGTCATTCATTCACATTTTTTTGGCACGGCTGACTGCATTTCCAAAAAGCTTGTGTTAAATCTCTTTATTATAATGCCTTCCATGTAGATACCTTCGGAGGACTGCTGTCCTCACCCTAAACTAAGCAGTCAAATATGAAACAAAGAACAGTCTGTAGGAAAGGAAAAAAAACTACCCCCAGCCTCATTCAGCTTGCCAGACCTACACATCTGGGCAATTTGGATTGGGCAAGGCTTTCAGGGAGCAGTTACTTGCAGGAGTTCTGCAGTCCACATATTTAACAGGACATAAAGGATGGCCTGGAACAAATATTCAGAGCTGTAAAAAACTAAACCATGAGGTGCAGAGGAATTAAGGCCACCAACTTTAACCTGAGCAACCCACCACCATCCCAGAACTAGAAACTGATGATAAGGTCACAAACTAAACACACTTCCCAGGCCAAAGCATAGGCTTCTCTTCGGCACTGGGAATGGACATGGTCCTTTCTATTTGAAAAGTCAGCCTTCAGCTTCTCACTGGGCAAATCCAGCGTGAGGGAGGCAGCGAACAGCCACACTCACATTGTTCTCGACACAGGACTACTGGGACTTATCACAGCATCGCTGGTGCCTTTTCCCCGCAGCTTCCAGGCACATCCCTGCAAGATGCAGCGCCCAGATGATGGCTGCGATCCCGCCGCAGAAGAGCCGGCCGAGATGCTGCTTCTGCGCGCAGACCAAGCCCTCTCCGGAGCCCTCCTGACCTTCCCGCGCTGTACGCGCTCTATTAAAACCCTGGCAGAGACAATACGCATCACATCCTGAGAAATGCCCCCTCCCGCTACTTTTCCCCCTCTGTGCTCGGCCCCTGGAGCCGAGGAGCAGCCCCCGCCGTTCGCTCCCGAGCACGGCACGGCACGGTGGGAGGGGGCATGTCCCCGCTGCCCGCCCCGCGCCACTCACCGCGGCCGACGTGCAGATCGTCCGCAGCAGCCGGGGGGCTGTTCGCAGCATCTTGCGGAGCACCGCCGGGCCCCGAGCTCCCTCGGCTGCCCGGCACCCGCGGCGGCGGCGGAGCGCCTCGTCTGATGCAACCCGCGCCGATGCTGCTGGCGCCCCGCCAGCGCCTGCATCCGCGGCGCGCGCCCCCGCCCGGGCCCGCGGCGACCGGCTCGGCGGGTGGAGGGCGGGACCCCCGCACCTGCCGCTCCCGCTGCCCCCGCCCTCCCTAGGCGGCTACACCGCGGGACCGGCCCCAGCCCCGCTGCCGGGGGAGCGGCGGGGGGGGTGGGGTGCAGGCGCCGTGCAGCCCCGGGAGGTGGCGGGGAGCCGGGAGAGCGACTCTGCCCCCCGCCCCACGGGGCCCGAAGGCACGGGTCACGGACACCTGGACAGTGTTTCGTGGGCCTAGGGCTGGGGTCTGAGTGGTCCCCAGCACTCCCCTTCCCCGGGGCAACCACAGCCTCAGGGGCGGTGGAGCCGGTCGCCCCCGGATTCACCCCCTCTACCCAGGCGGTCAGGGAGACATTCATGTGAATCTGCTGCACAGTCAAAGGATCATGTAGATTATCGACCTAAATTTTTAGTTTACTGCATGTCAAAAATGACATTAATGAGGTTTAACAAACACATTAATGACTTTCGGAAAATCTGTATCGCCAACATCACCAGGTATTTTTAAAGCAGCTCACTCTACTTAATAATAATAATAACAACAACAATAATAATAATGTTCCAGCATTTAAGGTTGTCTATTAACACAGATGTTTAAACTTCAATATTTTTCTCAAGTCACAACAACATCTTCTTGTCAGAGCTATAGGAAAGGTCTTGAAAATACGAATTCAAAGTGCTAAAAATAAAATCAGAAGGCAAATGAAAATTACTCCCAAAGGGATATGAACAGCGAAACCAAAAGCTGAGAGCACGGCAGTAGTATAAACGTCACTGCAAACTGGGTCAGGTTTAAACCCCAGCATCACTTGATCGTAAAGAACACAGGTGGATAAAAGAGTGACAAGCACTCTGTTGCTGTCAAGAAAATGAAGGAAAAAATAGAGAAGTTTTTCTTATGGCTGAGTTGTGAACCACATCAGGCACATCAGAGCCAACCCATCAGCCAAATTTATGACCTGCAGAGATGTTGTTTGTAGTAGAAAGTACAGTAGACAAAGGCTTCCCTAGCACTTGCAAACATCCATTCCTCACTGCCCTTTTTTGATGCTTTCCTGCAAAAGAACTGCAATGGTAATCCTCAGGATTTAACTGCAAGGCCCCCACCCTCTTCAGAGAACTTCGAATGCTCAGCTGTACCTGAAGGAAGAGCACTGCTGCAGAACTGGGGACACAGGGAGAAGAGGTGCTGCAAGAGGCAAACTGTGCCAGTCCCAAAGGAGGTCAGGTTGGCACCACACAATATCCCTTTGAGTAAAGTTACACAGGGGCTTACATTAGGACTCTCATAACGTAATTAATTCCCTGATTTACTCCTGTGTGGCAAAACTATGCCCTTTATTCAAGGCTCTTGGCAGCCTCAGAAGTGTAGGTGGCGTTGGGTGGAATCAACAGGAAACAAAATAAAACTTTTTAATTAAAATAAACCACTGGACTTTGCTTTTGCAATGGAAATTCAATGAAGAAAATCACTAGTCAGTAATTTCCTCTCTATGGGATGAAAAAGCTAGGGGAGTACTTGGTCCACTGCAGTGAAGATTCTTCTCATGATGCCATCATTTGGAGTATGTGGTTTCTTAGATGATGGAAAAAGTCAACTGAAGGAATTAGTGAGTTTCTTTACTCTGAGACATTAAAAACCAAACTAGTAGAATTCGTCAAAAAGTCCCGTTAACAAGGGGGGACAATATGTTTATACAAGTGGTTCCTTCTCTAGTACCTGTGGTACTATGGTTTTAAAAAGAGTGGTGTACAGTAATGCCAGATTTTCATTATGAAAGCTAAAAGATTTTGCATTGTGGCTTATTTTAAAAATAGCATATATTCTGCTGTTACTGGCTGCTTCTATGGGTATGTGACTTCACATCTTCTAATTGTCTCACATAAAATCTATCAAATTTCATTGTTGAAAGTGGGGTTTTTTTTTAAATACTCCCTCTTTAAATTGTACAATAAAAACATTAAAACTCATAATTTTGTTGAAATAAATTGCACCATTTAACTACTACATTCACTGTTAGTCTGAAACGTCTGTTAATCTTCTATTTGAATTAGCATTTTTTGAAAGAAAGATTAATAATTGCAGGGTTTGATAGGTCATGTTGTAGCAATACAGGAATTATACACACGCATGCACAAGACAGTCGTGTGACTGACCAAACCCACTATGTGTTCAAATAAAAATTAACGTCATCCAGTCCTTACTAAAGAAACTATCTCACTACCTCAGGCAGTAGGAGGACTCAATGTGTGTGTAGTCTTCCTATGACTTGATGGAAGCTGCACAAATTCCATACAAGAGTGCAAACAATTTCTACTATAAAAGCTGGCATTGAAATAGTCCTATACTGCAAAGTTTGGAGCCAGATTCAAGCACTGAATCATGAAACTCCAAATCCTGGCTCATGATCCAAAATCATCTTGGACTAGAACAACACATACTTGGCATTTAACCACTGACACACAGGCTTACGGCAAAATACCTTGGTTTCCTAGTAAGCAATTTGTAATGACTTCTGGCTCTGTTCGTTACACACACACAACACAGACAATACAACAATGCACGTGGTGAAAGGACTAAGGTTTTAATTAGTTGGCATACCTTCCTCTTCAAAACACAACTCCAAACCTATTGAGACAATAATATATCTCCATTTACTGCACAGACTACTAAAATGTTAGGTGACAAAAGGGAAAAACCACAAGAGAAGGTGTCATTTGTCAGCAGAATCATGGCATAAAGAAGAGCTGGGGAATAAGACATGGGCTTTACTTTAGATTTCATAGTAATGAGAGGGGCAGGGAGACTAACAGGGGTAAGGGTGTGATAAATAACATGTGAGGATGTTATCTGCATACCACCAGCTTCTTTCTTATGATCATCATAGAATCATCATAGAATGGTTTGGGTTGGAAGTGACTTTAAAGATCATCTAGTTAGAGTATTGAACTCAAATGCATGGGTTTTAACAACCACTTAACAAATTGGCTACTTAGAATTTCAAGGATGTCTGTAAACAATTACAGTCAATTTAAATAATATGTTTTTTGTCATCCAGAAAAGAATGAAGTTGGCCTGCCTATCTGAGAGTGAGCAATAGGTCTTGTGTGACATAGTAAACTCCAACATCAGCGTTAAACACTGTAATGGTTACAATGCACTCTTCCAAGCTTCATGTTGTTTGGAAAAAGTGACACAAAGTATTCCCACTGATTTCTGTACCTCCCAGATTATCAACGTTTCTTGTTAATCTGGGGAGAAGTCCTGGCTCCAGTGGAATCAGTGTAAATTTATGCAATCAGTTTAGAGCACGTTTTATACATTAACTTTTCCCTCTTGCTTTTTTTTTCTTCCATTTCTGTCCCTTGTTTCTTAAAACCAAAGTTTAGCTTCAAAAAATCCGCAGTTATCCATAGTAAACTTTCCAGTGTGGGCTTCCCCCTTTCTGTTCCCTAATTTTCCAGAGATGTATGTCAGCAAGTCGTAAATACGTATAAGGGGATATGTATACAAAACCTATTCAGGAGCTAACTATGCTCATTCAATAGCATGCTCACAAAGCCAAATAGGTTTGTATGTGCAGAAATGTACAGAACAAATATAAGATAACCTAATCTATCTGAACATTATAAACCCTTGTTGATTTCTGTGAAGCAGAAGTTATTTAGTGTCTTTGAAGATATCATCACGACTTGGCGAGATCTTTAGGGAAGGCTGTGTTCCAGAGGACTCTGAGTATGTGCGCATACTGAAGTGCCTGGGAAACTGCTCAGAATCTTCCAGGATTTGCTGTTTTTTGAAAATCATGTTCTGGGATTCAATAATCAACTAAATTAGCTTTGCATAGGCTTTTTGTCATTGGAAATCAGCCTTGATGGAGCTTTTCGTGATTAATAAAGATTTGGTCATAGTTCAGACTCAAATTCCTGAGGAGTACACCCAGTTTTAAAGGTTGAGTAATTAAAAAAAGTAAAATAAGGCTTTGTACTGGTTATTCCCTAACTATGTTAATTGCATGGCAAGTTTCAACTCAGATTTTATACACAGAAACTTCTCACGTTTTTCCACTTGCTGAAGAAAGGTTTCATGGGAAAGTTACTTGTTTTATTTCTGCAGCATTTGTATTTAAAACTTTTTTCCTCTTATTTTTTTCCACTGGGTGTGAACTTCATTTCAGGCCAGACACACACACGACAGTAAGGCTTTTAAAATGTACTCATATGGATTTTCTGCCATCTATACAATCATTTAAAACCTTATGCATGACATTTCATTTTCCAGAGTAACCAAAAGGAGGCATATATCTGATGCAAAAAGGGAATTATTTTACCAATTTAACCAGTATAAAGAATGATCATGTGCAGATGCCTCACTTGTATACATAAATGGAAACATCTCAAATTCAATACAACAGAATTGAAACTACTTCTGCACAAGTTGGCATTATTTTTGTGTAACAGAGTTGCTAAGAGCAAATCTCAGATAGTAAATCCTTTCTGGGAATCCTGCCACAAAAACTTTGAGCAAGAACTTTATTTTATTTAAAATATTCAGAGAGCTAAGTATTAAATGTTCCACAGACCAGGAATGTATAGCATAGTTAGTTTCCTGCAGATCCAGCAAGCCAAATTCTTTCTATTATAAGTAACTTCAATTTTATCCGTCTTGGTGGAGCTCTGCCTGCATACACAAGAAACAACTTTTGCTCTGGATGCTTTTCATCAGTTTTGTTGGGTTTTCTTGTTGTTGTTTTTGTTCGTTTGGTTTGGATTTTGTTGGGTTTTGTTGTTTGTTTTAATAAAATGGTTCCTATTTGAATGCTTTGTAAAGTTTTCAATAAGCTTTCAAACATCATAAAAATGCTGTGTAAAAATACCAGGTAACTGTACTGTCCAGTGTTGAATGATGTTTCCAACTGGGATAATTTCAAAAGAAAAAAGATTTTTAACAACTCCTGGAGTCAAACCCCTCTTGATTTATGAATCCATAGACACCTAACCACTCCATAAATAAAACAGTCATGGTACCATATTAATTCTACTATATTATACTGTACTTCATTCTCTCACCTAACCTTCCTAGTACTCCAGTGTAACAAGTAATTTTGGCTGGAAGATATTTATGTTCACATTTCACTCGGTTCATGTGAAAGTCCAATATGAAATTTTACTTTCATGATCATTTTGGTCAGGTCAAAAGAAATTGTTTTCTCAACAATGCCTGTCTTCAGCAAAATTCATCTTACCAAAATCACTGTCCTAAAGTCTAAAGACTTTTTTGACCACTGCATTATCTGAAGATGCTAACAGATAATTGAGCAATATTAGCAATTTCTATAAGCCTGTACCAAATAAAAGCTTCCTGGTAGCAGTGGAAACCACAAGTGTCACCCAACTTCCAGAAATGGTGCTTATAAAATATCAATAATTTCACATGAACAAACAGCATAAAGCCATTCACTGATAAGACAGCACAGAAAACTTATCAATCAAAGCTGAGCAGTCTTGCTCTCACTAGAACAGTCATCCTCAATATGAAGTCTAAATCAGATTTTCAGAAGACACAGAAATTCTAGCAGCATCTAGAATTGACCTAAATAACTTCAGCGTAAGCAACATAACACTGCCACCTACTGAGCCAAAGGAACATCCAGTAAGAAGTCATTTAAACAGCTGCATCGTGAATGCCAGCACAAAATTTAACTGGTGTACTTCCTTGAGTCTAATTGTGATTTTTTTTCCAGTTACTGAGCCCCCTGCTCTATTAAAAAAAAAATGCACTATTTCAATAAATTTTCTTTTATAATAATTTTCTTTTTCCATATTCAGCATAAAGGTTACATCAGCTTATCCTGTGGGGCTCACGGTGCCCTCTGGTGTGGCCATAGTATAGACCAACCAGTTGGATTACCTTGCGTGCAGTTTTGACAAGCTCACAACGTTGTGATAACCAATGCTACAGTATTTCACTCTTTACAAATTCAGTTCAAATGTGTGGAAGGGAGGGCCCTACCAAGTGCCGGTTCTACAAGTTTCTCTCTTGTACCGTCCTGCAGAATTCAAGGACGTGTTTTTCTAAGACAGGTAACAAATGGCCTGGTGGTTACTTTTTAAGCAGTCTGAAAGCCTATGTTTATGTGAAGTCTTCCATAGCTGAGAGAAACAGAATTTGTTTCAAAGAAAGCATATATGGTTCGTAGAGAAAAGTTTTCTATTGTTTTGTTTTTCAAAACTGGAAGACATATCTTGGCTTTGAATATATGTATAGCAGCTCCGCTGAGTTCAATAAAAGCTGCCTCTGCATAGATGTAGACAGAGAGCAGCCTAGCATAAATTGTAGTTTCATTTTGTATAATGCATATTATCTCCTTAGGGACACTTGAGTTTACTGCCAGCTGCCAATGTCCTGCACAATTAAACTTCTAAGGATTTAGAAACCCCATGATGAACATCTTAATTTTGCATAGAAGCCAATGAGTGGAGGAGACACATTTACATTATGGTTACTTGACAAAGTTTCCTCCCTTAAACAACAAAAAAGCCCCAACCAACCAAACAAAAAAGAGTTATTCCAAACATTGTTTATGTCATTTCACACAAAACTAAATTTGATCTCTTCTTTCCCAGACCCAGGCTGGCCTCTTAGAATGCACTTTAAGTAGGTAAAAACTCAGCAACAATAAACCTACCACCTGGATCTTTCTTCCCTAGAAACTTTAAAAACCAATAGATTCCAAAGGATGGATTCATTTTAATCAGAAAACAATGACAGTAGGTGCTATTTTCAGACCAGCTGCATCAGAGTTAGATTTTATGTATGATCCTGCACTTACTGATACATCTCTCATCAGAGTTGCTATTTTTGTTGTTCCTTCCCCACTGACATTGCTAATGCTCCCAGTGATGCTGCTTTTGAAGCCATTTCCTTTTCTGCTGATGCTACAGATTCTGCTGAGGTAATGTAATTGCTGCGGTCATTGTTAATGGCCCTGAACAGTTGCTTGTCTTGCGATGTATCCAAAGTACTTCTATTTTTATTCTCTGATATTACACCCTCCCGGGCCCTGAAATAAAAATAAAGAAGCAGCGACTGACCGCACGCCGGTAAGTACCTCATGGCTCTGCGTGACAACAAATGACAGGGAGATAGATGATCGCGAATGACAGGGAGGAGATTAGATGGTACCGCTGCAGCAGTCACCCCGTGCAGCTGCCTCTGAGCTCCAGACCCTCCCCCAGAGCTGGCACAGTTCCTCCCGCCGCTTCCTTCCACCAGCATCAGAACGGGAAGTGCTGGGGGGGGTGTCACACTGCCGACTTTACCCGGCAGAGCAGCGTGACAGAGGTGTGGAACCGCTGTGAGAGGGACTCGGACAGCAGATAAGCCCCCAAAGCTCCGATCCCTCGGAGGGAGGGCCCTGTCTCACCAAAACCATCAGCTCACTGGGGCAGGGGAGTCAAGAGGAAAGCGTGGTGCAGAGCGAGGACTCCCCTACCCCACCGCACCTCTGAGGCGCCGCCGCCCGCTCCGCAGGAACCCCGGCAGCACCACAGCTGTCCTCCTGCACCATGGGGCCTCCTGCCTCCCCCCGACCTCGGCCGTGGGGCAGGCACTTGCCGGCACCGGCCCTTGAGGACCGGCTCGCCGAGCCGTGAGGGAGCGGTGAGGGGCGGAGCACACGGCACCGCCTCGGGGCCGCCCGGGAGGGGCGGCGGTGTGCAGCGGCTGTCCTCGAGGGGGCGCTGCAGCCCGCCCCGCCCGGAGTCCAACCCCGCCTCCCCCCCTTTCCCCTCCGCCTCCATTTCCCAGAGGGCGGTGCGGGAGCGGGGCAGGAAGTCCCGTGCGCCTGAGTCAGGGGAGGAGCGGGCGCGATGGCGCTGGAGACCCTCTCCCCGGACTGGGAGTTCGACCGCCTCGATGACGGCTCGCAGAGTGAGCGCGGGCGGAGCGCGGCGCGGGAGGGGCCGGCGCCGCGGCCGGGCCCGGGCCGCCGGGGCTGCGGCGGTAACGCCACGGGGCGGGGGGAGGCGCGGGCTGAGCCCCCTCGCAGCCCCTCACCCTTCCCGGCCCCTCACGTCGTTGCATCCCCGGTGGGAACGGGAGGAGGAAGGAAGGGAGGGAGGGAGGGAGAAGGAAGCGGTCGTGGGAACTGAGCGAGGTCACCCGCCCCAGCTTCCCCCACGGATCCTGCCCGGAGAGGGGAGCCGGGCGCTCGCCGCGCCCCTTCCCCCGGCCGAGGGCTGGGCTGGCCGTCCTCCGGTCAGGCCCGCGGGGTGGGCTGCGGCGGTGACCGTTTTTCCTCTCACCGCTCTCTCTGTAGTTGTCGGAGGTTGCTGGGGGTGGGAGAGTGGTTTTCCCAACCCTTCATCCTTTACTCCCTCAGGGGAGTCGCCTCCAGTGCCGCCGGCGCGGCAGGGAGCGGGCGGGCAGTCTTCCGTGACTTACTTTCCTCGCACGAAGCGGGCAGGAGGAACAGATGCTTGCCGTGGGGATGGGGTTTCTTTCCGATCATTTCTCCTGGCTCGTGGATTTGTGCAGTTGCTTCCTCGGTTTGCTGGAGAAGTCACGTCGAGATGAATTAGTTGTATGCAGCTTCTCTTGGTAAAGGCTTTCTGGTATGGAGTCGGGTGGTCACTTGCGGTTTCACCTTTAAAAATAATTAAATAAGACCTTGAGATGCTTAAGTCATTGACAGTGGGTTTGTGTGCCCGTAAAAATCCACGTTTTTCTCAGCCTGTGGAGGTGACCTACTTTCTAAACGTGGGACATGCATGGTTGTCACACTGTAACACACACCGTAAATTGAACTGTGCCAAATTAATACGCCAGGTGTTGCTGTGAAAATATGTCACTCATGGACCAACTGTTTCACATAGAATGTAATCCCAAGGGATGATGCTGTTTATGCCATATTCATTTGATCTGGATTTCAGTGGAAACTGAAGCTGTCCTGAGCCGAGGTTTGTGACAGTTCTCTAGCTGCAGGATGGCAAATGTGGCTTTTACTAAAAATGCCACATTGCCACTAGTTTGGCCATGACAAAGTGCAGCTGCGAGAACTTTACATGACATAATATGCTCTGTTAGCACCATCTTGATGGTGAACAAACAGGCTGATCTTCCACTGAGAACAGCACACAACATTCTCCTAGAGAAAAGCCAAAGAAAAATCCTGTGACTTGAAAAACGTGTTTTGTTGTTGTCTACTTTCACTTTATACTTATATCGCTAAGCTTTAGCAATTATAATGTTCTCGTCTGAGGACACCAGATACTAAGTAAGTCTGGCTTGTTGCATCTCTGTCCTAGATACTTATGGACAATGTACTTGCAAATCCTTCTGTGGCAGTAAGTCCATTGAATATCAGTGATTTTATGGAAAGATAAGCTGAGGGATCTGTACTACTGAGTAGATCTCTTGCATTCTTCTAATTGTAATGCTTTCATTTCATCACTTGAGGAGAAACTAAATCAAACTTTATTGTAAACAGATTGTGCCTTATGAAGTAGTATGTACGCTGCTCTGGAGAAAAAGAAAACGACTGCTTTCTGTGATTTCTTTTTCTTTCTCCGTATGAGCCAGTTTGTTTAGGAGTTTTATTTTTTTTTATTTATTTTTTTTTTTCATCTTAAAAAGCTTCCCCCCATCTCCAGCTAATTTTTTACCAGCTCAACCGTGCCTATCTCTGGCTGGCTAGTATCTTTCTTGTCTCTAAAATAGTGAGGAGTTATTCACACCTGTCTCTTATTTTACATATAATCAGTACAAGGCGGCAAATTGATGGCTATCAATAGTTAAGTATTTGGAAATATTTTATGTAGGTCAACGTAACTGTTACCATTGTTCAAAATCCATCATTTGGCTGCTGGAAAGGTGACAGTTTGTGAGCCTCTAGCAGAGCGCTGCTGCGAGATTTTTGTTTGAGAAATGCTGCCTGTTTAACAGGGAATTGCTTTGAACAGCAGTGTCAATTTCATAGTCTTGTATGACTTGAAAGCTTTTTTGGTTCTTCCTATAAAGCTCCAATATCTGCCAGTTTCTCTGCTCTTAGTTTGTCTTGTGCAAAGGAAGGACGTGAGACTGGAGGAATACCTCAGCATATCTCTATAGTAGGTCTCCAACCTCAAAATTTTCTAGCAGTAAAGTACTGAAGCTGACGTGGTGGCTAGGTAAACTCTGTTCTGCAGGGCTCTGCATCCATCACTCTTTTACTGGTTTTCTGCAGCAGAGCTTCCAAAAGATGCACTGGAAGGAACCCAAAAGATGAGATGGATTTGATGGAATAGAATAGTATGATGATACAACTCAAGGGTTGCATGTCAGTGCTTGGAGTACA
The DNA here is from genome assembly GCF_004027225.2 of Strigops habroptila. Classification (NCBI taxonomy): domain Eukaryota; kingdom Metazoa; phylum Chordata; class Aves; order Psittaciformes; family Psittacidae; genus Strigops; species Strigops habroptila. The sequence goes on from NC_044279.2 coordinate 72,538,998, forward strand.
TACTGCTGATGGAGAGCTTTTTGTTTGCTTGCTGCTTATCTGTTTACATGGAATTCAGTCTCCTTATTTTGACAATGCCTGTGCACTGTCTAGGCTGCAGGTACAGGTAGAACCCAATGGCACTAATGCAGAACTTAGTGTGGGAGAGTCTTCTGTGCTTCTTGGACAGGCTTTGTAGTCCATATGCTCTTACAGCTGGCATTGCTGCTGGCTTCCAAGTGGTAGCTTAGAATTAGTTCCGGACTTCACTGCAGTCATTTCTCCTTCCGAGTCTCAACCTTCCTATGCATGGTCCTTCTCATCTTTTCCTTATTTGTCCGTATTCATTCTTCTCCTTATGCTCAGTGCAGTGTCTTGTTCAAATATTTCTTTCTCCAAAAAATGTCTGATAATTGATTCAGCAGTGTTCTCCTACTGAAGTAGTCATCCACTACCATTTGCTCAGTTATTGACAATGTGGATGAGTAAGAGGTTAAACATGCAGAATAAAAGAATATGTTTTCTTAACTTTCTAGAGCAGCCTACTTGCTGAAATTGAAAAGAGCTATATGAGAGTTGAATTCTTGTTTGGAAACAGTTCAGCTGTTCAGTTGACTTACATTCTCTAACTTTTACGGATAATCTTATTTTCAACAAATAGCAGAAGATCATGAACTACTAGATTTGTTATCTAATTATGGGGAAGACACTTTAGTCTTCACATGAAAAAGGATGGTACTTCCCTACTGAGTGTAGAACCTTGAGCTGTAGTCATATACTCTGTAGTTCAAATTATGCAACTAAGTCAGTAACTATATATAATTTGGGGAGGAGGGGAGTGTATCTTAATGTGGGAAGAAAAAAGATCAAGATAGAGTGAAACTTTTGTGGACTAATTGTATTTAGACTTACTTTGCTAATTAATACCACTGTGCTTGGTGTTTGACCAGCTGAATGTTATCTTTTGAATCTACTTGCCCCTAACATTAACAGGACAGCTGTGCATTTCAATGTCCAAGTGTTAAGCAGAAGTTCTGTTTGAAGACGGTGGTACAAGAGGGAGGAATGATTAAAAGCTATAAATTTCCATGTAATGCCCAAATATCTTATTCAGAGAAAGCAGAGAGTGAGTGAAAGGAACATTGCTACTAATTCATCTGCTACTCAGGCTGAACTGATTAGACCCATTGCCTCAAAGTTCTAATATAATTGCATGTACTGGTTCAGCCAATGTGTTGTGGTTTCTACAGTCGTTTCTTTGCTCAACATCTTGATGTGATTGTTAGGTTTGTTAAGATCTTAGCTTGAAAAAATGCATACATTTAAAAATTTTTGCAAATCACTCAGATGGTTGATATTCTTTAAGTAGTATTTGGATTTCTTTCAAACTGACACTAAGTTGTAGGATTGTTTTTAAACAAATAGGAACTTTGTATTAAAGATATGATGGTGTTAAGGAAAAGTGCTGCAGCAAAATGAGGAATACAGTACTAAAGCTAAATAGCATCAGATTTAATATTAATAAAATTGAGATTGTAGTTTAGTGAACAGTCTATAAAATTGTACAAATGTTATCAATTCTCAGAAATTCATGCTGAAGTGCAGTTGAAGAATTATGGAAAATTTCTTGAGGAATATACATCTCAGCTGAAGAGAATTGAAGATGCTTTGGATGACTCTGTTGGAGATGTTTGGGACTTCAGCCTTGATCCCATTGCATTAAAGGTCTTCATCTATTTAAAATGCATTGCAACTGTTATTTTCCTGATAACTTTCTCCTTCCCTCTAAAACCTGAGATGTAAAAGGTTCATGCGTTTGTGCCCTTAAAATTTTGACTTTTGTGTTTGAGAAACCTATCTAATGCTTTTTTAGTTATCAAGCAGTTAATATATTGGTGCATATCATAAGAGAAGGTGGTTTCACATTATTCATTTGCAGTGTTTCAGTTACTAGTGAAAGTTAAATAACTTTATAGTTCTACATGTGTTGGGAAGGCCAAGTCCAACAAACCTCTTCCCTTTGGGGGCCGCGCTTCCAGACGAGCTCACTAATAGTTGTATAACTGCAGTGAATACTGTGTGTGTATTTGTAGTTGTGTTGTGACTTTATGGCCTTGGCACGGTGTTTTCTGTCCTCAAGAGGTGGCTATTTCCTTGGTCATAAATTCTCTTGAGAACATTGGTTTTTTTTCTCTTCGCTGAATTTGCAGACATCATCTAAAAGCACTTTTGTTACTCCATGAAACTTGTCTGTACTGAAGATGCAGTCTCAAGCAATCATCTGCCTGAATGGTTTGAATAAACTCTGTGGGGCCACCAAAGTGCTGGATGTACATGAACTAGTCAGTGCCATGGCTGAGTTCAGTACAAAATGTCAGTGCCTGCATACAGCTATATGCTTTCCATCCCGTTTTTGGGATTCTTAATTCATGTTTTAGGTTTCCTGAGCTGTTTTTTCCTACATACTTCATAATGACCATGCTTTTACATTCCAAGTTTTATAAGTAAATTGTTGTAAATGCTATATAGTATACCTAGTTATTTGCCTTTCTGCCTAGAGCAAAAGGAAAGGTATTTCCATGTAAATGTGAAGGGAGGAGATTTTCTGCAGCATAGGTTGCCTGTAACCTTCAGTTGTTGCTCTCTTATTACTGAACCTGTTTGAGATTAAACTGGGGAAGAGGGAAATATTTACCTAGTTGGATAAATGCATTTTTGACCAATATTTTCTAAAGTTGTTGTTTTGTTTTTGTTTTTTAATTTTAGCTTTTGCCATATGAACAGTCCTCCCTACTAGAGCTCATAAAGACAGAAAACAAGGTAAGAGCTTTATGCTTAAAAGAAAAAATAAGAGTTTTTTCTAGCTAAAATCAAGCCCTCTAAAAGTGAATTTACGTGTAATCTGTGTGTTTTCCCCCTCTCCTCTCTTGGAGTCTAGGTTCTAAACAAAGTAATAACTGTGTATGCTGCTCTCTGCTGTGAAATCAAGAAGTTAAAATATGAGGTAAATTCAGCTATCTTTTATTACAGTGTATGAAAATGTTTGCGGATTGGCAAGCTGATGTATAGATTTATTCTTTAGCAGTAAAGAAACAAGATATGATGTCTAAATAATTTTTGTAGCATGATTACATATATCCTATTTATTAAAAACAAATTTCTGCTTTTGTTGTTAGGCAGAAACTAGATTTTATAATGGCCTCTTGTTTTATGGAGAAGGAGGTAAGTAGCTCCCTTTAAAGTAAAAGTTTGTAGTTTTGTTACTGCTTCAGGTTATATTAAATGCTGCTATAAGTATAATTTTATAATATGGGTACATGCTTTCTCTGTTTCTTTGACTGATGGACACCAAGTAACAGACTTTAACGTTATAGGGATGTATGTTAGTGTCTTTTCACTGTCCTGAGTTAGCTTAAGATAACAATAACGTTTATCTGTAAAGTCCTGTTGCTTGCAGTAAGTGTTCTTACATTAAAAGAAATTTTGTGGCAGCCTTATTAATATGAGAAATAGGGAGTATAGGCCATTGAGGTTGTATTAAATGTATAATATGCAGCTTATATACTGTAGCTCCTATTTTTTTTTTCAAAGTATGGCATTAGAAACCTGTTTTTCACATATGAACACATACTAAACCAAGTTATTTCCTATTGGGACTAGATTTTACACTGGTTGTAGTAAAACAGTAGATCTGTAATTTCATTGTAATACAACCATTGTAATACAATCATTGTAATGAAACCATTAATAACTCGGACCATGCAATCATAGTTGTTCCACAAGAAGTTGCAGTGTGTTAATATCACCTGCTCTTCAAGTGCAGGTAATAGTACTCCTGCTACTGTTCAAACAGTGACATAAGAGTACTGACTTAAGTCAATTCAGTTGACAGATCATGAGACCCTACTTTAGGTGAAAGCTGCTTTTTGTCTTGGAGTTAAAATGCTAACTCCTCCCAAGGCTTGATGTTAAGCTTCTACCTTAAAGGATGCTAGTCTAGGAATAAGCGCAGGTCTTGGCCCTGAGGACTGAATATATTGAGTTGTTTTAAAGACATATCACCTAACTTTGTTTTCTGTTTCAGAAACTTCTCATAGTAGTCTTATAAAAGGATTTTTTAAAAGCTTTTCAAGAGCTTTGACTGTGACAGAAGTATTGGAGAATGTGAAATTGTTGAGCTAGGGACTGTTTATCATTCTTTTAAGTGCTATATGACTGTTATGGTTCAGTTAAGGAATGTGAAGAAGTGTGGGTTTTGTTGGTTTATTTTACCTTTTATTTATTTTTTTTTTCCCCTTATTAGATTCCCTCTTCTTATCAGCATGGTTTTAAATATCTTAAGAGAAAGTATGATTTTTGGCAGCATATCACTAGGGAATCACTGAAAACTTCTCCATGTTTCTAGCATGAAAAAAGCCAGACTGTTGCAGATTAACATTGCAGCAGCAGTTTGTTCCTGATGGGTATTCTGCAGGGAATGCTTGAGAACGGCAAGAACTGCAAGGTCAGCCTTCTGTGGGTTAGGCAGGGATGCTGAAATTAGATTCTCCACTTCCATATCCTCCTTGTAGCACCTGCTTTGATAGCAGCAAGCCTGCTTACTTAGTACAGCTTGCAAAGTTAGTGGCTCAATGATGGTTGACGTTTAAACCAGTACTGTGCTGGTCTTTTTCTTCTGTATAAAGAAACATTTGTTTTTTTCATCTTGTCCATGGAGTGACTAGGACTAGTCCAGGAACTTTGAATAGTTAGTTGGATAGTAAATAATAACTCGTGGATGTTCCTCGTACTATAAATACCTAGTGCTTTTATACAAGCTTTTTAAAATGGGAGCTTTTATATGAAGTTAGATAATATATATGCCCTTAAAGAATTGTTTCATAGTCTTTATTTTCTTTCAGGTGTGATGGAGACTTTTTTTCCTGCTTTGTGTCTAATTTACAAACTGTAATTTTTAATGAGAAAGAAACTTCAAAAAAGCCCAGCCTAGGAGAGCAAAATTAAAAGCTTTTAAGGTTCCATCGGTATGCTTAGAATAGTACGCTCCACTTGTATGACAGATAAAGGGCTTGGAGAGAAAACTTCAATGTTAATTTAACAGGTATAATATAGGCTTTTGAAAGTGGTGACAAATGCTTGTCTTTTAAGCCACAGATTCCAGCATGGTGGAGGGAGATTGCCAAATACAGATGGGAAGATTTGTTTCTTTCTTGCAGGTAGAGTATGTTTTGATTACTTTTTTCTTTTTTTTTTTTTTTTTTGGACAGCAATTCTAATTTTATTTTTACTTGCAAAGTGGATTTAAGTCTGCAGTATCCTGCTTGCGTCTTGCTGAAAGGCATTGCAGTCGTTCGATATGTTACTATGTTTTGCCTGTAGACCTGTCACAACCAACTGACATATCACACATTGTTTTGGAGTTTTTTTTTTTATACTCATCTAAAACTCTGGATATCTAATGAGAGAAGAAATTGCAGTTTGTGTATCATTGCTCAAAGAAATTAGAATTTACTTAAGAAAATTTCAGTAGGAGAAGATAAATTGAGGTTGTTTCCTTTGATGGTAAAGTTAAAGATGCTTGTTTTTTGTGGGTTTAATTAGCAGGTTTTAGTTTTCATTGGACATTGGGAATGGATTAATTCTTTATACGTCTTTTTCTTTAAATGATAGAAGAAAGCAAAGCTAAAAGATGTACCTGGAAAAAAATTGCTTGAACCTGACTCAAACCTTCAGGGAAGAGCACTCATTTCTTATACAGTTTGGTTGTTGTCAGGGTTCTTTGGATGAAAACAGGATCTGTGTTTCTTATGAGGATTTCTTATGCTCTTGGGTTTCAGTCTGTTATGGATTTTTTTTTTTTTTTTGGTCTTAGTATAGCTTAAATGACTGTTCCCAAAAATGTTTCTATTTTAACGCAATATTGCTTATAATATTGCAAATATCTGCATTGAAGTAGAGAATATACAGGAAGCTTCCAGAATGTTTAAACAAATTCTAGTTTAACAAAGGTTAAAATTCCTTTTCTTGCTGTATAGTAGTAGCATGGCAGTAGTCATTTACTGAGTCGTAACAGGTTGAATGCTATAGGAAGTTGGTTCTCAAGCTCTTTTACCATGCCCAAATGCAGTTAGTTGTTAGGATATCTTGGAGGTTTGTTTCCCATTTTCCAAACTTTTTGTCCCATCAACTTTGTCAGTTTCATGTTTCATCCTTTATTTCTTTCTGAGCAGATGTCTTGAGACTTTTTAGTGGTTCTGAAATGAGGCTACTGTACACTTATGTTTTTTCCAGACTTCTCCCCCCGCCTCATGCCAGGATGCTTTGTTCAGGTAGAAGTTGAGAGCAGAATGACTGGCTCTCTGGGTATCACTCTGCATTGCAAACTCGTTCTGTAGAACAAGTTTATGTTTATTTTTGGGGTGAATGCTGATGTGTATATTTATAGGGTAAGCACTATGGGAGTATTTCTTGTGAGCCTGCTTTGTATGTATGCTGTGATGGCTTGCTGATTGTTGAGCAACTTTGGAAAGAAAGGAGATGCAGGATGTTGCGCCAAAGGGCGGGTTACTGAGCGAACAGGTGTGTACTGCTTTGGGTAAAGCGAGGAGGAAAACTTTTTCATTACTGAGTTTTCTTTTACAACTGCTGTGTTCCCCTAAATCCACTCAATAGTAGTCTGTATCCATAAACTTGGAAATGCTGTTTTGGTCAATGTTATAAGCATACCCCCAAAAGCAATGTGAAAATATGAATTAAGGTGATAAGAGGTGAAATGTTGCTTTCATAGAGCTAATGTCCACGTATTGATTTATTGCCTCTTCTGAGTTCAAGGTTTCTTGATTAACTAAATATAATAGCCTCAAATTTGCTAGGCCAGTACTTCTTAATTATCAAAATATTGCTGTGAAACTAGTTAGGGTCTCTTGATCATGCAGAAGACAGTGTATTTGAAGAACTATGACGAAATCATAATCTTGTTCTATTATAAGAATCATAGAATATTTAGGGTTGGAAAGGACCTTAAGATCATGTATTATGTAGCTGCCAATATGCATGTGCTGTTAAATTGGACTATTGCCTGGAAGTTTTAAAACGGCAGCTGGCGCCCCTTGCCCAGGAAGCACGATCTCTGTGTCTATTAATCCATTCCTCTGGAATCTGTTCTCTTGTTTAAGCTGCTTTTTTAGAGCAATAAAAGTTTAAGAAGTAACGACACTTATGTTTTGTGAAAACTGGTGACTAATAGAAGGCAGAAGCCCAAATAAAATCTATTTTTGATGGAGAGGAAGACAGAATTCAGCTGTTAGCCAGTCTTCTGGCAGGAATGCAGGCTGGCTGGTTAGCCAGTGTGGGCTGTCTGCTATGAAGCCATCTGTGTGCTGACTGGCTAGACTCAGCACATACTGACTTTTCTCTGATAATATTACAGGGTGCTTTAATGAGTCCTTTAGAAAGATTTATAAGTACCTTTATAAAAATATTATAGTGGTTAAGGGAAAACTCAGATTCGTTTATCCTGTTGCTCAGGGAACATTGACTTGTTTTGGGTGGGTTTTTTGAGAACAGTATTCTGTGGCTTATCACTCTTAGAGCACGTACAGGCTTCTGTATAAATTTCTAATTTGAATTTGTCTATCACCAGCTCCTGAAGCATGACTCTTGAATATCATGGGAAAAGGCACTGCTTTTGCTATTGGGTATATTCTTTTTGAAAGTACTTGGGCACTGTTAAGTTGCTTCTTACTGTCTCTGATAAGTTGAACCAGGAATATAAATAGTCCAAGATGCACTGGAAGCTTGTGTTTGGAAGCTTATTAGCTTAGTCCCAGATCCTTTTTTAGAGTTGTTAGTAGGGTGTTTTCCATCCTCATGTAGGTCTGCCCACTGACTTGGATTAGGAATGTAGTTGGGCCTTGGGCTGCAAGTTCAGTGGTTCGTGTTCAGTGTTTTGGATGCAATGACAGCTTGTGTATGAGCAGAGTGTATACGGATAGATGCATTTTATTTTCTTGTATTTCAGGAGCTGTCTTGCTTTGTTACCCGATGTTATGAAGTGGTGGTGAATGTAGTGCATCAGTTGGCCGTTCTCTATACGAGCAACAAGTAATTATTCCCTAAAATGCTATATTATTTTTGTGTAGTTAAACAAATGTATAAAATATGAATGTTCTGTCTAAGGTGTGGTCATTTTTGGGATATTGTTATCTAGAGATATGGAGAGTGCTTTGCTATGCAAGTTTGGGCTTCATAAGCCATTGCAGAAGTGAGTTTGTTTTATTTTCAGATAAGGAAGTGCTTTTATATTATCATGGAATCAGCTAGGTTGGAAAAGACCTTTAGTATCATCAAGTCCAACTGTTACCCCAGGACTGCAAAGTCCACCACTAAACCATGTCACTAAGGGCCTCATCTACATGGGTTTTGAACACTTCTAGGGACAGCGATTCCACCACTTCCCTGGGCAGCCTGTTCCAATGCCTGACTACCCTCTTGGTGAAAAACAATGAGATGCAAGATATTTTATGATTAGGAGATATTATTACTCTTTCATCTTTGCTCTGTTTGAGAGATTCCTTCTGTTGACTGATACAGTGGATACTAGTAGCTTCAGAAGGTAAAAAATCAGATCCCTTCCACAGTCTGTTTTAAATGCATAAATCTTGGCGTATAACCTCACAGAACAACCATGATTTTAACACCTGAAGTTGAGCTTAGTAAGGGCTGTTGGGTTTAGCTCCTCTGAAAACTGTGGAAAGTTTAGCTCTGAATATAAATGCAGGGCTCTTGATTCCTCCCTGAGCCTGCCAGATAGGATAGCATTGTTCTTCTTAGTTTTATTTGTTGTTTTAATTTTTGTCTTGTACCACAGCACAAGGTAGAGTTTCTGCTGGATGTGTAGCTTGGACGTGTCTTGATTAAATATGTAAAGTGATTCTGTACTTTTGGGTTGCAAGGCTATATGTACCAAGGCAACTCGCTGTCAGCAATAACTGAATTGGGAATAGCTGATACACATGTGCACTGAATGCAGTCAGTAGTTTAAACCAGTCACATGCTGTACATTTAAAAATGTGATATTAAATTTGATCATAGTACAGAGATTTCACAGAGCATGTAATTTTAATCAGAGGTTCTTTGTTTTCTGAAGTTACGATGTTAATGAAGAAAAATGTACCCTGAGAAACAAAGAACACACTGTGATACAGAGTTGATAAATATGCTCTGTTCTAAGGATTAAAAAGGCATTGAAATATTTATTTTATTTGCAGGAATGCACCTAAAATTATAGAGACATCTGGAGTTCATTTTCAGGTGGGAATGATTTGGTGGAACCCTTTTGCTTATGTCAATATATGTATGTCTTGATCATTAATCCTGAGAAAAGCAGCAAGAAAGTGAGTTTCAAGTACAACTTTCGATCTGGAATCTCCTTTAAAGGTTTTATTTTGATAATCAGCTTTTTCTGGCCTTTATGTGGAAAGGCCTGGTGTCTCCATGTCTGTCATATTCTAGCTTTCTTAGGTGAAAAGTGTTTGCATGCTTCCTAAATGTGTGCAGTGTATGCTTCTGCATATAAATGATTTTAAAAATCCTACCTTCTATGTCAAAATAGATCAGTGAGCTTTAGTTTGTGTGCAGGCACCGCTTTATGTTCCTTGTGTCACTATACAAGCAGTAGTAAATCTTTAAGCTACTGAACCAAGAAATCTTAGGTTTAACTCTGCAGCTGATGTCTCGTTGGCTGATAATATATTAAAATTGCATAAATGCATTAAACTTCTCAATAACTACAGTCTTTTCCTTTTTTTCTTTTGTTTTAAATCAGGCAATGTATGAGCACTTAGGGGAATTGCTCACAGTCTTAATCACTCTGGATGAAATAATTGACAATCATGCCACTCTGAAAGATCACTGGACCATGTATAAGAGGTATGTTTCTGAAGATGTGAAAAATACTCCCACAGCATAAAAGATAAAAGCATGTGCGTGAGTCTTTGTTCCAAGAAAGTCAGCGTGGGAATGTGGATTTTGGTACCCCTGAAAGTTTTCCAGAAATCTTAATGAAAAGTGGGGCTAAGATCCCACTGTGTCCCAACAGTTATAAAGGTAGCTAAATTAGCGGGATAACCACTGTTTCATTGAAAGCCTAAATAAATGGGAGTTATTAAAATGCAAATGGCTTATACAGACTGAGTGGGTTTTGGTTTTTGTTTAATTTTGGAGTTGCTGCTAGGCACAAATGGGGGCAATTAAAATCTATTATCAAAACAGTACAGGATAAGATAAAACTGTTAGCATGTTCTAATTGTATGTACGTGTTCCACACCTACTCCTTGCAGGCTGCTAAAATCTGTCCATCACAACCCTTCTAAGTTTGGGATTCAAGAAGATAAACTGAAGCCTTTTGAAAAGCTGCTGTTAAAACTGGAATGCCAATTACTTGATGGAATGATATTTCAGGTAATGCAATTAATATTCCCCAATATATTAGTGGAAAGTTATTACATTAAAGTGACCCTCCGTTTAGAATGCCTTGTTTGTTTTATTTTGTTTTGTTCTGGATATAGTGATATGTGAATTTGGCTCTTGCATCTGTGTGTGGGGATAAAAAGCCTCCATTGTAAGATGTTTCCTTGCTCTTCTCACATGCTAGAACTGTGCCAGGCTTTGAATGGTAGCAGTTAATGCTTACTCTTTTTACAGAATTAAAGAAATGCAGACAGCTTGGTATTAGGACTGTGTGTTATCAGGGAGTTTGTTTTTCACCAGAAATTTTGATAGTGGGCAAGCTTGAATAACATAGGTCCACTTTATTTTAGCTGCAAGTTAAAATCTCCTCAGCAGTCTTGAAAATATGTGAAGTGTGACGTCTTGTTAAATATTTTCTCTGATTCCTAGCATGAGAGACAGGTAGCTGTCATCAGGTACTACTTCAGTGGTGCATACCTCTGAAACACGCACCTGTATGGGTGGATGGGAAGGTTTGGGTTTTTTTTTTCAATACAGTTAACTTAAATGTGTTCATGCAGGAAGCCATGGGCTTTTTAGGGAAGTCTGTATTTGAGTCACTGAAATTGGATGTTGTGGTGTAGTCGGCAGAGGATAGTGTTGCTGAATCTGGCCACAGCAGAGTCAGTTCCTAATAGGACTGTTGTTCAGTTCTTACTTTAAATCTGAAATGGCATAGGGAAGAAGTTTGTTTTTTTTCTGTAAAAGCCTCCAAAAGGGAAATTGTAGATAAATAATTAAGCACAATTTAGCTTATTCTTTCAAAGGACATTCCTACCAGCTATCCGTTTTTCATCATTTCTCTAATGTTGTGTTAGTACAAAGACTTCATTATATGTTTGAGACATGAGTAGGATTTATCTGGTATTCATTCAGGAAGTCTCTCCTCCTGTCCTGCAAACGCCCCTTCCTAACAAATGCAGGAAAAATACTCTTGAATACAATTCCATTGAAGACTTTTCTAATACCTTTAGAAAATCCGAAGTATGTGTCTCTCCTTTGACTGTTACGTGGGTTTTGGTGACTTTTTTAAACTGCTGCCAGTGGTGTGGGGTTTTATGCAGCAGGTTCATGAACCACATCCTACAGGCAACTTGAATGATACTCTTGTTTAGTTAATGGGTAGTTAGTAATGTACTATAATGTAATAATGCAAATATGCATCCAGTTTCTTATCATTAGCACATCAAGTTTTTTCCTTAAAAATGGCCCATAATGGAAGTGTGAAGTAAATAGAGTTGCTTTTTGAGTGTTAAGTATAAGAGAGGTTTTTAATGTTTTCTGTTACTGTACTAAATTTAAGCATAGTTAAAAATCTGTATGTCGTGAAGTTTCAGACTAACTTCAGGTTACTTTTAAATCACTGTGCTATTGCAGTATTCTTCTCTTGCAAAATCAATATTCTTTTAAGGTCCAAAATTCATGGCATTATTATAATGCTTTTTTTTTTTTTCTTCCTTCCCCTCCCTTTTTGCTTAGGCCTGCATAGAGCAACAGTTTGATTCTCTGAATGGTGGAGTGTCAGTGTCGAAGAACAACACGTTTGCTGAAGAATTTGCTCACACTCTTCGCACAGCTTTTGCAAATGTTGAAACCAAACTTGGTAATGCAAGCTCATGCTTCTCCTGCCAGCTTCTCTGTTTCTAAAATTGTTTGTATTGTTTGTCTGGGAGTAGACTTGAAAAAGCAGTGTATTTCTGCAGGTGAACCTTCAGAAATTGACCAGAGAGATAAATATGTGGGCATCTGTGGCCTCTTTGTACTGCATTTTCAGATTTTTCGGACCATAGACAAGAAATTTTACAAGTCATTGTTGGATGTCTGTAAAAAGGTGAACACCTTATTCTTTTGTCAATAATTAAGATGGGGTGGGGGGAGGGAAATCTTCAATATTGAGGTAGATAATTTTCTTAGTTGTGTTGCATAGCACAGACTTGGGAAAAGAAAGAACACACAATTTACCAAAACAAGTCGGAAAGCAGAATTGAGATTTATTTTTCTTTTTTTTCCTACTTTTTCTAATTCCTCCTTCTCTCATTTTCTTTTAAAGATGGTCTAAAATCTGTGCACTCACTTAGCAGCAAGGCCAAATAATGTGAAATTAAAGTGCTTCTTCTGGTGGTTAATGTGACAAAATCACCAAGGACAAAAGATCGTTATGACTATTGTGGACTGAATAAATGCTGTGGGTTTTGACCTTGGCTATAAATGTGTATTTTGAAAGACTTACAAGACCAAAGGATGTTGGGGACTTTTTCATATTATGTGGTATTAAGAAACTATTAAATTCTCTAATTCTGTTTAGAATCACTGAGAGTGATAATAACTTTGCTTGTATTGTCTTCAGTGGACTTCTGGGGGAGAAACATTTTTAACATGAATGTAATACTTTGTAGAAATGATTTGTGCAGAAATAAACTAAATTGTGTTATGGTTCAGAAGAGGCATTAAGAAACATGCATGACAACATAGTATTTGTTGTAGTTACTTATGTTTATCGCTGCTTTTTATTACCCCCTTTTCCCCCCTCAGGTACCAGCCATCACATTAACTGCTAACATTATCTGGTTCGCTGATAACTTCCTGATTCAGAAGATACCAGCTGCTGCCAAACTTCTGGACAAGAAAAGTATTCATACAGTTAAACTGCAAAGGGAGAACTTCCTACAGCAGAAGGCACAGTCACTTACCAAGTATGTTTCATAAATACAGCTTCATGATGCTGCTTAGCAAATGGTTTATATACAAGTGGGTTTCTTCATTCAGCGTACTAGTGTATTATGTCACCAAAATAACAATGTTCCTGGCAGTTCTAAATATTTGATTTTCAGTTATTTTTATTTCCATACTTTCAACTTCCTTGTATTTAAATGAGTGTCTAGTAACCTGAGCTGCTCTGGTTTCTATATTAGGGTTTCCTGCATCTTTATGGAGGTAAATCACTACTAGTCTTATAGAGGACTTTTCCTCTGCTTGGTGATGATACTTCCTTTGCAAGCATTTCTTTCTTCATGACTGTTTTAATTGCTTTCTTAATGGTCTTTGAAATTATCTGTATTTGAAAAGGCTTCTTTTATTCTGTGCTCTGCATGCAGTTTGCAGGTTAACTGCCTTCTCAAGTTATTTTTAAAATATGTTTAAAGATTAATTCTAATTTTCAGTCTTATGAACAAGTGTGCTGTGTGGAAAATGTGGTCTGTGGGATAGAAGTAAAAACCTAGGTTTTGCAGGTTGTCTTCCAACACTTTATGCAAACTGGCAGAACTGGGTTGGAGGGGAGGAGGGAAAAGCAATTCCATGGCTACGTGGTCCTCTGGCAGATTATTTTTCACTACCCCCTGTTTCTGTTTCAATCCTCCTCTTTCTGATTGATGTCCTACCATCTGCAGGAAGATTCAAGAGCTCTGACTGAATTCTTCCCTGGGGTTTAATTCCTGGATGGAGCATAATTGCATTGCTGCTTTGCTTGTGGTCTTGGGTGGTGGTACAAGTAATTTCTTGCAGCTCTTAAGAGAAGGTTGAAAAAAGATGTAGGTATTCACAGGCATTTCACAGAATCATAGAGTCATTTAGGTGGGAAAAAACCTTTAAGATCATCAAGTCTACCTGTTAACGTGGCACTGCCAAGTCCACTAAGCCATGTCCCTAAGCACCAATTCTGTGTATCTTTAAAATACCTCCAGAGATGATGACTCAGCCACTTCCCTGGGCAGCCTGTTCCAATGCTTGACAAACCTTTTGATGAAAAAATTTTTCCCAATACCCAGTCTAAAACCTCCCCATGCACAACTTGAGGCCATTTCCTCTTGTCCTATTGCTTTTTACCTGTGAGAAGAGACCACCTCTATCTAGCCTCCTTTCAGGTAGCTGTAGAGAGTAATAAGGTTCCCCCTGAGCCTTCTCTTCTCCAAACTAAACAACCCCAGTTCCCTCAGCCGTTCCTCATAAGACTTGTTCTTGAGACCCTTCACCAGCTTCACTGCCCTTCTTCAGGCATGCAATTTTGAGGATATTGTAATAAAACCCAGATTTTGCATCTGTGATTTCCATTCTGCCACTAACTTTTCTTGCCTTTTTTATGAATTCTTGCACTGCCTTTGATAACTGGACTGTTGTCTTAAATATGAGTACTCTTTAAAGTGGAATTTTTTTTATAGTATAATCAATGACCTAAATACATTCCCACTATAACTGCTACAATAAATAGTATTGTAGTGTCACAATTCTGTAGCACGTAGTTTTGAAAGTGAACTCTGTATAAAACATTTAATTACAACTAGGGTGATCCAAGCAGATTAACTTCTGGAGAATTGTTATTTAGGAGCAGTCTCAGTCTGGCATGGATGTAATGACAAGTTATGTGTGTGTGTATGTGTGTGTGTGTGTGTGTATATATATAAAAACCAAAAATTCAGACTTGGAGGGAGAAAATGAACATCAGTGTAGGACTTACTTGTCGAGTGTTTAAGGGCATTTTCTAGCTGTTTTAGTTACTGTTTTAATTTAAAGAAGTGTAATATATGCACTATTCAAAGGGCCATTGTTCTCTTGAGAGAGAGATGATTTTGACTGTTTCGGGTATGCTTGTACAGATATAGTTGGCAGACTAACTAATCCTTGCCTATAGAGAATGAAAATGTAAATGAGCATGAGGTGCTGATACTCTTAGGAATGGCAAATTATACTTTTAGGGACTGAAGACTTAGCATATTTCCCTTGCAAGAATATAACATGCTCTTCTTATCTGTAAGTGAGCAACATTCTTTGTTTCCTTCTCCAGAGATATGCAGTCATATTATGTTTTTGTGAGCTCATGGATGACAAAAATGGAATCTATCTTATCAAAGGAGCAACGTGTGGATAAGTTTGCTGAAGATCTTTCGAACCGCTGCAATGTCTTCATCCAGGTGTGCAGTCTTTTAATGTGGTGATGCAGCAAAATGATGGTGTGGTGCAAGTTGCTGAACATGAGAAATCACTGAAGTTCTGTGATCATCGGTGTGTTATTTTACAATGTGGGAATTCTTCTAAAACTTTAAATGCCCACTAGATACTCTTCTAAGTAAATCTATAAAAGGCCTTTCCATAAGGCATGTGGGGAAACTGAATCTGGCTAAATATTCAGTGGCTAAAATCTTGAATTTTCTCTCTTGAAAAGCTTTGTTTCCTCTGTAGTAAAGGTTTTGGTTTAGTTTTGGGTTTTTTCCTTTTGAGTCGGTCATGAGCTACATAAGTTGGTCCGTACCATCATCTAATTTAGTTTTATTTAGCACAGTACATACTTCAGTAAAGGTTTTGTGTTGTTTCATTGTGCTTTGCCTAGTGATGGTACTTTTGCCAAATCTTACTATGTTTCGAGGCAGCTGGTTTTCTTTTAACCTACTAATAGTATGTAGCCTTAATGTAAGATGCATCTTATTTCTGATTATTGGGGGTTTTTTTGCTAGTCTTTCTATCTGTGAATAGGTGTGTGATAGAAGCATGATTCTGGATCTTCTGTATCTAAAGACATGCGTATACTAGGATCTGTGGGTTTTATATTTGAATTATTTGCAGTTGGACTTAAAATTTTGCTCTGTAGTGAGTTGACCTTTTTACACCACTTGCTGTCTTTTCCTAGTCTCTCTTTTTTATTGTTACTATTTTTCCTTTGAAATAAGTTGAATAACGTTTTTGTTGTGCTGTATATAATTGACATTGCATTAAAAGCTTAGCATACGTTGATTTAGAAATTATTGCTTTTTTGTGGGGTGGATAGTTCTATTTTGGAAGTACAGAACTGTAAATACTGTCAGTATATTTATTTCATGGAATCTGGAAACTTTAGGTTGTTTTTTTGGTAGGCTTTTTTTGGGGGGGGGATGGAATTTGTTTGGTGGGTTGATTTACAATAGGTCTGAAATTATTAGACCTTTGAGGCTGTGTGATTAATTCACTGACCTATGTTTAACTTGAATGTCTTCAGAAGAAGCTAATGATCAGGTCATCTGATGACTTTTAGGCAGTTTCATAATGTCTGCTTAATAAAAGAGTCTCACTCAACTTTGGGATCCCAGGCTTGCTTACTAAGTGAAGTGGTAGGTTCTCTAGTGCGAAGAGGTGAGAGTTAGAGGTCTGTCATATGTGAAAAAACCAGAGAGAACGAACTTGATTGATACGTTGTGAAAATACTCCTTTTTTTTTTTTTTTTTTTTTCTTTTTTCCTTTTTCTCCCCACTCCCTGTACTCGTTTCATTTTTAGGGTTTTCTTTATGCATACAGTCTTAGCACCATCATTAAAACTACAATGAATCTCTACATGTCAATGCAAAAACCTATGACCAAAACCTCAGTGAAAGCTCTATGCAGACTTGTGGAACTTCTGAAGGTAGGTCACTGGATGAAAATTGTTGATCTGTAGGCCTTTACAGAGAACATTGATCAAAGTGACGTATTAAAACCCCCCTGAGATGGGAAGTGTTTTTGCATGGGTGACTTCTTGTTCAAGACTGGATTTGGTTAGAGAACAGGAGATTTGGGAGGCTAGAACCAATTTTTGTGTAACTTCTCACTGGCTTCCTTCTGTGGTGTCAAAGAATGATAGAGGTTGGAAGGGACTTTCTGAGGCTGTCTGGTCCAATCTCCCCATGCTCAAGCAGGGCCACCTAGAGCTGGTTCAGAGGGAACCTCCTGTGTTTCAGTTTGTGCCCATTGCCTCTTATCCCATCACTGGGTACCTCTGAAAGGAGGTTGACTGTCTTTTGCACCCTCCCTTCAGGTATTTATGTACATCATGTACATTGCATTTATATACATTGGTAAGATTCCTGCCCAGGCTTCTCCAGGCTGAACAGTCCCAGCTCTCTCAGCCTTTCCTCATACATGAGATGTTCCAGTCCTTTAATTATCTTAATGGGCCTTGGCTGGAGTCTCTCCAGTATGTCCATGTCTCTGTTGTACTGACGAGCCCAGAACAGGACCCAGCACTTCCAGGCGTGGCATTACCAGTGCTGAGTAGAGGGGAAGGATCACCTCCCTTGGCCTGCTAGCAATACTGTCTAACACAGCTAAAGATACCATTAGCCTTCTTCATGTCAAAGGCACACTGCTGGCTCACGTTTCAAATTAGTGCCCACCAGGACCCGTAGGTCCTTTTCTGCCAAGCTGCTTTCCAGCTGGAGGACTCCCAGTGTATATTGGTTTATGGAATTGTTCCTCCCCAAGTGCAGGACTTTGCACTTCTGGTACTTTTTCCAAAGGGAAGTTACTCTGTTTTGAGGTAACTTCAGAAAGCAATAATGAACAGAACTGGATTATTAAAAAAAAAAACCCAAGCAACCAAACAACAAAATTTAGATCAGTCCTGAACTTTTTTACACTTCTGAATGGTTTGATTTTCTCAGTTTCTAAGAGTTAATCGTAACTGCTACAAACAGTATGCTACAAAGTGTAAAGAGTCCGTATTTACAGTGTGGATGAGTCACACAGCATAAAACCAAATTTTAAAGGCAACAGTTGCAGTAACTACCTGAACTTCTGTGTTTTGGGATTGACCTTAGGCAATAGAACACATGTTTTACCGAAGAAGTATGGTTGTGGCAGATTCTGTGACACACATTGCTCAGCATCTGCAGTATCAGGCTCTTCACACTATTTCTGTAGCCAAGGTATGTAATCCAAGTTCTAATGATTAACCTTCCCTATCTAAATGTTTAAAAAGGGCTTAATTTTAAATTAAAGTATTTTTCTTATTCTTGCAAAATTTGTAGTGTAGTGCTGTATCATAGTTGACAGATATAACCTTTCCAGTAGGTCAGAGCTTTGCCCTAAAAACTGTACAGCGCAGTGGTCATCTGGTTTTGACCAAGAATGGTTCCTCTCTTCCTCTAAACTGCTGCATCTCATCATGTTCTCGTGTTCTTTTTAGTTTTTACTTCTAGTGATTTTCACAAACTGACCTTTTATTACCTCTTTTCTGAGGTACATTCTTAAAGCAATCTGTTATAGGTCTAAGCAAGCAGGCTGTTACTTATTTAGATCTTTGCTTGGCAAAATAGCAGTGGTTAATACATGATGGCTAACAGGAGTCTAATGCTGCCATAAAGTCACTGTTTTGCTGTGGGGCAAAGTGGCTGCTTGTGATGAGACACTGTAATACCTACGTACTATATCTTACTATAAACAAGATCAGTTTATTACACATTTTGCTTATCAAATCTTGAATTTCTGAAGTCAGGGCAAATGGGAAAACAAGATTTTAGTATATCTATTCTGATGTATTACTGATTGTTCTTTCATCGCATTCCGTAGCAGAATTGTAAAATACTTATGCTATTGATATTGGTGCAGCTATTTAATTTTATTTGGTTTTAATCTCAGTTTGTGTATCTGGGATCTCCATGTTTTACTTTGTACTTAAAGTTGTCCTTTAAAAAACCTAGGTAGATAGATATAAATATGTATATGCATATATATCAGGAGCAGCATGAACTGAAGAAGTTCCAAGCTTCAAAGCTGCTAAGAAAAATGGTATATCTTCAAAGAGTTCACATATATTTAAATATAACTTTCATAGTCTTTTCAAAGGGTATCTGTAATTACAGATTATTTCTAAATGTATAGAAATATGCTGAGACTTGTGTGTTGAGAAGTATCGAAGAGAACAGGTCTGTGAACAATTCTTTATTTTGACTACTTGGAAAATGTAAAAAGCAAATGCTGGTAAATAGAAGGTTTTATTAGTACTAATATTTTTTTTATGTGCTCCACTTTGTTTCTAAGTGGTGTAAGGTCTAAGGCATATACCTAACATAGCTTTAGCATGTAAGGTTAGGAGCTTCATATTGAACATTCTTTCTTAGAAGAAGTTTTCTTCAGCTCTTGCATGAAACCATACCTCATCTGAGTCACGCTGCTACTCTCAAACACTTCTGTGACTTCAACTTCTTAGTTAGAAGGCTTGTTCCCTTCGTTTGTTCATGCAAATATGTTTGAACATAATATTTCTGATAAATTAGAATTTGTAGAAAATTGCAAGTTATTGTTATTACCATGTTTATACATCTTCTGACTGTTCAGCTGTAAACTGGATTTTGTTACCAATAACAGGGAGTCACTGATGAAGAAATAATTAGAAATTAAATTACATGTACCTTAGATCTAAACTTGCAATGCAGTTACATGCAGCTTGCACAGTATTTGTGTACTGTATGCCCTGACCCATGTTTCTGCTGAACTGCACGTATTGAAAGTGTATAGATAGGTAATACCACTGAATGGACAGGGAAGTGAATCTGGATTCAGTTAGCTCTGTTCACAAATAATAATTTGTTTGCAGAAATACTCAATTTATGACAAGTCCATAAGCTTTGGAAAGAAGAGGTAAATTATTGCTTTTAGGCTTAGGTGACCTTTCTCTGAATTTCTGTGTCTTTCTGTCATTAAGAAAAGAGTAATTTCTGATAAAAAGTACAGTGAACAACGCCTGGATGTCCTCTCTGCTTTGGTGTTGGCTGAGAACACCCTCCATGGGCCAAGTACGAAACAGAGGCGATTAATTGTTTCCCTTGCACTAAGTGTGGGAACACAGATGGTAAGTGCCATGATTGTTCCAGACCTATACGTGTTTGGTGTGGTGTCTTGTAAAGAAATATAATCTTGGGTTTTTTTGGTTTTTTTGGTTTTTTTATTTGTTTGCACAGAAAACTTTTAAAGATGAAGAACTCCTTCCCCTTCAGTTAGTTCTGAAAAAGCTAGACTTGATCAGCGAACTTATAGAGCGGTAAGTAGTGGTATGTAGTATATATAAGGCAGAGTAGTGTCACCTCGGGAGCTGGATCTTCTCTGTGTGAAGTGCAAAATCTGTTAGCTGCATGCTGGTGGTGATTTTTGCATGTATTGTAGACCAGGGATAGACAGACAGAATGCCTGAGCTAAGCCTGAAGTTTGCTAGTCTTTGAGCAAGTCATATTTACTTAACTGTTGCCAATTTGGTAATCCACTTTTCTGATTGTTTAGAAATGCTGTCGTTTTCTTGGTTGACTTGGCTTTATGTTAAGCTAAGGTCTTCCTCTTAACCCAACTCCTAAATTTATGAATTAATACCACTCTGGGAGATCAGGCTGTCAGTTCATGTGTGACACCGTGTCTTACTGCTGCTTTCAGTGGACACTCAAGTTACATCATGTTGATTCTCTGAAGGCCAGGTAAATACCTGGGTTCCATGCATACTTTATGGAGAGAGACAAACACCTCCAGTGGATGACTCATGGGATAAATTCCTGGGATAAGTATTGTATGCTGGTTCTATCAAGAAAGGCCTGTTTCTTTTTTGATTTACAAGATAAACTTCGAATATATGTTTGACCTCTGGGTTGCTAATTGCATGAATAGGAAAATAGTTATTTAAGAATTTGCTGTAATGTAAGGTCTTATTCTTTCAGAGACTGAGTAAACCTCTTTTTCTAAAGCACATATCTTTTATTTATAAATAGTCTAGTGGAAAACCAGAAGTAAAATGTTCATTATTAAACAACTTTCTTTTGAAGGTCAATGCATCTGGAACATTAAAGTAACCATGTAAAACTTAGGCTTGAAAAGCAGTTGTCTTTAGTTTAAACACACTAAAATAAATATCACTGTGTTAAAGGATGGCCTCTTCCAGTTCTGTGTCTAATAAGTAATTTTGTATTCTAGAATTCGAGCACAATGTGACTGTTGTTTCTTGTACTGGCATCGAGCAGTCTTTCCAATCTATTTAGATGATGTGTATGAAAATGCAGTTGATTCTGCTAGATTGCATGTAAGTAATACTGTTAGCAATGTTAAGAAGCTGCTGTAGTGGGAGGGATTTAGAGGAGGAGAGGATAAAGCTTAGACTGAAACACTTAAAAAAGCTCAAAAAAAGTAAAACTCAGCAAGAGTTACTACTGAGACAGAAATTTCTTCTCAGTCTGGAGAATACAAAAGCAATCTTTGTTCTAAATCTGATTAAAGCATATCTATTTGCTCTAAAAAAATCAGGTTGTCACTGTTAACTCTGGTTCTCTGTGTGTCTGTCTCTCTGTTCTTCTCTTAATTCATTCTAATTTGAAATTTGAACACCTTTTGCTAGACTTGAACATTAAAAGTCTTTGTTCTACATTGGGGTTAAGTATTTCTAAAGCACATATCACTACGTTCAGTTGTTCTGTAGCTTTTTCCGCCCCCCATCTCTCTGTCCCTCTTTGAAGTATCAGGTATCTGCTGCAAAAGTGAATCATGCTTTGGCATGCTAATCCTGAGAAAAATTAATCGTCTGTTCTAGTATTGTGCATGCCATGGTCAATTTCAGTGCTAAAATGAATATAGTACAAATAATTTCACATAAAATAGCTAATAATTATGACCTTCCAGTAAACACATCAGTAGCAACTAAATTGAGTGGAAACTTCAGTAGGGCTTGTGAAGTCTGTATTTAATAATAGTGGGAAGACTAGAGATTTTGATTCATTTGTTAGCTTTGAACACTGTTTGAGATATTGTTGACATGTCTGTCAATCTGTTGGTTAAGCATAATAGTTTCTTTTTTAGTATATGTTTAGTGCACTGCGGGACTGTGTACCTGCTATGATGCATGCAAGACACTTGGAATCTTATGAGGCGCTTCTGGAATGCTATGACAAAGAAATCATGGAAGTGCTCAATGAGGTAATTTGTTGTGAATGGAAATTAAAGACAACACTGTGCTTGGAATATCTTACAGGTCAGCATCTGTTGTACCAAACGTGATATGATTTACAGAAGTAGCACAGAGATTGTGCTTTTTTGTGCTTTTGAGATTGGTGTGAAGTATTTTAACAAATAAGGAAGCATTCACTGATGATTTTGGTTATTTAAGACCTGTCGCTAATGGTATCTGGCTGGGAACATGAAAATACTGCACTCTAAATTACTTAAGTTGGCAAAACCTCAGTTACAGATTTGGCTACGAAAACAGAAGAGTGCTTTTAGTCAGATTAGGATCTGATGTATGAATGCCTAAAATAAGTGCTACTGTTCTTTGTATGCATGGCTTTTAGTAGTGAAGACTCTGTAAATGTAGTTAGACTCTTTAATGAATTATTATCTACAAGTATGAAGGGTGCTTGACAGAAAGAAAAAGAGAATTCGGATTTCCCAAGTTCTGGGTTTTTTGACCTAGGTTTTCACACTTATTAAGTAGTTCAAACCCAAACATAATGTATTCTGCAAAAAATCGGGCCAAATTGCTTATTGCAAGACTCCTCCTCACTGAGTTAAGTGTTATTATCTAGATAGCCTTAAGCCTAGCTCTCCTTAAGATGAAAAATGAGAATACTTCAGTTTAAATTATGTTAAACTCATGTGGAAGTTTTAATTATGTACAGAATGGCATTAGGTAGTTAAACCTTTACCTTTTCTGAGCTATTGTGTACTAGAATAAGGACAAAGGAAATTAATAACTCTAGTTCCCATGTATTGATTCACTGTGACTTGTGTGGCCCTGCCGAAGCAAAGCTGTCTTCACTAGTTTAATCAGACTTTCATATATCTCTGGAGAGAAATGTTAGTTCTGCAAACAGAGGATTGTAGGCGGACACTGAACATGGCTTTTTTTTTCTTCCCCAAACAGCACTTACTGGACAAGTTATGTAAAGAGATAGAAAAGGACCTGCGCTTATCAGTTCATACGCACCTAAAGCTGGATGACAGAAACCCCTTCAGAGTTGGTATGAAGGATCTAGCTCACTTCTTCTTTCTGAACCCAATACGTTTTTTCAATCGATTCATTGACATAAAAGGTGAGGAGTTACACATTTTCTTGATTCTATTACTTTCATCTCTGTTGCACTTTAGCTTTTCACTTCTTTCTACACTCCCCTAACTAAATGGGTAGTATTGTTTTAGTTCATCCTTCTATATGTTTACAGCTTATGTAACTCACTATTTGGACAAGACCTTCTACAATTTAACGACTGTAGCTCTTCATGACTGGGCCACCTACAGTGAAATGAGAAACCTAGCAACTCAACGGTATGGTTTAAGTATGACTGAAGCACATCTTCCCAGCCAGACTCTGGAACAGGTACAGTGCCCACAAGATATGAATATTGTTTGTTCCATTAAACTGTCATACTGGCTAGCCATTCAAAGGACTGAGTTGTTGAAAGTACCAAGAGTAGAGAACTGTTTGGAAAAAGTGGTCTTTAATTTCTGGTTGAGTTCCAAGACAGGATCTTTAGTTACCTTTGGAGATAACACCAATATTGGTTAATTTCATGTTGGACTTGTATCATTAATTTTTTTTAACATTAGATTTAATAACATGAAAGTGGGTATACAAAGTCAGAACATTTTCTTGACAATTCAGTATCAGCAATTTGGCAAGCAATACAGCTGGAATATAACTGTCACAAGTCTGGAATGACCTTTGATGGGTTTTTTCCCAGGTTTATTGCTTGCTTCTCAGCAGGTTCTACTCTGATCATCAACAGAAACTCTTTCACAGACTGGGCATTGACGACTTTGGGACATCCCTGAATAGCTTAATAGGAGAGTGACTCAGAGCCTCCTAGAAACTGCTGAATATAGTTACATATAGAGTAAAGTAGTAGTCTCGCCAAGTTAATGGTGAATGCACTCGTTGTTACAGGGTTGATGCAAAAGAAATTAAACTTGCATATTTTTGAAGACTTTCCTTCAAGAGTTTTAATGTCTTTGAAATTTTTGGCAGTTAGCTTCATTCCCTCCTTTAGGAAACCTCTTAGAAATACAGCCTTCACCACACAAAAAAATGTTTGTGATGGCTGTGTCTTCCTAAGTTGAAGGAGGGTGTAGAACTAAGAACTCTCGCTGCTTCTTGGTACAGAAGTCCTGTGGATTAGTTTAAGTTTCTAGCTTTGGCTTTCTGTTGGCAATATTTGGCCATCACAGTGTTACAAAGAATTAAGTCATTTCACAGCATCGGTTTTGTAACATTCGTTCTGGTATGCGCTTTACTTCAAAACAAAGTCACCCCACACTCCATTCCCCTCCAGCCCCAGCAAAATCCTGATAAAATCCTTGGCTCAACCGTAAATAGAGCATAATAGATTAAAGGGCATCCTCTCTATGCACAATGATACTAAAGGGACTCCTACAAGCAAAATTTTAATTGGGGCTTGTAGTATAGACTGGAGGATTTCTTAGTTTCAGGGGAAGCTGTAAGAAAAACAGGGGTAGCTGGAAGAAAAACAGGCAGAAGAGTAAACGTTAAAACAGGAGCTCAGCTTCTGTTTTCTCCTTTAAGCATTATCTTACAGACATCGAACAAAAATTAAGAGATTCTTCATTCTGCAAAGTGAAAACATTGCTTTTGAAAATGCTTTCACGTAACTACAGAAATAGTATTTGTGCACCTTAGTGGGTTAGACGTGTCAGTAGTTCCTGAGAATTTTTATCGTAATAATTCTAAATAGATAATATTGTTTCAGGGTTTGGATGTTTTGGAAATCATGAGAAATATTCATGTTTTTGTATCCCGCTACCTCTACAATCTGAATAATCAGGTAAGGTATATCCTGTGCTTTTTCCTGGATTTGGCTCTTATTTGAAGGGATTGAGAAATGCAGAAATAGTAGACATGTAAGAAAAACTAGAGCTCAACATACTTCATAATGAGTTGTAAAACAGCTGTTGTCTAGAAAAACATCTTTAGGGATGCTGTAGATAGGTCTTGGAGAATGTTCTCTAAGCGTGTTTTGAGTACAGTGTGCCAGTAGGATCACTCCATGTTAGATATTCCCTAGAAGCTATGAGAAGGCAGCAAGGGTAATTGGCTGCTATCTAAGGGCATACTAACTATGTGATTTACAACTTGAAAAAAGGGTATCTGCAAAAGGGTTATTGGAGAGATGAAGCAGTGAATGACGTGGAGAATGTGTACAGGGAACAACCCTTTGTGGTTTCTCACACTGTGAGAATGAGGACCACTTTCCTTAAAGAAAAGGAAGTACTTTATCTTCATAGCACGTAATTCAGTAGTGGAATTCACTATCATTGTATATAGTGGGGCCAAAAGTACAAACAGGTGCCAAAAGAGGTTAGACCAATTAATGTAGGATATAGTCTCAATAAATGTGAGAGTTTGGGTGCAACGTTTGCCTTGGAATTGTTGAATTGCTGCTTTGCAGAAACTGGAAGAATCTACCAGATGAAGTTTATTGTATGCATGCTGGATTTTCTTGGTTCTTTCCCTAATCATCAGTTACTGGCTGCTCTTAGAAATAGAATATGTGTTTACCTACATTGATAACTTATTACAGAATCAGTTTTGGGTAAATAACTTCATTTTTTTTCTCCCTCTGCTTCCCAGATCTTCATTGAAAGAACAAGCAATAACAAACACTTGAACACTATCAATATCCGACACATTGCTAATTCAATTCGGACTCATGGAACAGGAATCATGAACACAACAGTGAGTATCTTTTGCACTGCTGTTGAATATTTTTTTTAATAGTGTACAAAAGCCTTCAAACTCTTGCATCCCCTAATGGTTTATTTGGTTATGCAGTTTTAATAATGCAATAATCATATGCTGTTTGTATTAACGAAATAATTCAGTCCTTGGACATGACACAAATCAGTATCACAGTCTCTTGGGAGTTATGCCACTTCCAGTTGTTACATGAAAGTTAATGCAGAGATCTAAAAACACATCAGAGAAAATACAGATGTTCTGGTGGGACTCTAAATTTCAGTGAAGAGAAATAAACTGGGTAGACAGTTCCATATACATACAAGTTATTTGAGAATCTACTGAAAATAGGTTGCTGGATATGTTTGTTACTTTGCTAACTTGTCTTGATTTGACTTTTTTTTTTCTTAATTCTAGGTAAACTTCACATACCAATTTTTGAGGAAAAAATTCTATATTTTTAGCCAGTTCATGTATGATGAACATATCAAATCCAGACTTATCAAGGACATCAGATTCTTCAGGGAAGTCAAGGATCAAAATGATCACAAGGTATAGTAATTTTTGAAGGATTGATAGTAACTTGGATAAAAATGCTACTTTCATGCAGCAAACCATAACAATCCTATTATTTAAATGTGTGTTTCCAGACAAAGTGACAGATTTTGTCCTAGCAAAATACAGTGTTACAAAAGTCTGTTTTCAGAGGGCTTTGTTTCATTACGGCTGCTCTGTAAGTATAATGTTGGCTAAAATCATTCGGTGACCTGAAAATGATGATTTGATGGAGTCGTAGTGTAATGGAGGTTCTAAACTTCTAGGCCAAATCATGCTTAACAGTTGTTATCAGTTTTGAATAATAAGATTATTCAAATTGAATCCAGAATTATGTGAACTTGTAGCACTTGCTCCAGTATGGCGAGTTTTGGGGATGAAGGTCTGATTTTCAATGCTGGAAAATTCATTTCTCAAAAATGTGAGAGACAATGCATTTAGTAAAAGAGACTGCCAGCTTCTTTGTATGTCAAATGCTTATTTCTTGTAGGAATATTTTCTTGTTCACAGTAACACTTCTATTTCACTTCTCAGCTTGCAGAAGTGACTTAGCCATATGACTTCTGTGCACTAAAATGGGTAGGCAGGTGGTATAATTTATAAAAAAGCTGTAGATGTGAGGTAGGAATATATTACAAATATAATTGTATTGACATGATGAAAAAAATTAAGGATGGATAATTATTCTTACAAATTATTCTAAAATATTTTTCTAGTATCCCTTTGAAAGAGCAGATAAATTCAACCGTGGCATCAGAAAACTTGGAATAACCCCGGATGGCCAGAGCTATCTGGACCAGTTCAGACAACTCATAAGTCAAATTGGTATGAAATGCTATCTAAGACAATGTTATAAATGTTATTAAATGGAAGAGATCTTCATCGTCTAGTAACTTAACTTTTAGGTCAGGCTAAAACTAGCTTTAACTCTATTCAGATGCAAAGTGCTTCATTTGTACCCCATGTGAAATAAATGCTCTCACCTAATTACACAGAAATGGTCCTTGCATGTCTTAATCTAAAATATAGCTACAGTTTGCCAGGATGCCTGTTCCCTTCTGACTTCTATTCAGGTTGAGTATATTTCCCAGTAAAAAAAAACAACAGTACTAAGTTCATGTATTTCAGAAAATGGCCATATATTCAGCTGAAGTAACTTTGGAAGTTGCTTCAAAGTAATGAAGTAACATTACAATGGTATTTTCAGTCATTGATGCTGTAGATGAGTAGGACTGATCTGAACTTGCAAGTGTCTCATGTGCCCAGTGGAGTTTGTACTATTTTGCTCTTACGCTATCACTGAAGTGAACACAGCCTTGCTAGGTGATGCATTTGTGTTTTATTTCTCTGTGTAGACTTGTGATACCAGGGTTCAGTGTAATGTGGCTTTCAGAAGAGTTTCTTTGCCAGAAGTATATGGCAACTTTACATTTCAGAGCTTATAGGAGTTATGAAGAGTGTGTGTGTATTTAAGTCATTACGGATTACTTCCTTGTTTTTTCTTGTTTTTAAAGGCAACGCTATGGGTTATGTACGAATGATAAGATCTGGTGGACTTCACTGCTGTAGCAGTGCAATTAGGTACTTACAGAAATACTCCTTTTTCTGTTTGTTCCTTCTCATTCCTTTGCTCCCTATTCATGCTGATATTCCCTATGTTCTTACAATTCCCCATAAATTTTGAAAAGGTCCATTTTTATGCCTTTATTAAAGTGGTATTATCAAAACCAGTGCTGGAATTCAGAACAGTACTACCATTGCTATAAACCACTGGAAATCAAACAAATGTGGAAAAAACCTTCAAGAAAGTTAATAGAGCTTACATGTAAGTTATTAGTTCTTAATTAAGTCAGTAATTGCTGATGTTAATCACATCAGGGTGCATTAAGGAAAAATAGTACAAGCCTTGAGGAACTTGGGAAAAACATTCCTTTGATACTTCGTTCTGCATAGATGATTGTGTTTGTTTAGGGTCATTAAAAATAGTGACTTTTTACAGAAGTAGTTGTTTTTCTTGCAAATAGTAGTAAACTTACAGTTAATCAAGGGCAGCAAGTGCTAGAGAGGGGAGATGTTAGCCTGATAAACGCAGAAGTACAAATAATGTGTGTGTTCTAGAAGTGAAATTAATAGTGCCTGGGTGTCAATGGTGTGGCATATATGCTTTAACTTCAGCTAAGTAGTTTGAGCCCAGAAAACTAAATTAACTGAATTATAAGTTAAGGTAGTGAACATAGACAATTGAGCATAATCCTAACAAACAGTAAATTCTCAGGTTTGTTCCTGATCTGGAAGATATCGTTAACTTTGAGGAGCTGGTAAAAGAAGAAGGACTCTCAGAAGAAACACAAAAAGCAGCAAGGTACCCTAATATCATGCTTCTGGGGTCTAAGGCAGGGATGGGATGACAGAATGGTAATTTTAAAGTTAAAAATACAGCTGTTAGTTGCATGTGTATGTGTGCTAAAAGTTCAACTGACTTTATGCAAAAATACTTTCTCTTCTTTGAACAGAGAAGATGGAAGCAGTTGTTTTAAAAATGAGAAGTGCCATTTGTACCAATAGACAGTTAGAACTTGGTTTCTTGATAAAATTCTTGTGGTTTAAAGGCTAACAGGCTTTCCTCACCTTGTGTCTGACATCTGCTTTAAGAATATTCAGGGCCTTAGGAAAAAAACACTCCAAATATGCTATTTATAGGCCTTTTTGGAGAGAATTAAATCAAGAAACATGATTCAAGGTGGGTGTAGAGGTGAGGTGTAATCTTGGACATTAATCTAAATACTGGATTGTGGGTGTAGCCAAAGGGTGAAGAGAGGGTTGCTACCCCAAGGGGTGAGTAAGCAAAGAAACTTCCAGCAGAAAGCAGGTAATACATTGCTTGTTTTTTGCAGACAGTTGGACTCTGTCCTCAGTGACCTCACGCGTAACTTTGCAGAGGGAACGGAGTACTTCAAAATGCTTGTGGATGTATTTGCTCCTGAATTCCGCAGTCCAAAGAATATGCATTTGCGGAACTTCTATATAATCGTTCCTCCACTGGTTAGTGTTTGCGTTTCCACTACTTAAGTTTAAAAAATTTATCACATCAGATTTGTGTTTAAATTAGCAGAGTTTTAGGTGGGGAAATATATTGATAGGTAAAAGCATGTATGAAAATACCTTTTAAAATTTGTGAGCTTCTCCTGATGATTCCAAGACAGCTTTTCGCTCTTTCAGACCCTCAATTTTGTAGAGCATTCAATCAGTTGCAAGGAGAAATTGAATAAGAAGAACAAAAGTGGAGCAGCCTTCACTGATGATGGGTTTGCCATGGGTAAGTTTCAGCATGCTGACTAGCCTTTGGCTAGGCCAACATAATGGATATTTGCAAGAAAAGCTTCTTTTTGTTTGTGTTTTTGTGTGTTCCTGTAATTAAACATTCCATGATTTAAATTTGGGTTGTCTTGGCTTCAGCACAATGGATTTGAGGGCTACTGTTGTGTTCAGAATCTCTTAAGCATGGAATAGCTGTGTATGGGAGCAGAAAGCTTTGTATGTTGGTGCTCCCCAGTTTCTTTCAAAGCTTGCAGATCTCAGCAGATGAGAAGGTATGCAAGTCTTTGGGTAAGTTTTGGGTTTTCAAAAATGGAAGCTATTGAAGCTTGTTCTTTATTAGCATTTTTTTCCTTGTAGATTTAATTGTAAATTAATTGCAATTTAAATTGTATTTGTGAGAATTATCAACGTAAGCTGATCCATTAAAGATATTCATAAAACATTTTACAAATTACATGTTGACTTTGGTACATGGTTTGTTAATGACTACAGGTGTGGCTTACATTCTGAAGCTTTTGGATCAATACCAGGAGTTTGATTCTCTGCACTGGTTCCAGTCTGTTAGAGAGAAGTATGTGAAGGAAATAAGAGCAGTAGCTAAGCAACAGAATGTGCAGTCCACTAATCAAGATGAAAAACTACTACAAACTATGAACCTTACCCACAAGCGACTGGAAGTTTGTTTACAGGTAGAGCACGGCTGTATTGGCTGTTCTGTGTTGAGTTCTGCACTTACCCATTACAATTCAGGCATCTGATGGAGCTTATTAAGAGCAAAAACCATAGAGCATGGTCTACAGTGATAATGCAAAAAGAATATGAAGACTTGAGGTGTGTGATCCAGAGAGGATGTCGTAAGTGTTGATGATACTTTGAGTGAGGCAGGAACTTGACCTGGTTGACTGGAAGTCTTTGTCCCATGGAGTCTGAAATCTAATCTAGTGCAACTAAAACCTAAATGCTTAAATAGGAGAGAATAATTTCTTGGTTAGATTTCTTTTAACAAAGATTTTACATAACACTGTGATCCCCTCAGGCTTACTTAGAATCACAGAATGGTTTGGGTTGGAAAAGACCTTAAGATCATCTAGTTCCAACCCCCTGCAGTGGGCAGGGACACCTCACCCTAGACCAGGTTGCTTGGCTGTTAATTCTGAGCCGCTAAGTTGAATGATGCACTAGCTGTCAAATAGAGGAAAGATGCATTTGAATTTCGAAGCACAACAGTTCAGGTTTCATCAATATTGTAAATGCTTTTCATCTCACTCTGCTGTTGATTTGAAGTGGCTGTGGGACAAACATGTAGCTGGCTGTCTATAAATAACCTGTGATGATGATCTGTAAAGGCACATCTGTTGAAATAGATAAAGCCCTATATGTCCTCATGACTCCCATGAGTGTGCGCTCTTTGGTCCTCTGCTGTTAAAAAAACAACATTGCTGAACCTTGTTCAGAAACTGATCAAGCTTGTGGTCATTTAAATTTTTGGCTGGCATGATTTGCCATGAGCAAATTGCTCCAAATTCTCACTGCTCTTACAAACCTCATTTTCAGCCTCAGTAGATTAGTGACAGATTTATTACACTGATTCTGCTTTGCTTAAATTACCCTTTAAAGTTTTTGGCTGACATCTGCTTTGTAAAATGCATGGAACAAGGAATGAATGGAGGAAGATTTTTTTTCAAGAACATTTAAGTCATTTAGAAATCTAATTGCCTTTAGATGCTTCTGAGAAATCCTAATTATATCTGTCTACAAATTCATTCTTGTGATATACACTGACACTCCTTTTCTGTATCTTTTCCCTTAGGAATTTGAACTCCTTTACTTCTCACTCAGTAGCGCAAGAATCTTTTTCAGAGCAGATAAAACTGCAGCAGAAGAAAACCAGGAAAAGAAAGAAAAAGAAGGTGAGTGAATGCTATACATAGAACACCTTGGCATATAAGAGAGTGCCTTAGTAGGGAAGGTATTTTCTTGCTGGTGTGTTCATTCAGTATTCCAGAAAGTATTTTATGGGGCTTAAGGGTGATTGGAGCAGTAAAGAACAGCTCACAGAGGCTGCCTTTGGAATGGGTGAATTTCAAGCTGGATTTGAGGGCTGTGGGTAGGACAACATGACCAAAAAAGCCCCCAAAAACCCAATCAACCCCAAAAACTCTGGGACAGGGAGAATTGCATACTTGCAGTTAATACTAAATTCAGTAAATTCAGCATCATACTTACCCTCTTAATTACCAATTTTGACAGTGACAGCCTTTTCTGCACAACCTTAGCTAATGATGCAGATACTGTGACTTTCAGATGTTTATGGTATATTTTGGTCTACCATTGAATTATATTCAAAGAGTAAGATCTTAATTTGTGGTATGGTCCCTTGACGAGGTAACAAACATGAATATCTTGTGGTTTATATTCATGCTTATATATTGTTCTGGAAGATTCTCTTGGGTATGGGAAAACTCTTTTCAAAGAAATGAGAATGCTCCCAAGGATCAAGATATAGAAGTGCAGTTCAGTCACAAGTGATTTAGAAACTGAGGTAGCAGTATATGAAAAATGGAGTTGGTAAATAATTTCCCACTGTAGTTCTGACAAAAGCGTAAGTGTTTGAGATTACAGTCACTGGACCCAAAGGTCAGTTTTCTTCTGTACTGGGAAAAGAGTTTGTAAAGAAAGAAGTCTTTTAGCATTAATTTATATTAGATCATATTCAGTGAAGTTGCTCAAATTGTGGTTCAACTCAAAAAGAAATAAAACCCAACTACAAGCATTGTGGTGGGTAAGAATAGTACATATTACCCTAACTGCTTTATGAGAGCATCATGTAGATCACCAAGTACTTAATTTTAGGTTAAATATCCACTGTTGTGATAAATATTCAGTTCCCTGAAAAATATTTTGTGGTGAGAAAAGCTTGAAATGTATACCAGGGTGCAAAGTTTTGAACATGGTAATATCTTTGCTTTCTACCATAATACTTGGACTGGGACTCTGCTGACATGTGAGCATGTGTACATATTGTTTACACAAGCTTCTGATAGAAGAAACCTTTCACCCCAAATAGAGATTTCCTCACAGAGCCAGGACCCTTTGTGCTGCAAGGTCAGTTTGCATGTGCTGGCCGTGGTGTTACCAAGTATGTTAGGACATCAGCGTAATATAGATGGTAAGACTTTGCTTTTACTGCCTTGAATAAAATGATAGATGTGATCTGTGTCTTCATTTTTTTTTTGTAGAAGAATCTGTTAAAGCCACCAATGGAGAACTCCCCAACTCAACGCCTGCAGATCCTGTTGTGAAATGATGTGGCTGGTATGGGTGATGATTACTTACTCAAATAATTCATGTTATCATCATCAGTAACACTCTGTAGGGGTTAAAAGCTCTAGATTTGATTTACTCGCTCTGTTAAACCCAAGAGAAAATGTACAGTAGTAGACTAGCATCCAGTGAGGCTAGATCTGTGTTTGTCTATATTTCCTAGAGGAACTCCTATTTTTCAGGAGTTTCCATTATTTACAGCACTTTGTTTAGATTGAAAATAATAATAAAAAATATTGACCTTGGAGGTAGTTATTTTAAAGTGCAGATAAAAAAACTTACTAATTTTTAGATGCATTCTTGCATCTCTAACATAGCATTAAAAAAAGACTCATAGGCCACTGGTCTAAGATTCGAACTGGTGCATCTCTTCAACCAGGAAAAAATTGAACCAATTGCATATCTGTAGTCCAAAAAAGAATTCAGACATGTTTTTATGAAGTCCTGTTGTATTTAATGCAGTCACAGATTACACTGTGGGTGTAACAGTGTATATTGTGAATGCATGTTAGTTATTAAACAAAATGGAAGTCCTTCTTAATGTTTTATTCAACAAACCCTTATTATTAGTACAGAGAGTATTTGCACTGTGGGAACTGAGGATCCTGTCAGGCGTTTATTTATCCCTCCTGTTTTTTAACCCTCCTATCAGAGAAAGGGGAAAGCTGGAAAAGTTAACGTAATAAATTACTTCTCATTTCATACCCAAGGTCTGATTTGCATCCACAGAAGTAAGGAAATCCAGAGCCAAGAGAGAACCACAATCAGCTCTTCCTTTTATGACCAGGCACTGTGTGATGAGTGTCTGTAACTATTAAGTGATCTTACAGTTCATGAATATGTTGTGCCTAATCGCAAGTTTCAGCCTCAATGCTGTATTTCCTGGCCTTTGTAGGCTTGTTGTACCGTCCGTGTTGTTCATACAGTCTTACATGCCTGATTGTTAACAATAATTGCACTGCAGGCTTCAGAAGCTGCTGAACACTGTGAGAACTCTGTATAAATGTAACATCCATTAATGCCTGCAAGTAGAGGTTTTAGATTGTGCAAGAGTTACTCAGATTCCTAACTTCAGTAAGTAGCTAGACTTAGCCTAAAAGTAAACCCCACTCTCAGTAAAAGATAGGGTTTTGTTTTAATCTCCCAGAACATAAAACACTTCTAGGTCGTAGTAACTAGAATAAACTACTCTAGTCAGTCCAACGGAGAATTACTTTTTAGGGTTTTGGTTTTGACACTCTTCACCATAGTTTTAGACCATCCATACCAGCTTCTTTCATCTCTTCTCATTACAAAAAAAAGGTGATGTTTTAGTGGTTCAAATTGTTCCACCCACCCTGGGTCACTAAGACAATTCCTGTTGTAATTCTGATTCGCCCTTTTCTGCCAGTCACTTTGATGTTCAGAAAACTAGGACAGATGTTTTGTTGCAACTGGAAAGACCAGACTGATACTAAAGTCCTTTTGGTCCTGGAAACAAGACACAGAAGCTTCATGGACTGTATAAATCAGCTGGGCTCATTACAAGTTTGAATTCATTGTCAGTGCAGAGACTGCCCTAAAGAATGCTGCATTACTTGAGTTATAATTTTTGCTTTTTTTATTTTGATACAGGTATTTTTTTTTAATTTGTGTACACTTCCTTTTTTTTTGACCAAATTGTGCCCGCACTGAACACTCGGTAGCGCTGCCGAGATCAGCCGCCGCGCTACTGCTGCTGCTGCTCATTCCCATCCTGTTGCAATTGCAGTGTGTATTTCCATATTCCTATCTCAGCTGAAGTCCCAGGAGTTCTTGGCTTGGAATGGCCAAGCGCTGCATTTTCTCCAGCAGCTGCAGAGTCATGCATAGATGGTGTCCAGTCCCCTCGGGGTGGACTTGCTAGGTAGATATGCACAGTCAAGATGTTACCTGCCCTCTAATGAAATCTATGCTTTCTCTTCCTTCTAGATAGGAGACACTATCTATCTTGGATAGGTAATACATTGCAATTGAACATGCAGTGGACTGTGCATTTTCTCAATGTATGGTGGTGGTTAACTCCTGTGGTTCTGGTGATGGCAATTCCGCAGGCAAAACGTAAGCCTATTTTTATAGAACCCTGTTTAATCTGGGAGACCTGAATGTATACTATATGTGGCAGAAATATATACATACACATAAATATGTACAGTGATAGTAGAGCTATTCTTGCTAATACAGGATAGTAGTTTATATTTCCTTCTTTTTGTCATGTAGCAGCATATATACACACTATTTTTCTCATCTGAAATACGAGGTGGGTCCTGGATTTGGATGTGTCACACACCCCTCTGTCAGCGAGAGGCACATTAAATCTTTTTTCCCTTCCACAATGAGCTGGAGGGGGTGCAAAGGTCTTGCTGTGGTGCTACTTCTATTTTCATTGCTTTTGCCCTCCTGTTCTGATTATGGGAACAAAACAGAGCCTGGTTTGGAGGTGAGACTGTGGAGCTAAAACAAAAACATCCCCCCAACTAAACTGAATGCTCTCACTCAAAATTGCCAGGGGTGATGAAAGAAAGGTGAGAATGATGCATTTGCTGCAGAGACATAATGCAGGTCACTAGGTTTCTTCCTTCAAGACAGGAGCAGAACTAGGCTGAAGTGCAGCCTCTCTGCCGAGAAGGCAGCTGCCACTGCTGCCCTCGTGTGCTCAGGCTTGTGTCAAGCAGCAGCAGCTGCTCTGCCAGAGGTCTTGCAACCTGCTTCTGGTATGGCACTGTGCCTTTTTGTGCCAGAAGCCAGTGGGCTGCCTTGCTGGTCCTCCTTCTAGCATGGGGGTTAGGGAGAGTGGAGCCAGCTGATGCTTAACTCAGCCCCAAAAGGTATTTGCAGTGAGTGGTCTCTAAGTGATGGTCCCAGTGGCACCCAACTGCTCTGGGCTGCATGGGACTGGTGCTGAAGGGTAGATTCCGGAGGTCTTCATGTGGTCTGTAATTGGAAGTAAATTTGAGTTTTCATCTGACATCCATTAACAACAGCTGTTTTCAGCTTCTCAGGTACAAAGGACCAAATGTAACACTTAATGTTTCCTAACTCAGTGTACAAAAGGGTATTTTGTTACCTCGGTCTCTTTGGTTTGTGAGTAGAGAACATTATGTATATAAAACTGTGTTAATAAATGCAATTTTGAGAACCTCATTCTCCGTGTCTTCAGTAACATCAGTTCAGCAGGTGTTTATTTATTTTTAATAAGAAGACAGCTTCAACTTTTATGAAGTTTTTGTCAGTTACTAACAGTTTTCTTCCATGGTTCTTCTAAGCATCCAACAACTAGCTAAACTGAATTTATTCCATGTCAAACAACACTTGCAAACTGGGATCTTTCAGATGCTGTAGCACAGATTCTGCTTACAGAAAATCTAGTTTCTGAGTAAGTAAGTGATTGAGTTAAATTAAGTTCAAGGAATTTCAGTCATTTGTTCTGGTTACCTCATCTTGATTAATACAAACTCCTGGCATAGATTATATCTCCCCACCCCCCAATACGAAATGTTTGTTTTGTTTGTTCTTGCAAAGTACCATTTATCATGGTTTCAGGTTAAACAGGAAGGGGGAGAAAAGTAAACTTATTAGCCAAATCTATCTACTGTCTAATTTCAAGAAGACTAGAATAGACTCAAATAGACTATGAGACTAGTCAATATATTGTGGACTTACAATCTAGCATTTTATTGCTCAGTTTCTCAAAACCAAAGATTGCTGGTAGACTCGGCTGTTGCATATCACCATAATGTTAAAAATACAAAGAATTCTTCTTATAAAAGTACTTATTTGTCCTACAGCCACCACCTCTGGCTACTTAACTTTGAAGAAACCTAACCCTAGAAACAACTGCACACAACTAACATGCCTCCTTCGCTGACTACTCCTGCTCTTTGCATGTCAGTGGTATTTAGAATAATAAATCAAGGATGTAAATTCTGTCCATTATTTAATTACAGATGGTGTGAGTGTGGTCCCAAGGAAGGTAAGAGTAGGCACTTACTTAGATTTGTTTTGTAAGCTTATTCTAGATGCAATATAAAAATAATTATATTATTAGGAAAAATTTAGTGTTTAACAAATTGTTTTGTAAATAGGCTAGCACAAAAGAGAAATCTTGTTACAATTACAACTAGACTAAAAATAACTTCATCTGAAAATAAAAGTAAATAGTGCATTTTTTGCCTTCATTCAGATGCACATCATCATGCAAACTATGGAAGTTGACTATGGTGGGGAATTTGAGGCTGGGTAGTTGTTGAAGGAGCTGACGCATTGATTTCAGTGGAACTGTAGACTGCTGGTCCGGTCAAGGTGAAGAAGCATCAATAACCCTTTGTGGCTGACAGGGGGGCTGTCTCAACTGCCAGCAGCAAGGGGCTAATGCTGAAACATTCCCAAAGATTGTCAGCTTCCAGGCCCATCTCCACACTGCACATTCACAGATGCACAAGCCCTGCTGCTGTTCCACTGCAAATCCTGAGGAAGCTCCAGTGCAGACGCCTCACTCCCTCCAGCAGGAAGATGGGTTCTGGCCTCCTGTGTGCACGATGGCTGAAAACATGGTCCCTGCTGCTCCTGCTCCCAGCCAGGCTGCAGGAAATGACAAGAGTTTGTTATGCTTCTGATTCCTCCCCTTGTTCACGTATGGCTCCATCCTCTTCTGACTCATCATTCAGAAGAATGAACTTCCCATCATTTGTTAATGGCACAGACTTCATTAGCTGAGCTAGTGCTTCTGGATCCTGAAAGGGAAAAAAAAACCCACAAGGGAGTTCAGCAGGCTCCAGCACTCCTTGAGGAACACACGCTTCTCCCAGCACTTCTTGGTAAAGTTTTGCAACTCTTTTATGACAACCTTTAGACTAAAGTTTTGAAACTTAAACAATCCCTTTTGGTTCAAATAAACCCCCGCCTTGAGTATGTGAGGGGAAAAAAACAGTTATTCACTTTGAGCTTTTATTTTGCTGTTCTTATCTGGCATTGCTAGAATTACTGAAAAACAAGGGGGAAAATTAACTACATTAATTATTATACCTGTACTTATTACCTGTGACTAAAAGCTCATTTCCCCAACTGTTCTGAAATCTTAGCAGCAAAAATATACAGCATGTATTGATGTATTAGTGTCACATCTTCCTATAGGTAAAATTTCTCTAGGAGGAGTTAAGTAACATTGCCATTCATTTTGAGTGGAAAAACACTCTACCCCACAGTGTTTGGGGTTTTCTGACAACTTTGCTCACAGCTTCCATTCCAACATGAATAACTGAATTTGTATAGTTCTGAATCTGATTTAGGGTGGCAAAATTTTATCTCTAATCAAGCTACTGCAAAGTCAAACTGAGTTTATTTTCATATGAACTACC
This sequence comes from Strigops habroptila, assembly GCF_004027225.2. NCBI lineage: Eukaryota > Metazoa > Chordata > Aves > Psittaciformes > Psittacidae > Strigops > Strigops habroptila. The sequence continues at coordinate 72,577,494 of NC_044279.2, forward strand.
CAGGGGCTGTGTTAAATAGAGTGCTCAGAACTTTGTGATTAGGAGGAATTGCAGTTCTCCTTTCTTAGGCACACCAGAGGTACTTGGAGGGTGCAAGCAAAAGCAGAATAGGATGTATCACAATGCAGACATGGAGAATGAAACAAGCTTACCTTCCTTGCCTCAATGATTTCTTTTCCCAAGCTAATGGCATAGCAAATCTATAACAAACAAGAAATATATGTAAAGTTCAGGTTTGGGGTTTGTTTGTTTCTTAATTGGGACTAAAACACAGACGTGTCAATGCACACCTAGTCCTAAATACAGGTCTAACAGCAGAGGTGGAATACCCCTTCACTATGCTAACCACGTAAGACTATCTTGGGTTCTGCTTCAGAGCTCACTTAGGCTGGTAAATCGCTGCACTCACAGTTTTACTCACTAAACTTTATTTCCAAACCCAGGGGATCTTTCCAGTGCATGTAAGAGTGGTGTTAAGACATAAGTTCTCCAGCACATTCCTTATTTCTAATAGTCTGTCGTTATCCCATGCAGCGTATCGTTTCACCACACCTAGTGGTGTTACCACGGAATGGCTGCCCTGTCTTTTGAAAGCTTCACAAATGTGCATGTCTTAACATGAGCTGATGTTCACACTTGTTACTGCTGGTGCTTGGCACACGCTTCCCCCTCTCTCTCACTGCTGGTGTGAGCAACCACATCCTTTCTTCCTTGTGGCACATGCTGCTGCAGCATCTATATGCTATCACCATGTTGAAGCATGTTTTCTTGGCAAGAAACTGAGCTGCTCTTGCTTCTGTAGCACTGTTTCCCAGATGTGTAAGGCAAGAAGCGCAAGACCTCTTCTCTAAATTAAGTATTTTATTAAATCTTATGCAAACCTTTTCTCCTTCTGTGTTGCTCTCAAAAACATATGCGCTCATGGATTCTTCTCCCACCGGCTCACTCAGATGGACCACAAAGCCAATCAGTCGCCTGTTATCCTGATGAGCAGCAAACTGTGTCACAGTGGGGAGGTCAAACTGGAAAAGTGTCATGAAGGATTTAGTTTTTTAATCAGCATATGGTTTGCTTGGTCAAGAGCTCAAGTTCATGTGACTTGAGTATTCAGTGCTGTGGCAGAAAACCAGGTTCAAAACAGAAGTTACTTACACTTGTGCGTGTAACTTGGGTCTGAGGATCTATTAACCTGCAATTGTGTGTAGGGGACAAAAAGAAAGAAATTATTTTAGAGTGATTGTTAGTCATTTCAAAATGCTGTATAATAAAAAGGCAATTGCTATAGCAGTTTTACAGATAAGGAAATGTGCACAGAATCAAGTACTTTATCAGTGATCCCAAGTTGGTCAATGGCAAGGTTCAAGCTCTAGACCCTGACTCCCAGCTGCCTGACCCGTGTAAGTCACAGGATCTTTCTGAAGCACTGATCTGGTAAGCACCCTGACTGCACGTGCTACCGCACTGGATGTAAACGCACTCCAGCTAAAGTAAAGATCTTGCTTCAGCACATTCTCCATTGACAAGACTGTCCACAAGACAGCGATGGCTCTCTTGCTGTTACTACATGTAAGGAGAGAGCATCTTCAGTGCTTTTTTTTTTTTTTTGCATCTTTATCCTTGCAGAACCTTGTAGCCCCACTGCATCCCCTAAGTTTGGTAGGATGTTCTTACAACTTTCTAGATACTACAGAGTAAGAAAAAGACACATTTTTACAAAGTAATCTTAGGATCTTGCTCTCTCGAAGGGTATATTTTTCTTGGGAAAACAAGCCCCAAATATACTTTACTAATCACAAGTTGTACGAAGAGAATAGAACATTGACAAATTGAAGGTTTCACAGTACCTCAAGTTCTTGCTGGTGACCATGAGATGGGATTCAGTCATACGGAATATGTTGTGGATGGCACGAGCAGCTAACACTTGTCTCATTGCTTCATAAATCACCTCACTTGTGGCATCTGACTGGACAGCCATAGAGCCCAAAAACCGAACTATGAACATCTGCTGCAAGAGTGAATCTGTAAGATAAAAGGTGTGATCTGCTTTGCTGTGCTGCCTCAGTTTTCCAGCAGCTCAAGTTATTTATGAAATAATTTTTTTTCACTTAAGAAACCCAAGAGTAAATCCTGTGGGTGGTGAATGTTGTGAGCAGTGACTTCCTGCTGCGAGCCAGGCAGGGCCCTGACCCAGTTTTAAACAGTGCTTGAACTGGCAGCAAGCGTGCGTATGTGAAACCACAGTTGCTTGGAAACTCTCAAAGTGTAACTGGTCCTTTATGCCTTATTTGTTAGTAGAATTTACTTGCCTGTCTTATCAGGTGCATGTAAACCATGCATGTAAACCGTGATAAACTTATGACTGTGCACAAGCCTTGGCTTCCATCAAATTAACTCTTATCTTTAAACCTTGTGCATTCCTCGCATTCTGTATCCTTCTGACCTTCCATGCAGCTGGGTCTAGTGAGGTTGTCATTAAATTCTTCCCTGCCCATTGACTATCACAAGACAACTCCTACTTGCAACTCAGTACCCATTATGTGACAAGGCCACCATTTGATGAGGCTCTCGTTATGGTTGGCGGTGAGCAAGGTAAAGTGGGATGAGTCCTGCTGAATGTAATGGTTCAAAGGCCACAACAGCTATGTCTCCATTGCACAAGAGACCACAAAGACTGATACATAGCAGCTTGAGCTGAGCAACACCAATCCACATGTGCAGCATGAGATGCAGGGCAGTCACTTGAGCACTGCACTCTCTTTGGTGTGCTGCAGTGGAGTAGGGCGCTGCTGCGGACACTGCGGAGGTGCTTGTCACAGCTGCTCTGCTGCCAGGCAGCTTGCAACCATCCTACCTTGCACTGGGGTAGCACACATAACTGTTAAGGCTTGTTCAGCCAGGAGAAGAGAAGGCTCCGGGGAGACCTTAGAGCAGCTTCCGGTACCTAACGGGGCCTACAAGAAATCTGGAGAGGCACTAATTACAAGGCCATGTAGTGACAGGACAAGGGAGAATGGCTTTAAACTGACAGAGGCCAGATTTATGTTAGAAAGAAGTTCTTCACTATGAGGGTGGTGAGACACTGGCACAGGTTGCCCAGAGAAAGCTGTGGCTGCCCCATCCCTGAAAGTGTCCAAGGCCAGGTTGGACTAATTTTATCTGGAAAAATGAAGCACTCACCTTCCTCTTCATCTTTGCTGCTGTCTTCAGATTCCCCAAATGGATTTGCACGCCTATGAAGTAAGAATAAAAGCTGTAATTACAGATTCTGGTCAGCACACACATGCTGCAATACCTAATCTTCTCCCCTGAAATCACTCTGCTAAGGTGATCGATCACTGTCTCTGGCTATACCTGCCACCTCTGTTCTGGTCCAGGAATTCCATGGCAGGCAATACGATATCAAACTGAATTGGTGTTCCAGGAGCAATGAGTTGTGTGGAGTCTTGAATGCCGGCTGATTCACTGGGAATTATTTTATCATTTTCCATATTCTTTACATTCTGGCTAAAATGAAAATGGGAGAAAAAAAATGTTTCAGTCAACCAGTGATGCCCTATCTTTGCTCTGGGAGGGAGACGAGATTATTCAAAAATCCAAAGCGGGATTGAACCACTATCCATAAACTTAAAAGTATTTACCTGTCACTGAGGACTCCAATAAAATCTCTGTTGTACCTAAAATTGTTTAGGACAAATGTAAATGCTGGCATATTAAACCTGCCTGCAGATCAAAGCTGAGTGCGGGCTGGCTTTCGGCAGCAGGCTGCTGTTGGCCTCCCTGCCCTCCAGTGGCCATATTCCTAGCAGCGCGATCAGCTCACACAGCAGAGACCTGGACTTGTGCCTGCAGGTGCAAATGGCAATCCTGACATCTTTTTAAGATCTTCCTTGGCCACAGGCTAGTCACGATGCAATAGTTCTGAAGTATTATTACACACTGGGGCTGATTTCTTCCTGCACCTTTTCTCAAAGAGAATGAAATCCCAAGTTTCCCACAGCTACAGAAGGCTTCGCTATTGACACATTACTCCATGTGGTGCACTGGGTTTATCCTATTTGTAGAAAGTTTTCTGTTTCTTTCTGGTTGCACACAGATGTAAAAGTGACTCTGGAGATTAGCTGTGAATGAAATAGCTATTTCCTTTGCCCAGTGAAATAGATGGCAATACTGTTCTATTTATAAATAGAGGAGCTGCACTGTGAATAAAATCAGAAAGAAATTGACTGGCATTCTCCCTGGATATAGAGAATCTTTGGAATCTGTAAGCAATCATAATAAAGGGAATCATAACTCATAGCAAAGGCACTGGCCTGAGAGAAGTAAAAGAGCTGGAAAAGGTTTGAATTTCTAGAAGTAAATATCTTAAGTAAGAATTTACCATTTTCTAACAAAACTTGCAGAAAAGTCTCTTCATGTTGAAGTCGGTGTAACACAAACTTGCCTTATTTTATTTATCACACTGCTTTTGAAAGCTGGATTTCAGTCCAGCACTGAGCTTGAAAGCCATTTCTGATGATGAAGTCTAAATATTTCCCACTGGGCAAGATGCCACGATCACATGGACACAAAGAAATGATATATAAAATACATATTTTGAATATCCTAGAGCATTATTAACAATTTTTGAAGGAGGGGAGCTTTACTGGTTCCCCAGGGATATTGCTGGGAGGGTTATTGCTGAATGAGCACAAGAGAACAACAGGAATTATTCTGACAACAGTGTAAGGCATATTCCTGTGACTGACAGGAACTGCTTGAGGCAGTACACAAGAATATACTTACTTCAATGTATATTGAGGACTCTGCTGTATTACTTACATTACAAGTCATTCCTTTACAGCAAAGCACATACAACTACAGCATTGTTTGTCCCTAAAGAAACAGCAAAATCCCACTGGCAACCGCAAGATGCTACCCTCAACATGGAGCATCTCTTACAGCTTTCAGAAGGAAACATCAGAAGCAGATGAAATTTGCTGGAACACACAGGCTTGTAAAGCCAGGGCCTACACAGGGCTTTCTACTGAGTGCCTTTTGCCCTGTAGAAAGGGCATGACTGAGCACTTGGGCTCTAGGCTGTGCAAGTGAGAATGTTACCTGGGGTGGCGAACTTCAAGTTTCTTCCCAAAGCTGGTAATGGGAGTCACTGCTTGTAGAGCTGTCTGATTTAACTTGATTGCAGCTGCCTATGGAAACAAGACACAACAGCTCTTTGACACATGTACTTTACATTGCCACATAAAGAACAATGGGAAAGCGAGTTGGAAGGAACAGACTGAAAGATGGAAACAAGCTCCCACCTCTGGATTGTCAGTGAGATAGATCTGTCTGGAGATGTTGTTGATGGCACATATCCACTAGAAGAGAAAGATGACACTGAACTCTTCAAGCTCTCTTGTATTCAAGAATAACAACATTAAGAAAATATTTTTACCTCCTCGTATTCTTTCTTGCTTTCTGCTTGAAGGGTTATACCCCTAAAATATAAAAACAGTTTATCAGTGCAAACAGTGGACTCCAGGACGGTTTGACTCCAGGTCTTAAAATAATGTCACCAAGCTTTGTATCTATTAACCATCAAAAGAACAAAATTCAGGAATAAGCTGCAGCTAAAGGATACCGCATATGCTGTTCAAGCAGTTGTGGGGGAGGATGGGAAGGAATATGCTTTTAATTTGGAAACATCCTTCTGGAAACCCAAAAAGGCATACTATTATAGTAAGCATGTTTTACATGAAACAGCAGCTGAACGGGTAGGTGTGACTGGCTGTCCTCAAATAAAACCTGTCTCATACGCTTTGCCTGTAGGAGTAGTGATCTGAAAGCAGTATCTTCTGTCTTCGCAGTCTACAGCCATAACAGAGCAGTTGTCCAGGTCCTGAATCAATCCTCCAGCTACTGCTCCCCTTGGCTGACACATCAAGTTGCCACCTTGAGTGAAGAAATACAGCCTTTCCCAAGTTGTAGTCACCAGACCTGTTTTACTGAAGACAAGATGCAGTGATAAAGACTCATTACTATTTAGAAATCACTCCAAACATACGTGAAACTGCAAACGTACCCTGATACTAATCTGAACTTTATGTCCAACCCTGGGATTTTTTTTTTTTTTTTATGATTAGTCTCTTAAGTAAAAGCAGCACCTCACGTATTCCTAGCAGAGACTAATCCTTAATGAAAGCTGAAAAATTAAACTAATTCCAAATGCCCCAAGTTAAAAACATTCTCTGCAATATCTCCTAGTTAAGGAGTAAAAAGAATTATTATTAACTGACATGAAATACTATTAAACTGGATAAGGAAAAAAAAATATGCAATCTGAAGAGCAGCATCAGCTATTTCAGCACAAAAAAATCATCATTAAAAAAGAAAAAAGTATCTCCTGCAAGTGGTATCTCTGAGTCCATCTTCTTCCTACCTATGGAGTCCTATTATGTTGTAATCCAGCTCTTAGAATGCTACAAGAAATTAGTAAGTGTCTACTCACACAAAAATAATTACTAGTCAAATTAAATGAACTGATATTTAATACATAAACAGGGTTACTATATGGCACCAGTATACACAGCTCCTGAGGAAGCCGATGGAAGATTTTATTTGGAAAATCTGCACAGGTAACTCCATGTATGGTATACATTCAAAGTTATGCACTTGCATTGTCTATAAAGCTTTTATCTATGTAAAGGAGATTGTTTATGAAAGCATGTAGTAACTACAAAATATAACTATTTCTGTAAACACTGTTTTCTTTAGCTCTAATAACTGGAACAATCTGAACCCAGCCCCATCAGTTTTTAGCCACTTCAATGCACGGAATCACCCCTGTAGGTGAATTCAACGAGAAATAAACTTCTGTTTTGAGGAAAACAGTTTCAAATACCCCTAATTTAGCTTCTAAAACACACTTCCAAAGATGACAGAGATACTTGGGAGCTGAAGAGTACAGCCACCACAGTGATTCAGGAGCTTCAAACATCATTACCTGAGGAGCCTTTACAACCTAAAAAGTGTAGCAGCTAGTTAGAAACGAAACAAACCAGCAAGTAGCAAGAGTTCTTACTTTCTAAGATTAAGGTAGCCAGCCTTCTGGATGAGATTTCTGTTAATAACAGGTGAAGTTACATCAGAATCTGGGGTGTAAACAGATTCATTAACTGCAATTAAATCCTGTTGGGATACCCTCATTTTTTCAGCTTCAGCATCCAGCTCTCCCTGTATGCTGGAAGAAAAACCAACACAAGAAGAAACCCAAAGCCATCGTTAGTCAATTTATACCAGGATATAGCTAACATCTGTAAGTCAAAATGAACAAAAATACCAGTTGAGATACAGAATCTTTGGGAAGGCAACAGCCAGTGCAGGTTTATCAAGGGCAAATCAAGCCTGACCATCCTGATTGCCATCTGTGATGCAACGACTAGCTTGGTGGGCGGGAGAAGAGCAGTGGATGCTGTTTCACTTCAGGAAGACCTTTCACACGGTCTCCATAGTATCCTTATAGCCAAATTAGTGAAATACATGCTGGAGAAGTCGACTACAAGATGGGTAGAAAACACATCTGGGCTACAGGGCTCAAAGGGTTGTAATCAGTGAGATGAAGCCCAACCAGTACCCAGCTATTAGTGATGTTCCTCATGGGTCAATACTGAGGCTTGCAGGTTTACAGTCTTTAATGAGAGCTGGACAACCCACATGAGCAGATGACAATAAACTGGGAAGACTGATTGACAGATATGGTGAAGTGGAGAGTTCAGAAGAACCTTGACATGCTGCAGAAATGGGCAGACAGGAGCTTCATGGAGTTCAGAAAGGACAAATAGTCCTGCTGGGATGGAATAACCCCATGCAACTGTAAAGGATGGAAGGCATCTGGATAGAAAATAACTTGCAGCAAAGGCCCTGGGGGTCCTAGAGGACAAGTTGAACATGAGCCAGCACCACACCCTTGCAGCAAAAAAAGGACAGCCACATCCTGGGCTACATGAGCAAGAGCATAGCCAGTAGGTCAGAGGAAGGAATTATTCCCACCTGTTCAGCACTGGTGAAACTCCAGCAGAAGCACTGTGTCTAGTTTTGGTGCCCCAGCACACACAAGACAGAAACAAAAGTCAAGTGAAAAGCCACCAAGATGGCCAGGCGGCCAGAACATGTGGCCTGAGAAGAAGCTGCTGGAATTGCTTTTCAGTCTCATGAAATCAAGGCTAAAGTGGGCGGGATGTCTCACTGCTAGCTTACCCTGATAGGAAAGGTAGTAGCTAGCCGCTTACTGGAATACACAGTGATAGGATGAAAGACAATGGGCTCAAGCTGTAACCAGATACTGTGTGCACCATGCATGAGAGGGAGGGAGACAGAGAGAAAGATGCTCAGAATGTGACTGGACACAGTGCTGAGCACTCTGCTCTAGCTGACTCTGCTCTCAGCAGGAGAGCGGACTGACCTCTTGAGTTCCACATTGCAGTGGCTGTTCTTTGACTGTTAGAGAAACAATACTAGCAAATATTTGATTTATTAACTTTTCCAAACTGGAGGAGTTATTAACTGTATCCAGGCTACTAGCAAAACTCATGGGGTGGAAACATAAGAATACTTGACACTGCATACCTTAGAAAGTCCCTAATACCTGCACCTAAGCAATAAGCAATTTTCTGCCTACTTCCTGCCCAAGTGGTTAAACCTTTTGAAGAACTTGAGCATGTAACAGAGACTGTACACAGCAGGACCAGAGATCCATGTAGTCCTGTCTCTGAAAGTGGCAAAAAGCCTGTGGAAAAGTACATGTATTTCTTCTCCAGTCTTCACCCCAGTCTTTTGTAGAAGTTGGTGATATCCTGTAACTGTGGAAGTAATGTAGACACATAATGCTGCATTTAAATCAGGACTAAGCAGTATCTGACTGGCCAGGAGAAGGGTTCTTGCATCATCCTGTTAGTCTGTTTCATGTTAGCTCATTTCCAACTTTTCTGCATGTTCAGAAAGCTGAGACTTCCTAAACTCCCACATCACCTCCAAAATGAGAACAGCTGTGTGTGTCTAGCCAAGTCATATGAGAGGCTGAGTTATAAAGGCTGAGTAGTATCATCAGATCTGAATTAAATTAGACCATATTTTGCAAGCTAGTACCTTTTCAACGTTATCGTTAACTGTCAGAATAAGAATTATTTGAATTCCACTTTGAAGTAAAATGGAACAGTGCTGGCAGTTTTTTTACATAAGGGCTACTTCAATGAATCTTTCAATCAGACATTTCTGTTGCAAATTGCTTCCAATAAAACTGCCCTTAGCATCTTCATGGTTCCCAAGACTGGATTACTCTTCCTAAGGCATGTTTCTCCCATCTCCAAGGTAGAAAGGAAAGAAAAACTGATAATTCTGAAGTTCTATGCACTTGTGGCAATCAGACCACTTGGTTACTGAGAATATTTTAGTGATTGGTCTTGTGTTTTTACGCTGTTAGCAATACTCACTGTATAAATGAAAATACTGTTAAATATGAGACTCAGGTTTCACAGTCAGCTTAAAAACATGCAAGACTACATCACTGCTGGAATTCTGTACCTGCACAATAGGTCTCATCAGCTTGTGGTTCCAAGAAAACAAATCTGACAAATAAAAACCCTTTAGCATGATTAGCAAGCAGATCTGACTCACTGAGGCCTTGTGATCCCCAGCACTAAGGAAGTAGAAGAGTGGGCAGCACAGTTTTCAGCGATTGCATAATCTTAAGTCATGAAGCCATGTCCTGTATCAGTAAATGCCAAGCTGCATAGTGTCATTCAGAATTCTCAAGCTTCTCTCTTGATTTTTCTACAGATGTCACACTCCTGTAACTAGTACTTGAGCCGTACTTTCAAGCTTTGCTGTGTGACAGACTTAAAACATAAAAAACAGACTCAGAAAAACAACTGAGCAGCCTATTTTTGCTGCCATTTACTACCATGTACTATCCAGAATTCAAATCCTTTGGGCTTTGGAAAATAAGAGCTTATTCTATCATAAGGATCCGGTGACAGTATCCTCACTGTGCCTGTAAGACACAAGCAAGATGCTCCAGCCTTAGTAAATAAAGGGCACTATTTCGAGGGAGTTTAAATCTGTCCTCCAGCCTGTACAAATGCTGCAGAAGGATTTATTTCAGAAGTGAGTGTGAAAAGATATATATGTAAGTATAAAGGTACAGGAAGTAAAGAATCATTTCGTGAAGGAATCTACTATGCAGGACAATTACTTATAACACTGTTCTCAAATTAACAAGTATGCATTATTCAAAATGCCACCAGAGTCAGAATAAGTAATGATTTGGCTACAGTCCAATATGAAAGGAATGAAGCAATAATGTGAAGGACTCAGCCTAGTGTTCCAGCTGATTTAAAATAAATGATGAATGTTCTAATTGCACTTTAAAGGTAAAGTTTACATTTACAGGGACTTAGTCACAAAGAAAAGGTCAATCTTCACTACAAGTAAAGGATGGGGGTAGAGGTACGAAATTGGGAGCATAAAAGTGGGTCAGTTTATTGAAATAAGGACTTAGCCAGAGTAGGTTGAACTCAGTGGACTGATACAGCTTATACTGGATGCAATGGATACGTTCTCTAGGATGAGGAGTTTTGTTTGCCTTGTGTAGCTACATCATCAAACACTACAGGCTCTAAATCCTTATTTGATATGTCAATGGATTATTGTTACAGTATTATTACAGAAGACCCAGCAAGTAACTCAGAATGCACTTTAGCTCTACTGTATTAATTCTGTTAACCCATTTCAAGCCCAAATTGCATGCTTTTTTTATCCATGTTGAGACACAGGGATGTAAGAAAGCATATGAACACTTTACAGTATATAGTTCCTGACTATACTGTACAAATACTCTCTGCAGTGCACTGACAGCATTTTCCTTTGCATGTACAAACATACTTCCTTTCTACTTGCTGCTTCAGCGAAATATGCCCAACAGTGCAATGCAAACATGGTAGGAATCTCATAAGGAAGAAACACGGCACTCTGTTACATGCTGAAGATTAGAGTGCTATTACTCAGAATTCGATGGAATGACAAAAGGAAGCAAATGTACTGCATTACCTTTGAACCATGTCTGAAACGGATGACAAAAAGCTGTCCATTCTTTTGGAAAACATCTCTGCCCCTTTCTTAAAAAAGTTGATCTGAAAAATACAAGAAAATGGACACTAGAAGTTATCTTGGCTTTGGCAGAGAAATAACAGATTGTGGGGACTGAGTTAACAGTGATCCCATCATGACTGATGCTTTTGGCTGGTGATCAAACACACGGTCGAAGCAGCTGTGTTGCCTTTCTTTGCATTTCTCACTTTTGGAACTTTCCACATTTTCACACACACATGAGCTGCTGGGTGCTGATAGGTATGTTTCCAACAAACTTGCTAAATAACTGAAACAAGGGAAGAGGCAGCGTTCTCCCACACCAGCACTGTGCAGAATTGGGTCTAGTGGTGTTGTGAGCCACTGCGTGCAGTGCTACCATATCAAACAGAATGAGACACAAATCATCCCTTAGATTTATTTGTCCAACCTGGACTACCAGCTCCAACCTGGAAATTTTTAAACTGCTATGGCAAAGTCAGTCAGGAAAGTGATAAAGTGTAGCTGTGCTAGCAGAAGCCTCCAGGGCAATCAGTTATGTCAACTACAGATTTGCCATGGATCTTGTTCTACTGAAGGGGCTAAAAAAAGCTACTAAGGCCAAAGTGCACATTTTAGGACAGAAGATGAATTCACTTGGCTGGTATGGCTCTGCAGGCATGCAGCAGCAGCAAAGCACTCAGTGTAGCCTTGACCTTGGATGACCTGCTGAGGGGCACATAGTCATCATCAGGGCCTACTGGCAACTGTGTGAAATATGGACATGGCTAATGAGTGTGTGCAATTAATTAGTATAAAAAAAAAATAAAATCAGTGAACTACTCTGGAAAGAGATATAAAAGCAAATTCTTGGCTGTTAAGCAATTTATTAGCCATTTCATTCAATCTTACTTGTGATTCTGCTCCTTTTCCCCAACCTTGGGATGTGGGGTTCCTTTTACCTGTAACTCAGGTTCCCACACCCATGTTATTGACCAGACTCCCTTTACAGACAAAGGAGAGAAAGCACGCTTTCTTAAAGAATGATTTACCTATTCTATTTCAGAAGCCTACTTCAGGATGGAAGAGCTCCAAATTCACTGATGATAGACTGATATGCCTTCTTTAGATGTTGATGTCAGTTTTTAGTCAAATAAACCCTATATTAGCCACTGCTTCTTCCAAAAATTCCTTATGATCTGCTTTTGTTGGAAATGTGAAATGAGACATGCTTTGAGTAATTAATAAAGAAAATATATACTTGGCCTGAAGGGCAGTTCACAGTATTCAAGCATCAGTATCAACCAGCTTCTGGCTACTCAGTCATTCCCATGATTACCTAAGACCTTCCTGTATAAAGTACTCAGATATGGCAGTTTTGCCAGATGAGTTCTTTTTGGCTTCCAGTAAAGGAAGCTAATGCAGTTCTTCCACTTAGTGTAATTACAGTAGAGAAGCAGTGTGTACTCCCATGATGGGGAAAGTGACCGAATTCTCATTTATTACCTATCTTATATGGGAGCACGTGATCTGCAAAAGACACAGAACAATGGAGATGATGACCCACACTACAATCTCTAACAGAGCACTGCATCCTTTTTTTGTGTTTTCATAGCCCAATTCTCATTTTCCCAACTTTCTTTCATCAATGTCAAAGCACGACAGACCATTAAAATGGGTGGTAATTGGAATCAAGAGCTGTGAAAATACTAGGATGTCTCCTAACATCCTGGAGAATGACATTATTAGGATTATTACTGCACTTTACAGAGCTGAGAAGCACTCTATGAAATTGCTGGCAGAATAAAGATTAGAAAGAGGATTTGCCAGCCTTATACTCAATCCACTCTACTGTTCTGTCGTTCCAGTTCTCCAGAGCATGCTCTGTTCCCTACCGTGTACACCCCTCATCAGTATGCTGAACACTATGTGCCAGGAAAGGAACTGCTACATAGGAGAGTTTGTGCGGAGTAAACAGTGGAAGTAAATGCGGCTGCACTGATAGCTTAGCTGTGAAAAAAATTAAGCCCAGGCTGATTTTGCATTTAAGTGTACTGGGTTTTTTTTCATTGGTGTCTTTCCTGAACATGTAAGCATTCGACTATCTGCCTCAAACAAAATCAGTCGTTAGAATCTAGGCAAACTGAAGAAATGTTTTTCCCTCCCCTGCTACAATTTGTCAGTTCTCAAAAGAAAAAAAAATAAAATTCCAGGGCTACAATGTTTTACTCTTCCCAGGGAGGTGTCCAAGAGATACAGACACTTTATTGTCCATACCTGTCCTCGTGTATACCCTAGCATAGGTTCCATCATTGCCACTCTCTTCCTGTATTGCAGAGCATTCAGGGCACAGTAATATTGCAGAGATGAAAGGTGCTGCTTTCTTCTTGCGTTTGCCACTTCTTTTGCCACTTCTGCCTTAAGCTGAATAAAAATTGATAACAAGGTTGACACAGTGTTATTGTGCATATGGATACATTTACAGATTATTTTCAAGTTATCTTTAAACAATTCTTATAACAGAACTTCTCCACATTAAAATGATGGAGGAGAAACTATGAAAGTAAATCCAAAACCCAAAGCAAGTACTTCAAGCCCTTCTCTGGCAAGATACTTAAGCATTTGGGGAGTCCCTGTGACTATAAACTATGCAACTATCACCACTGAAGTTCTGGATCTGATCTCAGTGCAATAGATCCGTTGGCAGCCGAGATCACAACACAAGCCTATAGGTGCAGAATTCAGGGATGAATGATTCACAATATGCTATATCACATTCTGTTTTGGTCCTTTAAGGACCACCATGTAGAACTGATACACTCTTAGGACAGAACCAATCACACACTTTTTGGCATACAGAGGTATGTTTTGGAATGGTGGTCCAGTGGGCAAAGAAGAAGAAATGTAAAACAGTGCCACCAACAGAATTATGTACCATAAGTGGAATGACAATTGACACAGAAAATTTTAGCAGGAAGGTAGATGGGAAAAAATTGAATGCTTTATAAACAGCAGACACAAGGCTTCATGACAGTTCACAATGAATTGTACCCAGAGATACAGCATCATCACATGTGCTGTACAACAGTAGGCCTACACAAATCTATTTATAGCCATTCAGATTGCCTCTGTCTGAACAGCTCCCCTGGACCTGAAGGGCTCTAGTTCAGCACAATACTTGATCATTGCCTAACTTGGAGAAAACAGGCATAACTTTGCTAAATTGAGGTTTAAAAGCTTTGTGTCTGCTTGGAAACAAAATCACAAGTACTCTTGAGCTACTGTGAATTTAACTGATGAACCCTCTGAAGTGCCCAAGTGAACAATGATGCAGACAGAACAGCTGATGGAAACTTTTCCTCTTCCCTTTCACATTCGTTACCTTTTCATTTTCTTTCCTTTTCGGTAACCTGCTATACTTTGCCATGGACACGTCATGTTCTGTAGACAAGGAATATTATTTTTTTTAGAATGTGATGTGTGTGTGCGCAATTTCAAATGTTTTCTGTGATATAACAGGTGCCCACCATTAGAAACAAACAAAACAGGGAAACGTACCATTGCTAGCAAGGCCAAAAAGATCCTTCAACGTGCTTACTTCTGGAAAAGAGAAATCACATATTCAAAGTAAAACCATCCGTAAAAACCTTGTTCCACTGAGACCAATTTGTGACACATTTAATGCCTAAATCACTCCAGTCCTTTCACAGCAGAGATGCACAGGTTGTTCCTGTCTTGAAAATGATAAACCAATTCAGCTGCTAGAGAAATGAATAGGTAGATAGCAAAGTAAGAGCCAAGTGAGTTCACCTGATTGAGCAAGTTATCACTATGAAAAAGATTCCTTATCTGCCAGTGAAATTTAGCCAAAGAAGCACCATTTCAGTATGTTTGTTACAACAAAAGGCCCACCGCTATCATAAAAGAGTGGCAGTTCTGAACATCTTCCTGACAATGCTTACGTGACACTGAGAAATCTACTGTCCCAGAGACACATGAACTAAGCACTTTTCCTGTACATCTTCATCAACATGGAACATTTTTTGCTAAATTCCTCCGTGGAAAGAAACATGTATCTAACACATCTGACTGCTGGCTATGATGCTTACATTGCAAACACTGAGTCTCTGATACAGTAACTCAACTTTCACAAGTGTGGGGCACAAGCTCTCTCAGCACCCATATGTATGCTGCAACTGGCAAAGCCCTTCTCAAAAAGCTACAAAAACCCAGCACATTCACAAGAACAGACATTATGCAACTGTGAAAAGAAAAAGGGGAAATTGTAGGATGTCATCGAAGTCTCTGATTATTTGCCACAGCCTACTCATTATTCACCTTCACTCCTCTTTTTCTCCCCAGAACACTTCCTCATGACTCTGAGGCAGAAAGACAGAAATTCTTTCCAAGAATGACTAACTTGTACCTAGATGTTTCTACAGAATTCAATACATAGACATAACCAGACCAAAAGTAAAAACAAGAACACTGTTAATCTTCCTTGCTTCCCTGTTTAATCCTATGATGAAATTTTAATATGACCAGGTCTCTACTAAAAATGCTGTTCTACAGACTATGTCAGAGAAATAAGGAGGTTGTGATGGATGCATAGAACAAAGAAAAACCTGCCTTCCAGGGAAGCTGAAGAAACTTTCATCTTTCGTCATGAAGCGGCTGAGGCTTTGGATGCAGGCTTCACTTGCATATGTTCTTTTTATGTCTTTTTATATTAACCAGGGGGCAGAATCCAGAAACACGGGAGCATAATCACTGTATCAGTGATGTGGGATTTATTATTAAAGATGTGGGAAAGTGTTTACAGACCCAAGATCTTACCATCCACATCCTGCTTTATATTTGACATTCTATGATAAACAAGATATCCATTGAGACACCTTGATGTCTCCACAATTTCAAATGAGATGCTGCGATGCAGGGAACCTAAGCCAGTCACTATTCTGCTGTAGTTGTTTTGTCTCCCATCAAAATGATGTCTTTAAGAAGTACATAAACAGGACTGAGATTAGCAAAATGAGAAGTGGGCTTAAAAAAAGGCAAACACAAAACAACCAACCAAAAAACTGCAGTAAAACCTTTAAAACTCATGTTTCTGTTGCATGTATAGGATAGAGTGTCCTTGACCTTGAATATGAACTTGTTTGCTTTTCAAATTACACCATGTTTGCATTATTGCTTTGCTGTATGAATTTCCAAGTTTGTGCAATCAGGTTACATGGAATTACCCTTGGTTGGCAAGGATTTAAAGAGGACTGATTCCTTAAAAGGGCAGGAATAGACTATGAAGTTAAAAAAAAAACATTCTTGTTTGTACTTTTCAAACAAACCCAAACTTCTGAAGCAAGACAAACACTGTTTGTAAGCAGATGCCCTACTGAATTTCCCTTCTTTAGGCAATATAACACCAATGACTTCAGTGAAATTATACTAGTGTAAAAGCAGAGCGACCCAGCAAAGAACAAAGCTGTGTATGTTCAAACTTGCACCGTATGGCACATAAAATGTGGTGAACTTGTACTGTTTATGCCTGAGTAAAAGCACGCACCCCTCAAAGAAATTCTGTAGCAGAAAATAAAAAGTAACACCAAAACTTTTCTGCTCATCATAGAACAAATGATTACATGGCATTATGTCTCAGTTCAGTATGAAATAAGCAAGAAGGAACACACGAGGAAAATTACAACTTAGAATAAAATTTACCTGTGAGATCCTTCTCCCGAAATTGTATTATTGGGAGAACCATTGTATCTGCAAGCTGTTTTGCCAGTTCAGAATGAAGAATATTGAGCTGAAACAGCGAATAGAAGAATGCTCTAAGACATAGTGTAAATAATTAAAAATACTCTAATTAAACACAGTGTAATTAAAAAAAATAACAGCATTCTACAGCCTGCCACTTGTGCCCAGCAGACAAAGAAAGGATATAATGTACTTCCAATGTAGTTCAGTGCTTAAAATACATCTCTCAAGATCTCTAAGAGATATGGGGTTTTCCCCTAAATGCTTAATTCCTGCCTGGTGTTTTCCAAGGTTCCAAGAACTTTTCAGTTCTTACATACTGTATTAGGGCAGTTCACTTGGCCATTAATTCTAATGCTTAACCCAACAGGATTTCATCTTTAAATAGCCTTTGTTAACCAGTTTTTGCTAGTCTTCATACCACAGAGTTATAGTCCCACTGCCATGACTAGAATCTCTTTCCATTCATGAGTTACCCAGGACACAATCACAGCAGGGGGCAACCACAATGAAAGATCCCAAATATTTCACCTTTAGAGCAGTTTCCTGTTCCTGTTTTTGCAAGTGTTTTTCTCTAAAATTCAGCACATTGAGACATATTTTAAAGCACTCGTGTGACACTGTTTAGGATGAAAGCAAGGCTCTCACATCAGCAGTGGCTTGCTAAGAATATTAGATGGGTTCAGGTAGGATAACTAACAATCGCACTGCTAGAGCACCTCATACTACAAACTGGGAGTGTGCCACAGGCTGACATGATATTCTACTGCTCACAGCATCCTGGACGCCTCTAGGCAAGGTTGTGCAGGTAAGGATGAAGTCACTGTTTCCCACTAGATGATACAAAACTAAATGAGGGCTATTCAATGCCTGTAGAACAGAAAACTGAGAAACAGGTACAGGGGGTAGCTAAGACACAGAAAAGGAGGCTGAGCAAAGGAGCAGGTTCTTGTGAGGGAAAATGTGACCAAAGAACTGAACAGACAGGCTCTCAGCTTTCTGCTCTGAAATGAGATGGTTCTTTTGTGCCTGGGAAGGAAAAAGTTCTTGTTTTGATGTATTCATAGTTCACACAGACAAGTACAAGACTTGTGACAACAGATGCTCTTTCCAAGTATCCTCCAAGAGCCCATGCACAATGGAGAAGCCTAAGGGATTCTTCTCATTAGATTGTTCAGAATCGTCCATGGGCTCGACAGTTTTTAACTTATTTTTTGCCCCACAACCCTATCTCCTCTCCCAAACAGCAGACCTCAATACAGCCTTTTTGCCTTCTTAATGCAAACTGAAAGTAGGCTAACAAGAACACCACCACTTTTCTGGTAGCACAGCCCTGCTCACAACAGCGAGTGATGTGACAAATGATACTACAGCAATAAGGATGTAGATACTAAGATTATATTGAAATGTTATAAGGGCAGGTCTAACAAAAGCATTTAGGAAGACTCCCAGTACTTGGCAGCAACCTACAGGGAGTAGAAGTGTTGGGAGCACACAGCTGTAGGACCTAACCTGCCTTCAGCAGGCACTCCTGCAGCCTCCCCCAGACACCTCTGTGTTCTTCATTATCTCACAGCAACTAAATTACCGCTGCCCTGCACCCATCCTCGCCAAGCTTTGTCTCAAACTGCAGTGTTTAAAACTTAAATATATAAATGTCATTTTAAAATGGAATTAAATAAAAAATGGCCCCAGCCTAGATGACATGTCCTGTTCCAGCCTCTTTTCTCATTTCCCTATTTAGGAAGTTCACCTTTGCTCTGAGGACAGCACGTGGGACGAAGCCACAGAAACACGTCTTGCCATTATAGAAGGGTGATATTAAACTTCTTTATCCCCAATTAGATGATTCTATAAAACCCAGGCACAATCTAGCCTTCAGTGGAAAGGCTCAGAAGCAAAATGACAAAGACCAAAAGAAAAACCACTAGTATTCTATATTGTAGAAATAGAATATTGGCAATTCAAATTACCTCATCCACAACTTTTGAAAAGTAATGAAGGGTGGATATCACTTCTTCATCTCCTTTACCTAAGGCAAAATGCTGAGAACAGAAACACACATTTGGTCCATAAATCAATAAAGTGAGTATAAAATACAACATGTGTTTTACTACAAAGGTAATGAATACTCCTACAAAACGCAATAAATGATAAAAATATGTGGAAAAACTAACTCATAAATACATATTCTTTTACTCTGCTCCTCTTGTTTTAAATGAATGGATTTTGGACAACACAATCCTTATTATACTAATTTTAAAGTCATAGTCACACAATAGGAACAAACTGGTTTGCAATTTTATAAATTAACTCACATTTTGCGCCCTTTTTTTTTTTTTTTAAGATTCTCAGAAGTGCCCTGAACATCCTGGGGAATTTTACAGCCACCTTCACATGAAACCAAGTAAAGCAAATGCCCTAAGCACTTCTGGAAACCACACTATTTACACAGACTTCTTTGCAAGTCCTGAGGCAGAAAAGAAATCAAAGTCGTATGTTGAACATACCTGCTTTTCATAGGCAAGGAGCTGCTTCGAAAGCTGTTGTGTGGCAAGACACATTTCATTCTACAAACAGAAGTGACATGTTATAGAAATAATGAAAGGTCTTTAGCTCTGGCTGTAACTACTATTTTGTTACCAGCTTCCTGACTGAATCTGCAACTACTTACACGAGCATTCAGCTGTATGAAAACAACTAGTCCCAAAAATACCTGCATAGAGAAGCAGTAGCAAACGTATGTTTCAGACCTAATCACACACAATTTCCATTTAATTACTTCATTTAGAGGTAGGATTTTGGGGTTTAGTTTTGGGTTTCCCCCCACCTGCCAAAATAACAAAACTAGAACAACCTCACACAAGTCAGCTGTCACAGCAGCATAAGAATGTTTCATGTTGGTTAATTAACTTTCCCCCAAATCTACAGCAATAAAGAGAACAAGCAGATGCGCTCAGGGAATCTACTGATCGTGATGACAGTGTTTTAAGTTGATATAGGACTATATAACAGCACATAGATCTGTAATGTCATGGCTAAGCTTGCAATGAAAGTACACACATCCTCAAGATGTGCTTATGCAAAGCAAGACTCGTAGGGAGGGCAATTTAATTTTGCTTGAGAGCTGAAAAAACTGACAAGGATTTGGATATGTCAATCTTTAATCAATGTATTCCTAAAACTAGTATGTCAATTGCTCTGTCCCCGATTTGTTAACAATTACTTAAAACTGGAATAAAAGAAAAAATGGGAAGGGGAGAACTGGGATCTGTCTTAACCTCTGTCAGATCCTTTTCTTCCACGTGTAATCCACAAAACTAATCACTTTTCCATTTAATTCTAAATCTTGAACAATGATCTATTCCTCTCTCCACCATATATAGGCCATTAGGAGTCTGTATAACTCAGAGCAATCTCCTGAGCTGCTTTAATAGCAACCTTTTATGCTGGGGCTGGCACAGAAAACCATTAAAATTGGGACAGAGTTTGTGTGCTCTCTTATTGCCCCTTGTCGTCCTGAGCAAGTGGAGCATGGCACAGTTAGCTATCTGGGCCAGAGATTCTGAAACACTCTTTACTTTGGCCTGAAGCCACCTCTGACATACTGCATTTCAGCCTGGTGCTTCTGAACCACCTCAGCATGCCAGGAAGAAGGGTTAATATAGAAAGCAAGGCCTAAACATTTAGCCAAAGTCTTAAGTCAGCCCAAGTGCTCAGAAAAACAGAGATATAGACACAGCCTAGATAACAGCAGCTGTATGTGAACACAGGGCAGGAAAAGATGAGTGAGCTCATTCATAAAACTTAAAACTCTATGGTGATAATACTCACAGGTGGCTGGAGATGGGAGAGCAAAGGCCTTCCAAGGTACAAACGAGGGCTCAGAATTGAGTTAATCTGGGTCCAAGCTCAGCTCATGCGCAGCCCATGACTATTCTCACCTCACAGTGATGGATTAGTCTTGTTTCTTGTCTTGAATCAATTAGTAATGAGCATTACACTTTCATACAATAATCATGCCAAGGATTCATGTAAGATTTGCAAGTTTGTTATGCAGATTATGTAGTTTTTAATGTGAAAAAGCTTTACACAAACACCTGGCATTTAAGTATTTCCCAAGCCTGTGAATGGAAAAAGACACCGTGCCTTATAATAAAGTAACAAACCTTGTTAATGGCTCAGGCAAGGATAGGAATGTGCCTTGCCTATCTGCCTCCAGGCTGTGAGAACACCTAAGAGACTTTGCTACCTTCAAAGTGGGAGCTAGCAAACAATGACCTGATGACAGGAAGGATGAGACTTTTGCATGTGGATAGATGACATCCAAAGGGCTTGTTTGTTTGTATGCATGTGGGTAAAGTCTGAAGATGAATTTCAGATCACAAAAATAAGCAGAGGTTCTCAGACCTGGGATCTTTTTCATAAACACAACCTCAAAGAGGGAGCTGAGTAAGGCCTGCAAGAAGACCAAGTCTTCACAGCAACTGTGAAGCCACCTGTCAGTTGTACAGCTGGGTGAGGGCGAGAGAAATCTTTTGAAATAAAGGGAGTATTAGAAACATGCCTCTTTTTTTCTCTTTTTGTTTCAGTTGACTTATTCCTTAAAGTCTGCAACTGTGTGGTTCTGTTCTGAATTTGGAAAATAAATGCTTCTGCTTTAAGCTTGCTAACACTAAAACAAGATTCAGAATAATGGGCTGACACCAAAGGCATCCTATTCCTTTGTGTTAGCCATTCTCAAAGCTCATACCAATTTGGATTTTAAAGACTAGTAGATCCTCAACTTCCTCACCCAATATCCGAGGAGTAACAAAGAGCATCATTACGTATCTGTATGGGACAGTTCAAAGATGGGCAATGCAAAGAGGCGTGTGGAAGAAGCGATCACCACTTGCCAGCAGCAGTCTCCAGTATGTGACAGGATAATGGAGAATGCATAAACCCTGATGTCTCAAAGGGGTAAGTTAACAACATCATATCAAGTGTATTGATCAGGTGACAACAGTCACATGTAGACCCCAAGAAGACATTCAAAGCTAGTCTGGGTACAGAACAAATTGATGGAAGGGCCTCACACAAGATTTACTTTGGGATTTCGGGCTGATTTTGGGACAACAGCTCCATGCATCACTGATATCCCCACTGATGCCAAAAGGTCACATTTTTCATTTAAAGGCTAAGTTCTTTGTGATGGAACACTACAAACAAACTTGTTACTCAATCCCTGACAATGTGGAAGAGTTAATCTGGGTTCTTCACCCTCCGTCCCAGCCTCTGCCAGACTTTGTTCCCATTAGAGGTACAAAATCATTCATTATATCACTAGGAAAACACACAAAACAAAACAAAAACCAAGCACACATACCAAACAGCTGTAAACAAATCAGATTAAGCTCGCAAACTGAAACACAGACACATTGCACAAAGAACAGGAAGCAGGCAAAGTGCTCTGCTGACCTAGTAGTAATACTGCATTGCTAAGCACACTGGGAAATGTGGGAAAGTTTGGTTTAATCCTCCTCTCATTTCTTCCTAATCAGCTTTCTCCCCTCCCCCTCACTACTAATCAGTCCCAAGACTTAAAAGTTATTTGCATTGCTTCAGTTGCCAGATCCATTTAATCTAGGCAAATTATTTTAACAGGTTTTAATCTATTTCCAAGCCATTTTCCCATGGAATACAGCAGCATTCAATTCTTTTGTCCTGAAGTGACTGAAATTCAGTATACCACAGCAAAAGAAAAGCTACAATGCAATCCTGACTGCCTGCTCCACATCTCTTCCACATTACCTTAACACTTCCGAATTCATCAAGCATTTATGCAGCAGGAGAGCTGCTGAGGAGATGATGTATCAGGCAGAAACTCAGTAAATCCTGAACAGAAATCCAAGTACTCTAAACGAAGGCAAAATTAACCAGTACTGGGCCTTGCAAATACATTCATTTTCATTAGATGATTTTATTATCAGTGAAAACACTGCCGCAGCATTACTGTAAAAAAGTATACCAGAAGGAAGGGAGGATTGTATGCAAATAGGTATCAAGCAACCAGTTATGATTACAGATGTGCTGACTTCTTTTTCTTTTTTAACCTAGCCCTAAGAATAGATTTTTATAACGTTCACTAACACCAGTTCATACAGATAAGGTAATGGAAGTGGTGTCTTGAATCTACCATTAATCTACCGGAAATGAAAAACCAACATATTAAAACGCATTGTTTAATGCTCAAGTTCAGTACCTTACCCTGCCTCCACATAAGCCAGCAAGAAAATGTCCAACTGTTATTTTCTGATTTAGTGCCAGAGCAAAGACGTGATTTTTCTGAGCTGATTTCACCTTTTTCATTATCACCTTTATTCACCAAGCTGTTCATATCATCAGAAGAGAGCATAATTTTTCTGTAACCTGTTTGTAATAAAATTTCCATGCTATTAACCATTTATCAGCAAGGCAGCCCATCCCTTTTCAGGGTCTCTCTTTGTATTTTTCCAAAATAAACCGAGAGCTAGCACACTTAAGTCCAAAGATATTTCTGCAGACAGTCATCTAACAGACTCCAGATTTGAGGGCACATAAAGGATTAAGTTGAGCCTATAAATTAACATCTAAAGACAGCGAACTATTCCAGCATGTCCATTTCCAATCCCAAAATAATGAAGCTTTCCACAAAGCTACTTTCCTACTCTGGCTGAAGCTGGCATTTTAAAAGCTTTGCTAGTAACCAGCACACAGAACTGCCAAAGTTGTCTTCACATAAACAAGCAAGATACCGGTAAAGGTATGCACTGTACGTGCAGAATGATATGTAATAAAATTTGGCTTGCATCTGGGAAAGCTAAATGCTTCATAAATGAGAAGACAGGCAGGTGGCTGAAAGAGGAGGTCCATGAGGCAGTTGCAGCCTTCTCATCCTCTCAGAATTAGGGAACACGTTTACTTTCAAAACCACGCACAGCACAGGAAAAAATGGGTCTTGATACAACAGTTTTATGCAGCTTGCCTATACATGCACGTCATAGAATTCTCCAGCAATCCAGTAAATGTTATAGTCCTACAGGCTTAGGTTTGCATATTAAATGGCTTGGAAACATGAACCCAAGGTTGAGAGAAGCTAAGCCTCACCAGGGTGCTCAGGCTGCCCAGCACTTTACAAGATGAAGCTAACATATGGCTTGCCCTGCTGCTGATTCACAGCATGGCATTCAGTCCTCACAAATGTGAACAGTTCAGCAAAGGATCATCTAAGAGCTTCAAGAAATGGACGATACTAGTCAAAACTCTGCTGCAAACCAGCAAAAGCAGCTATAGTAGGATGGCTATTTCAGTAGGGGTAGAAAATCTCTTCAGTTTCCTGCAAAACAATTACTAACAGCAGAGAATCCAAACATTTATGCCTCCTTGTAGTACTCAAATCTCCAGATCCTGCTTAGCGCAATATAAACCCAATTCCAGGCATGGTGACAACTTCATCACCACTATTAAAAGCAACTCCCATGGCTTTGTAAATACATCAGTTCTCATGTGATAATGAGAACTCACCTGTTGCTTACCTCTGTTAGCAACATATGGTGACTATGCCTCAGGAAGTTCAAAGGTATACGGTGCAAAATTACAATGAATATGTAACAGTAATATATACAGTATTTCAGAGAAGTCAGTGCTGACAACTAATTTATTGCAGTTGTTTTTCCTATCTAATACTCTGTTGAAGCTTCTCTATGTGGAACTGAAAGTTTACAAAAATGCTAACTTAAAATGTATTGTTTCATAAGGTTTGGGGAAAAAGTCTTATCATTTGAAAAGGCAACACAATTGTTCCCTCAGATGTGAAAAGAAAACAATTAGAAAAACTATCAGTATTTACTTGTTAGTTTAGCAAGAACTAATTGAAGAATTCTGAACACTTGGGGCTAGCTATGCAACATAATAAATACATAAATCCATGTGTGCCCTAGAGACTTTGACACGTGAGTTACAGCCTAGGGAAGTTGATACATAGAAAGGTGAAACAAGCAGCACTGCTGAAAAAAATGCAGACATGAGGTGTCATGAATTTGGGAAGAGAAGACTGGTGTTAATCACCACCTAAAATAGTCCTGGACAGATTCAAGCTGTCCTGATACCCATGTAATGTGGTGCATATTACCCACGACTATTCCACAATTGTAAAGAGTTTCCTTGGAAGCCTGGACATAAAAAGACAGTGAGCCCCGGAGGCTGTTGCTGCTTTGCCCCTGTGACTCTGCAATCACAAGACAACTGCTCACAGAGACAAATATGCTGAACAGAATTACACTTCACAATTCCCATGCTGTTCTCTCTCTGGATATACTGGTAAAGGCAACATGGATTTCTTTTTATTCCTCTACTGCCATCACTGCTCCTAGTATCTCGACAGGTTTGTCAGGACTCATGAGATGAAACCTCTTTCCAATGACAAAATACCGCATCTTATTTTCCTCTAACCTGCTTAACTGTTTATCCCTTCTAATAGTCAGTAGAGACAAAACAGTCTCTTGAATTTCCAAACAGCATTTTACTTCAAGTCGGGATCCCAACTGAGCCAGTTCTGTAGTATGATAGAGAACTGGCGATGATGGTAAAGCTCTGAAAATAGTTTTCTATGGCAGTGGGAAGCCAGGAATGTGAACTGGGCATGCTTTGCTCATACATCATTGAAAAAGCCTCAGCATGCAACTTAAGTAAATGAGGTTTTCTATCAGTCTCTGCTTGCTGCATTACATATTCTCAGATAATAAAATGTCTAGAACAATGAATGCATCATTCACAGAAATCAGACAGCAGTAATGTCAGATGCACCATCAGGGCTTGCCTGCAAGGAGGAAGAACCACAGGAATAAACTCTGTAAGGCGGATTTACTCTGTAAGACCACTAAAGTGATAACTACCTCAGGGAACCACAGCACAGATGGGAGAACTACAGCAGGAAGTACAATATGTACTTACGCAGATGTGGTTTATTTGATGAAGACATATAAAAATGCTTCACTGTGTTTACACACATAGGCTTGCCAGATCAATCAAACCTCACACCTTGAGCACAGCTCACACATTTGGATCCTGTGACTTCTTAATTGCCCTACTCTCATTAGAAAAGTTAAAGGCATGCAAAATGAAGTCCTGCTCGAATACATGCAAGTCTGAGAAGTTAGGTCCCCAGCACCTAGCAGAAACCTGTAGCTTAAAAAAAAAGGGGGGAAAGGAATGTTCAAAAAGATTCCTACTTTCCTAAGCTTTTTTTAAAAGCTCTGTGGAAGTTTCTCTTTCTCACATTCCTTTCAAAGGCACTGATCCAAGTGTTTAGAGCAGCTTCAGCTGTCAACTTGCAAGCTTACTGCTGTTCTGCACAGAAAGCAGTGTTTTGGGACAAATATATGCATATATCCACATGGATAATTAACAGCATGCAGTTGATACTAATTGCTATTCCCCTGAGACTTTCACTGCATCCATTCAGAACCATCAACTACTGTCATCTGATCACAAGCTACAGTGGCTTGAATTACATGAAAATCTGAGTTTTCATCACAAGAAACACTAAACTTCTGGTAAACTACCCCAGAAAATCTTGAAAATATGGTTGAGACATCTGGGAAATTTTAAAGTTAAGAATGCAGTTAGAAAGAAAATAAGATTAATGTTTTTTAAACTGCCATCACTCTTTGGGGGGGCATAAACCCAAATTTTTCATTACTGTGGACTGGTATAACCCACTGGTGTTTTGTCTGACTGCCATGACTGTGATTCCAGTCATTTTTACAGTCATTGCTTCAAAGTAGGTCAGTAACTGGAGTTCCGATTTTAAGGGTAAGGAAATTAGAGCAGAGGATGACAATGACTTTGCAAAGACAAAATTTAAGTCAGGAAATTAAAAAGACAGATTCAGAATCTGGCTTCTCAATACTCTCAACTTTTACGCTCTCTCTACTAGATCTTGCCCTCTCTCAAAATGAAAAAGGTCAGCAGCAAGTACTTCCTAATATGCTGTTGTTGAGGCCCAGACAACGTGTCTCCTACCAACACATAGAATCATGAGCAAAAGTGGATTTTCTTTCAGGTTGTGATTAGGCAGCAAAGAAATATTACATACAGATTTTTCTCCATTAGTGTTCAGTGTGCAATTCACCATTACACTTCTCTTTGTACAGCAGGTGCAATCATAAAGCATGTGCCTCTCAAAAACTGAGGGTTAATTCAGTTGGAAAGTGTGTCTTCCTTTGAAATATTCATAAATGGCTCCTGAAAAGGATAGACTGATATTTGCAAAACTCTGTAAACTTAGTCAGAAATCAATGTTAGCCTGTACACCACCACCATTCTCTTGGGAATTAACCAACATATATGGCTGAATTAAATATTTCCCTTAATTTTTATTTTTAAAAAATTCAGAATTCTGTCCCAATTTCAGTGTATTTCTTTTAGGTCTCATGCAAAAATATCAAGACTTTTTAAAGCACCACAAAAAGTTTCTGGGTTTTTTTCCAATTACATAATTAGTATGATCTACTTATGCTTTTTTGTTACTGCAATGACATTTTTGTGCCACTACTGGATGCTGAGAACACAAAGCCAAACTGAAGTCACAAGACATAGTGATTCCCAAAGACTTAAACAGCAGAAGCAGCAACACGAGGAACACTAAATGCTGAGCCAGTGCCATTGGTAAAGTCCCCAACACTGGCCAGTAAATCTGAATTTTCCTAAGCCAGTGGTAGTGTAGGGTGCCCTCTTCCACGTCCTTACAAAGCTTGACTTTAAACAACCACTATGCACCTTCCATCTTAAAATGGCACCAAACTGTGATGATGTATTTCAAGGAACACATCCAATATTCACAAGTGACTGAATATTTGGATCAAACTAAAGCAGGAAATGTGCAGGAAGAAAGTGGCCAAGAAGTGCTGGGAATATGAAGTAGACTCAGTAGGACTGCAAAGTACAGATGGGTAAATGTGCTGAGACAGTGAGAAGAAAGAGGAAATGTCGTAACTGCAGGGCAACAGAAATGGAGAAGACTAAACACTAAGATGAAAAAGAAGAGGAAAACAAAAGCAGACAAAGCATTTTTTCACAAATCACAGGCCAGAGTAACTGCTTCCTAAAATGCCATCCTAAAAAGGCATCAGCAGGGAAAAGGGACATGTAGTCCACAAGCTGGACACTTCATAATCAAACCATATTTATCCTCTGATTTCATCTATTTCAATCCCACCTGCTCTTTGGCCTCAGACTTCTACAATCCAACATATGTTTACTCTTACAGCCACTCTTAAAGCTCAGCGACTCTACCAAAATGCCCATCATTGATTTTCAGTGCTGATTTCATGTCACCTTTCCAGCCCCTGGCTGTGCACTGTGTTGTCTTCTGAGTATCTAAGCTGTGTTGTAAGCCTCTGATTGCTCTGCACTTGCACAGGACACAGGACATGAAGACTCCGAAGCACTCCAAAGCTGGATCTTCCAGGTGTTGGCAGCTAGATCCTGGACAGATGTCTCTTCCAAGTCAAACTATCAGTGACCCAAAAGAGCAATCCCACCAGATGGACATACACTAGTTTTATAGCTGAACTAATTCCTGATAAGAATTGGGCACTTTAGTCTTCCAATAAATTCAAAATACCCTACTTTTCCTCATCTCTCCTTGTCCTCTGATTTAGTGGTTTAAGAATAGAAATGCTGTTGTTTCTGAGGAACTCAAGTATTTAACCTCCATAAATACTTGCAAAAAATAAATTCTATGAGATAGTATGTGTCTCTAAAGACCTAGATAGGGTATTTTGAAATACCTAGTTCTTAACTTCACTGAAAACCACACAGATTTACAATAATATTTTCCAAAGTACTGGATATAATTTACCTTCCAAGTTTTACTTTCAAAGGGATTTAGTCATCTAGGTCATGTAAGTACTTTAGAAAGTGGGTTTTTTTCCTCTGCTCCTGCTCCTGTATTTTTCACACTGACTACTTTAGGTACTCAACTTCAGTACAACTTAAAAGCATACATATTCTCAGTAATCAACAGACATAGACAGTTCCTTCCAAATGGTGAGTCACAGTATCTAAATTAGATGCCTAAAGTCAATATGAATACTTATCTGTGTATTGTGTCTACATTCAGACAAGCAATTTTGTCAAGGAAGGCCTTCCAATGTACGATAAGGTAAGGGCATACCACAATTTTTCTTTCATTAATTGTTTGGAGACAGACAAAGCAAGTTAGATTTTTTTTCATGCATGACTCTTCTGAACATCAAGGCAGAAAGGGGCCGAGCTATCAGATGGAAAACACCTGCACAAACCATCTTAACCCACAAGAGGTAGAGGTACTTGGCAACTTTCATGTAAATAAGAGCATCATAATAGCAATTTATCTTCTACTCCACATCGAACAAAAGAAATACAAATGACAAATTACCTGAGCACCATAGACTCGTTGCATTGCCTGAAGCAACTGGTTTGTATATTCAGTAAGGGTTCCTGCATCTTCTTCAAATACACTGAGCAAAGACCGAGTCTTCAATAAAAGAAAGAAAGCAAATGGTTTTAGTCCTGAGTGAAAATATTAAAAAGAATCATAAACAACTGTAAATA
Organism: Strigops habroptila; assembly: GCF_004027225.2. Classification (NCBI taxonomy): domain Eukaryota; kingdom Metazoa; phylum Chordata; class Aves; order Psittaciformes; family Psittacidae; genus Strigops; species Strigops habroptila. The sequence goes on from NC_044279.2 coordinate 72,606,969, forward strand.
GATGGTAGCAAAAAATACAAATTAAACAGAAATAGTAAGTCTTTAACTTTGCATAATTCTGTTCATTTAGAATCTCAAAACATGTAGAAATTATTCCTTCTATTATGAATAGATAAACTGAGGCATAAGGAAGCAAAGTGATAAAATGCTCTGGCCAAATCCTGACTCCCAGTCTCTTGCTCCAGTTAATAGCCATTCCTTCCAACACAATTAGGAATGTAAAAAATCCTGAATATCTGCCTGCTGACTACAGTAATCCAAACCACGTTAAGGACTCTGGGTCAAACACCACTGCTTGCTCACTTTACTTCTCTAATGTCAGAGTGCATTAAAAGCACCCCTTTCCATGAGACAATTTACACAGTATTATTCACTCTCAACTGTCTTGAGCAACTCTTAAAGGGCCACTGCCAAACCTAGCTGATGTAATTGGCCCAAACAACTGCATGTTCATCTAAACAACTGGTGCAGAAGCATACACCCATTCAGCGATACACCATAATTTCTCCATTCTGCTAGCTCATCCCTGTCAGCAAACAGGTGGGAAAAAGAGCATAATGACTTGTGTCATCTTAAAGACATGAATTCCCTTGGTTTGTTTTGGTGGGATCATCAGGAACAAATAATTATGTTGGTGACACAGCTCCTGAGATGGGAAACAAATCAGAATAATGCCAAGCTCCAGAATTTGCTAGATCATTACAATAATGAAAGAGGGAAGGCTGTCTCTTTCACAATGTCATGATCCATCCTTAGTCTTAACTTTAGTAAATCCGATCTATTTGATGCTAACTAGCAGTGTCTTTCCATCTGTACAGCTAACTTGTATGACATTAATTAGTTTCATCTGCTTATGTAAGGGGCACACAAACTCCAGTACTTTCATAATCACACTAGTCCTGTCACAGAGCAAGTGCTTTATCTATCCTACTATTACAGGAATCTCTAATGTACTTGTAGCATCCAAGTTCAAATCTGGGAAATTTATTTCCAAGATTTAAGATAGTTTGAAGTTCCTCTGCTATTTTAACAGAAGGCATACGTACTTCCCCAAGCCATTTATTCCTCTCTGCAAAACTCTGCCCAGACTTTATGTTTGTCCTGAAAAACTCAAAATCAGCATCCTTCGAGAACCCTGGCCTACAATTAACTATCATTTTGTCTCTGCCAAGATGGATCTAAGCCAGAAATCAGTGTTGCTCAGCAGTTAAAGTCATGACTTGGGAGTCAGCCCTTGGGTTCTGTTCTAGACACCACACAGGAGTACTTCCATACTCTGAGTAACTCTGAAGTTCTCAACATTTCAGTCTCTTAACATGCTAAGCTGCTACAATACTTCCCACCTTAGAAACACTGGCAGTCAGTGCACTTGGGAAACTAGTTTGAGATCTTAGCATGTAAGAAGATATGTAATACAAACCACTGTTTTCAAATATAGAGAATGTAGAGAACAGAGAATGGACAGAAGGCCAAATCAATGAAATGGATACCAAGAACCCAAACTTACAAAGGACCTTTGTGCAGAACATATGGAGAGTGGCATAATTTTAAGAGTTTTCCACACTAAGCTATTATTTCAGTAATTGAAAACATATTGCTTTTAAAAAAATACCTGGTTTTAAATATTTTATCTTCAATGATGAATTAAAACAAGCAAAACTAATGTCAACAAACTATTGCGAATCTCTACAGCGCTCATCCACCTTGGTTTGTGTTACAACAACACATGAAATGCACTGGGTATGAAGATGGATAAACAAATAAATCTAGGGAAGGCAAAAATAATAAAACTCAACACAGTGTTTCTCAACATAAACCTCAAGCCAAGGCTAAAAAGTTACAAGGAAATTGTATAAAGTAGGGTACAAATGACACATTTCTGCATGCTGGTTTCCAAACACAGGAATGTCAACTAAATTCCTAAATCTTACTTTTTGCACATTCACTTCTTCAGATGTCTAAATATGGGTTAAGGTAGAAGAGCTCTGGGAAATAATTTCTGAAAGTCTTGGCCTCAGTTATTAGCACATTGTTCAAAAATAATAAAAACAATTAATGATTCAAGCAGTTTGGAAGTTATTCTTGGAAACTTTTCCATTTAAGAACACCATTTTAAATCACTGCAAGAAAATACCAGCACATGTATATTTCAGTTGTTGCTGTTTTGACAAATTCTGGAAGAGCAGCTAATGCTGCTGAAATAAACCAGTAGTCAAAATACTAAGCTAACATTTAGGAGGCCTCATTAATAGCACCATTATCTCAGCTTCTGGCAACATAGGAAAAAATTTCTGCTTTCACGGAAGTACTTCCCCTGGTTTTAGCATGACTGCTTATGTAAATTTCTCTCCTATTTTGTGGCCAAATACTTCAAAATAAAGGCACTTCTTATGGCCTTTTTCAGACAGTGCTTGCAGACAAATCAAGACAAAAGTACTATGTTGTTAGGGAGAGAGACATCAAGTTTCAGAAAGCTGATGAAGAAATAACTTTGGCCTAATTCTCTTCTGTCTTGCATGCAATCTACTTACTTCACATGGTTTACACAAAGTGAGGTTATACCCTTGTTTTACCATCCCTTTGCATTGCTGTGACTGTACAGAGCAGAGGAGAACCAGGTCACTTCACACAGAAGTAATCCCACAAGCTGCTATGCTGTAATTTCTGCGGGACAGAGACTGCCTTTTTGCTTTCATTTTGTAGCACTCACAACACAGAGGCACCCTTTGCATTGTGAATGTAAAGCTCTCCCCAGTAAAAAAGTAATAAAAATATAAAAGACCGAGAAAATATTACCCCATTTAAAAAAAAAAAAAAAAAAAAAAAAGATTTTAGCAACACTGGGCCAGTATAAAGATTAAACAATGCCCTTCCCTTCCAAAGTTGTAGGACTTGAACAAAAAGTAATGACCAAATCAAACCAAAATATCCTTCAAATACTCAGGTTTATGCACAGCCTGGTATTTCCAGTAATTGCAAAGGAGATGTTAACAGCCTTCATTTCAGGTCAGAAGAAAGACAAAGACCTCCAGACTGAATTCGGTGCATTGTTTAGCTGCTGTCAGCCAGTGTTACATTTTTAATCATTGAAGGAAGTGCTGACTGAAGAGGTGGAGAAGTTCACTTATCCTGTGTGTCAAGTTCTTCAGCTCCAGAATGCAATGAAGAAGTTAATACTAAAAAAGTTAATAACTGCTCTCAATCATACTATCTAGCACATTTAGGTAAACTGTGGAACACAGAACAGTTCAGGCTGGCAGGGAACTCTGCAGGTCACCTTGTCCAAACCCCTGCTCAAAGCAGGGCTGACCAACACTATGCCAGGTTACTCATACTTTTTCCTTTTGAAAATCTCCAAGGATGATTCCATATACACAGTATCAAACAGATGATGAAAATCATTCTTACAAGGATGGGATTTCATGGAATTGTAGAAAATCAAGATGAGCCCCAAGACTCATTAAGTCCTGCCAGGTGCATGTCCAATCTTTCCTTCAAAATGACCCATGACAGACTTCATAACACCTTTCAGCAATCTGCTCTGCAGCTTACCTATTCATTCCTCCTCATCATCCATCAGCAGATGAGTTAGGATTACAACATAAGGCTACTTGAGAGCAGGACCCATGGTGATCCACCCTGTCCTCCCTTCTTCTTTCTCTGCTTCACCAATTACTTTTGTATTTCTGTCTGCACTATGCTTTGTCTTCAAGTGTGCCTTCCCCACCCTTCTGTGAAATTTCCACTCTTTCCTTTTCCCCTTTCCCTTCCTTCTCTCTTCCACCCCAACCTCCTTCCTTTCACACTCCTTTCCCAGCTCTTGAAGCCTCACACATCTCTGCCCCCTCAAAATACTACGACATGATGTGTTCTTCAACGCAGGTGTGGGGTGTCCACTGCCCTAAGGGGTCTCTTCTGCAGCTGTGTCCCATCATGATTCCAAGCCATGGGGCACGGGGCACTACACAGGCCTGGGCGCAGGGGAGAAAGGTCCTCCCTGCCTGCAGCTGGGAAGGAAAGGCTGGCAACCACCTGTCCTCGTTTCTTTGACTCCTTCAGAAGGAGGTCATCTTCGGTGGGATCCACCTCACCTCATCTATCCTCATGGGAAGCCCCTGTATCTGAACTACCTTCCTTGGGAGTGAGGAGTAGGCACGCTGGTGGTGACATTCCTTCAGCCCACGTTTGTCACCAGGGCCAGGTGACTCACAGAACAGAAGCCTGCCTTTCCCTCAGGGACCTCGGAGGAAGCAAGGGATGAGAGCCATGCCCACCTATCCTTCCCCAGCGCACCTCACCTCTCTAGGGCAACTCTTATAGCAATCCAAGACAAGGGGGCGTGAGGAAAAAGCCAAAGGAGGAGTTTCTCTGAGGGAGGTGAGGAGAAAGAGTGCTGTGCCCCAACCTCCTCACACCATGCGCCTACGCTGGGGTGCAGCCCTCTTTCCCGGAGGCCCCCAGCAGCAGACACAGCCTGTTTTACTCTGAGAGATGCCCAGTGGGAGACCAAAGCCCTCCCCCGACGCCACACGGGTGCTGTTTACCTGCTTCACAGCATCCCTGCTCCCCGACAGGCGAAATCACCCTGACCCACTTCTCCGCCCGCCGGCAGCCCGCCCTGCTGCCCCGCCGCCTTGCCCTCCTGCACCGCCTGCTAACACCCCTCTCCCAGCCGCGGCGCCGCTGCTCCACGGCCCTCCCGAGGTGTCAACCCCCCCCCCGTCGCCCCGACCTGACCCAGCGGGCTGCGCCCCCCGCCCGGCCTCGCCCCTGGCAGCGGGCCGCTACCTGCGGGCTGTCCTGCAAAGCCTCTTCCAGAAGGAGTTTGTCGACGGCGGGCATATTGTCGCTGCGGCGCGGCCGGGCGCTGGGAGCTGGGTGCGCGGCGGACGCCCGCTGGCACGCCCCGGCGGCGGGGCTCGGCGGCGTCCCTCCTCCGCGGGCAGCGGGGCACGGCGGCGGGGTGGCTCCGCTGGCGGGGTGGGCGCCTCTCACTCCTCCCAGTTCCCGTCCGCCGGAGGAAGCGAGTCACGGGGAAGGCTGGCAGCGGGAGAGAGCGCGGCGGGCGGGGGGAGGCTTCCTGCCGCCATTAGCGCCTCGGGCCTGGCCAGGGTCGCCGCGGCTTCATTGTGGGGACGGAGGCTCCTAGTGGAGGCTGCACCCACCCCTTCTTCCCAGGGGCTGGAATGATCTCCCGCAGCCCTGCTCTTGCCTCCACCCCCGGGACAGTAGACTGATAAGAAGCGGGGTGCAGCTGGGGCTGTGGGATCTCCCCTCAGCTGAGGGAGATTTCCCTGGGTGTGGGGATGATCACATCCTTCAGCCTAGGCTTGTGGGGCTGGAGGCTGTCCAGCTGGGGTTGAGCCCTTTGCGGTGCCCCTCGGGGCATCGAGGCTCTCCGGAGGGCTGGGGGCTGCTGGCAGGGCCAGCGAGCTTGCTGGAGTCCTGGGTGGCTTGGAAAAGTAGTTCTGGACCTGTGCCGCTTTCTAGGAGCAGTGCAGCCGGTAGCTAAGATGGGCTTGCTTGTGAGCAGCCCTCATTTGTGGCGTCTCCATTCATTCCTGTTTACCAACAACTCCGCAAGGGAAACTGGGGGGCCGCGGAATGCCCCAGGCAGGTCAATCCCCACTCAGCCATATCCCTACATTTGGGGGCTAGGAGGGATGCATTTTGAGTTGCTGGTCCTTCATGTACAAAGCCATGCTTTTAGTACTGTCTCACTGGTGTCTTAATTGTGTCAGATAACTTCAGCATTTGGACATTAATTCAGAGGCTTAGTTGAACAAAGCTAATGTTTTCAAAGTAGGTAGAGTCTTGCTTGAGCCAGGAGTATTTCATTATGTTCACATCTTTGAAGGGTGGCCACTGCTTCTGGATGCCTCAGTTTCTCTGAAAGTCCAGAGTTCATTCGTCTACAGATCAGTCACTCCATGCTTGTTGGCTGTAGCTTATGTTGTTCCAGTCTGGCTCAAGATAAAAATGGAGATGCTCAAAACTAGAATCCTGTTTAAGGAAAAAAAGACATTTCTGAAGAGTTTAGGAAGAATCCTGATAATTAAACAGAATATGCAGAGAAAAATACTGGGTGTAAAATGGTAAGATGTTACTGCCTTCGAGGAAATTTCAGTCTTCAGATATCTCAAGTTGCTGCCCTCTTTTAAAAGAAGAAAAAAAGTTTTAAAGAATTACAGCTTGGGTTGTAAAAGAACTCCAAACATTAACATTGGTCTCTTTTGCCATTATGGTAGGTGCCTGCTTTGTGCGTCTAAATCCCAGTGGATTTTTCTGCTTCTGTTGAACAATAGTGAACATTTTATATGGCAAGAAATGTGATGGCTAATACAGATTTTATTTTTATCTCTTCAGGTGGCCTTAGGAAAATTTTGCAGATCAGCTAGATGATTATTTGCTTTAATTATGTATAAGAAATGGCCACTGAACCCTGTAATTTGGGCTAAGATATTTCTGTGAGTCTGACATTGATTGGTATTGCTTCTGAAGTTCATGAGAGGACCTTTAACCCAATGTGCCAAGCCTGCCTTGGTATGATTCTGCTCCACTGGTCCCAAAGTTGGACTCCCTGTTCCAGGCCCTTGAGTACGAAGAGAGTTCTCACGTTCAGTCCACTTTTCCTGCCTGAATAAAGACAGTGAACCATAATAAAAATCACCAGCTAATACCAAAAATACCAAGTATGACAGTATATATTTATGTAATGAGAAAACAAAAATAAATGTGGCTTTTTCATAATAATGTTGTTTCAAAGAATTTTGGAATGATGGAAAGAGGTCAGAGTTTTTTTTTCCTACAGAGTGTGAAGTAAGGCACTAGTTGGGCATCAGATTTGAGAACCCATGACCTCTTCTGAGCCAGTTTTGTCAGTTTGTGTTAAAGTCTTATTTTTCTTTCTTCAGAGATTTTTAAAACATTATTTGAAATTCAATGAGGAAGAGAAGACCAAGCGTTACCAGATTTTTGCTATCTGTTAAAGTAGCTTCAGGGCATTTTTGAATACTTCCCAAATACTTCTATTCCAACTCTGCCCTTGTCTTTCCTCCTCTAGTCCTGAAATAGTTCAGCAACAGCTCTTCCCCATTGGGTTGAAGTATTTCCTTCACGAAGAAAACATTCGCAGTTTGTGTTTTTATTTCATGTTGTCATCCTTCCCAAGAGCTATAACATTTAAGGTCTTATCTTGTTGACTTTTGATGACTTTGTTTAGTCTAAAGTCCAAGTGTGGAAGCCTGTTGTCATTCCAAACTTGAGGATAGCAAGTTCCAGAACAGGTTCTACCAGTTTTATTTAAACACAACAAAAAGCACTTCAGTAACTACCGAAGGGTGACACTGTCATTCTTTTATGTATCATTCCTTACAGAGCTATAAACTTGGTGGATTGTTTATTTACAGTAATCAAAACATTTTTATGAAATTTTCCCAACACAACCCAGGTGGGTTTGAATTTATTTTTGTTTTAATCGTGCCTATTAATATTTGAAATGACCTTTTCCTTGGATTATTGGTAATTGCAAGAGTCACTTAGTTTTATTAGGTCTCAAGAATTATTCTTCAGTCTTGGTAACTCCAAATAATGTTTCTAAAATAATTAAGATCACAGAATGGTTTGATTGGAAGGGACCTTAAAGATCATCTAGTTCCAACCCTCTGCCACGTGTGGGAACACCTTCCACTAGACCAGGTTTCTCAAAGCCCCATCCAGCCTGGCCTTGAATAATGCCAGTAATGGGGCAGCCACAGCTTCTCTGGGTGACTTGTGCCTGTGTCTTCAGCTCCTGTCTTCTAAATCCAGGTACTGAATGCAATACTCTGTTACTGCAAAAAGCCTTGCTAGTGAAAAACATTCTTACAGTTATTCTTCAAAGTCAAATTTAATGGGAACGTTAAGAGAGTGGGGAAACAGCAGACAGAGTATCTACAATCAATCACCTGAATGTTCAAAAACCTTGTCATAGCAGTATGAATTAAGCTGAAGAATACTTCCAGTAAGCAGTCCAATTAATTTTTATGTGTGTTGTGTAACCTACAGATGATTATGTTAACATAAATGCCACTTAGAATGTGAAAACATAAGGTAAAACCCCCGGAATGGCCAAAATGAAATTGATACGTACTGCTTATAAAATTAATAAGAATTAATAGTGTCAAATAAAATCAATAAATAATTGAGTGTTGAGTATGAGGTAATTCATTACATGAACTAATTGTACTATTTCTAAGAAAATATGGTGCTTCCTTCCAGCAAAAGCCTGAATGTAGCCAAAAAATGTCATAGTAGAGAGAATGAACAATTTTAAAGGAAAGAAGAAGAAAGTTTGGGTTGATCTGTAAGCTCGAGATTTGTCTGTGTATGAATCTCTTGGGAAAATGATGTAAAATCTTCCAGTACTATTGCAGTTTTGCCAGAAACTAGCACATCTGCAAACTTGAATTGAGGCTTTATGTGTGACAGTCTTGTTCCTGTTCAAGGCTAGTCAGGAATATCCCTTAGTGACCAGCTGGTTGAGTATGGTTCTCCCCGTACTGCCTTTGCTCATGTGACAGAAGGGACCACAGCATGAGATGGCAGCTGGGGACCGTGCCTGCTGCAGGATGGGAGGGACTCAATGCCATGCTTCAGGTTTGCCCAAGTGCTTTTCCGCCCAAGTGCTTTTCCACCCAGCTGCCCAGCGCTAGCTTGGGGCTGGAAGCAGCAGTGCTGAACGTGGATGGTGCTGGGCGTGAGTGAATAAGCTCTGCCAGCTTTAATTGGCCTATTTGGAAACAAGGCAGCTGTTGTGCATCCTTAGCGTAATTCATTTCCAAATTTGATAATCCACCCACTATTAATGGAGAGCTGACTATAATTATTTTTTCTGGTTAGACTAGTTACAGAGTAAGTCATATTGCATGGTGTTTTCTTTCTCATAAGTTCCATTATAACTTTAAAGAAACATACTGCGTTATACTTCCTTTTTGGCTTCATACCTTATACTTTACATGAAATTTCTGAGCAGTGGTGTGCTAGTCACATGTTTGCTGAGTCAGCTGAGTCTATTTCTGCATTTAACACAGTGTCCAATATTCTTCTTCATGCTCAGTAGCAAACAAATCTTTGAACTACAGACGACTTTTAGAGGTATAATAATCTACCCTAAGTTATGTGGCCATCCTGCATAAATATAGAGGGTATATTAAATGACAGCAGCAATAAATTGCCTCAAATGAATTATTTACAAGTGAAAGGTTTGAAAAAGGCTCTCACTACTCTCACTACTAGAAGCATCCCAGTACAATTTCTTAATAGTATCTGAATGAATTACTGATTAAATTAATAACAGTGCATCTAATATACAGGACAAATCTTGGACACAAAAAGGAGTATCTTGTGATTTTGTGTCTAATCCACAAGCTAGTACCAGACTGAAATAAAATTCCACTGAAATTATTAATTGCCCTGTAACCAAGATGTCATGCTCTTTGTTTTAACGTAAAACACATGGCTTTATTTATTTCCATTAAACACATTAGTAATATGCCAAAATGGATATGCACAGATGTACTGTCTAGTGGGATGGATTGAATTAAAACCTCTTTGAAGGTGAAGAGTGTAAGTGCTGTCTTTAATTTCAAGTAATTTAAGGACAATTAAGTTCCCTCACGTAACCAAGTAGAGCAGCAGCCTCCATCCAAATCCAGAATAAGAATTTGGTTTCAAAAGCCAGAGTTTCTGTTGACAATACTGGCTGGAGGTATTGCCAGCACTTCCCCCATGCCTGCCTCTGCCCTGCGTGTGGCCTCCGGTGGTGTTGGCACAACTCTTTGTTTGAGAGCCTGCCTGATGAAGGGCATCTGATTTAACAGTTTGTATTTGCTTTTCAAGGAACAGGAGCTAATATTATTACCTTTTGTCCACAGTTTTTGCAGCGTTTGTGCAAATGCTAAGATATAGGCTCCCTTCTCCTTTTAGCTGTGCTTCTTGCAATGTATGTTGCTCTCTAACCTAGCAGATGCTTCTGTTTCAGGTGATGGTCCAGTGGAGTTCAGGGATATCTGTAGTATAGTGAAAAATCTTACTGTGAAATACAAGTGACAGAAACAAGTGGTTTGTCAAAGAAATGCGTATGTGGTATGATTCTGTACATTGAAATAAGAGACATCTAATGCCTGGCCTATGATTGTTTTATGAAATGCTAATGAGTAACCTGTTATGTATAAAGGTTACCAAAGGTCAGAATAACGTGTTGCAAGTGCACGTTGGATCTGCAGGTAGGACTCTCGTTTAGTGTCAGAGAGAACACTGACTCAGAGCCCTTGTTTCATAGTCTTTAAAATACATTAGTACAAATATCAGAAACAAATGCACTTAATGTCACTTTGTCTAAAGTCAGCTTTCAGCATATTTTTTACATCATGAGATCACCTGAACCGACCTTCACTCTTGTGTTTCCTTTGAACAACAGAATTGAAAAGTTCATGTTGTCTTAACTCTGATCACTCCCTTTGATTCACCTTCCCTTGGCATCTTTCTGTGGCTGCTTAGGCCAAAAAAGCTGCACGATAAAGTCATAACATTTACATATAGCAGAAGATATCCTAAAACCTGTTAGAAGTCCACAAAAGTCTACTAGCAATGTTAATATCCCTTTTGGCCTTCCTACTTGCTGTTTGCGGTCTTTTTGTTCTGCTTACATAGTGTAGCACAAGGGGGTCCTTGGCCAGTAACAGGGGCTCTGTATGCTAGGGAGGCCCAAATGTCTCTCCTGGTTGCTTCCCCCTTGAGTGGAGCTTGCCTGTGCTGCCCAAGGCAAAGGCAAAGCAGGACATTGTGGTGCAACAGGTGTCATTTTGTATTTTTAGAGAAACAGCAGAAAAACCAGAAGATCATACAGAAAGTAATAAGGAAACTCTATGCAGTACCCAAATGGGCACTGAAAATGCAATCTGTTTCCTGAAGGGGAGTGACTTCTCTGGGCTGGCTGCCAAGGCAGTGTCACGAACACATGGACACAAGCAAGTGCTGACGTACCAGGAAAATACTCTGCTGCATTGCTGTCCAGGCAGAAGGTTTGGACACCCCCAGTCTAGCTCAGCAAGAACCATCTTACCAAGGTTTGTGTTCCTCCACAGTGCTCAGAGGCTTCCAGCTTTGCAAGATCAGGCATTTCCAATTTTTCTTCCTGTGATGGCCACTTTAAAGTTCTTCTGCTGTCTGGAGAAAGCCAAATACTGGAAACCCTCTCCTATCATATGACCGGACCTGCTGTTGCAAATGCAGAGCTTTCCAGAAAGCCAGATTTGTGCAGTGTGTGCACTGAGACACTCCATCCAGCATTGCTACTGGTGGCAGGATCATCACCCTGGCACGCTGGTAGCTTGCCTTCACGTGGGCCAGTGGGGAGTACAAGGGGAGGAGAGTTAAATGATTATAGTAGAGGTAGCAAGCCATGTATTGTTATTACCTTTCATAGCATTGTAGCTCTTTGAGTGTCTTTTCAGAGATGTGCTCGTCTTATAACATGGGGATGAGCACTGCCCCTAGGAAGGCTGGCAGCAGGGCCAGGCTGCTGCTGTTAGCAAAATGATTCTTCCAGCTGGCAAAGCTCTCTCAGTATTTTCCCAGGGTAAAGGCCACTGTGAGCAAGGTACAAGCAGGATGAATTATCTCACCACGCTGTGGGCAGCTTGCTGGCTCTCAACTGCCCACCATATGTGACTGTTCTAACACCTCACATCAACTCCTGCAGAATTTGCTATGCAGTGGAGAAGCTGCCCTTCCCTTTTGCTTTCCACTGTGTGATTTGTGATGCAAGTAGATGTTTTGTAACCCCTGTAATGATGCCGTATGCTACCTGTGCATTTGACTAACTGGCTCCAGTCCTTCAACCATAGAAACTTGCATTTAGCCTGTCAAATTCCTGGAGGTTAATCAGGCATATAAACGTTGGCTGGATCAGGAAATAGTTTTCCAGTTCTTTCAAATTCATTTATGGTAACGCATTGCTTTTCGTTGGTTTTCTTTCACTTTTTAAAAACAGAACATTTAGTTCCAGGGTCACATACAGTCATTATCTTTAAATACTCTGTACACGTAAATGCTGACAAGATCCTAGGTCAGCAAGCATCTCTCTTTGTGAAAACCATGGAGCATGCAGACAACATGTGCAACAGACTGAGTCAATAGGACCTAATAACAGATGTGAGTTTTTCTTGGGGGGGGACCAGTGGTTCCTAATTCATTTTTCACCTTCTCAAATCAAACCTGTATGAAATAGCAATAAGAAAAAAAGCCCCAAGCAAACAGCAATGCATATCCGTAACTGGGAGAACATGAATAATAATGCAACAGAAAATGTTCTCATCAGCATTTAAACTTAATTGCTTTGAAAGAAATCTATGACAAAAGAAAAGTCTCCAGTTTTTCAGCTGTTGCCTGAACAGAACTGCTTGTGCATACAGTACTTTGGAGGTTTTGCTACTTTTGATTTACACTGCGTTGTAGCATAGGATTGCCAAATGAGCAATGATCAGTACTTTGAAAACTGAATCAAGAATGGCTTGGTTTCAGATAAGCGCTTTGGTTATTGTTAGATTTGAGTCCAGATCTCTTCTCATTTACGCTGTTTTATATTTGGATTGATGCTGCCAGCATGTGTGGTTTCACTTCGTTGCTACATTCTAGGGCAGGGTTGCTGTCAGGGGCTACCGGGGCTGTCAGCTCCCCATCAGCACTTCCTGGAGTGACATGTGCTTCTTGTTACGTGATGAGGGAGATTTTGGTTTTGCTGGAAAAGGACTAGTCCTTCTCATTGTGGAGGAAAGAGCAAATGCAAATCCTCAAAACCTAAATGCTCACTGATCAGAAATCAAAGAAGTAAATCTCCACAACAGTTATTTTAAACTACGTTCATAATTTTTGCACAATCCCATGCATTTTCAGAGACCCAACTCATGATTTTTGGACACATTTACAGGTGCAAATACTAGTAAACGAAATACTAGTGGTTTGGGTGTAATTCCAGGGATATATTGAGGAACAGTTGGTCTTGAGTTTTGGTGTGTTGCCTGCATTATGTTGTTAAACCTGGAATGAATGAAACTAGATAAAGTATTTAATGCAGCAATTCCCAAACTCCATCTGTTTCTGTGTCTCTCTCCCCCCTTTGCCTCTATTTGTGGATCCAGAAGCTGGCTCCATGTTAAAACAAGGGTGAATTGCTTAATCTTTATTCATACAAGAGAGATGAGATTGTCACCTTTATTTAGGTGCTAAAAGGATGTCTCCTATGAGAACATCATGTAACTACACCTACCGATTGCTTACAGTTTGGTTTATTTCATGTGTACAAATGCTCTGCTCTTACAAATATTTCAAATTATGTATACAAAAGCCTTCTCCAAGGGCTTAAAAATTACTGATATTTTATCTGTCAAAAATCAAATTCTGATTAAAATTCAGTGTTAAAAACATACTTTTGCTCTTTGTCAGTCAATGCAAAATAATATAATTGTCACACGTGGGTGTCTTTTTTGAATAAGCTAACACACACTACTTCCGTATTGCTAATTGTATGAACAACTTCTGTTTATGTCTAATATGACAGAAGTTTCAATTAATCAAAATTATTAGCATCTTCTAATATTAAATGCAGATTTAGATAAAGAGGTGCTGTTTTGATGGACATAGAGTTTTTCTCTTTTTTTTAACCTGGCTGGTGTTTGCTGAAGCAGAATTCCATATTTTCATAAAATGGCATATACAAGTTATGAAAGTCCTACCCAGTGTGAATTATACATATCCTCTCTAAATACTGGCAAATTTTAGCCTAAATTCTCAAAAGATAAGGTGTTAATTAAGCAGAAGTGTATAAATATGTAGATTTGATAAAGACATTTTTCATCATGAGGATGTATGTTCTGTTTCTACAATCTGCAGGCACACTGCATACAAAGATGAGGCAGTGACTGTGCTATTTAGCTTCATTACCAATATAAGGCAAAAGCAATTACTGTGTGTGGAAAACTGTAATGGAAATCTATATCAACAACAGAGGATGAATTTACATTTGAAAAAAGCGCATGAAAATGAAAAGAATAAAGCAGGGATACCATCTTCCCACGATACTGAGCAAATAAGAGCCTTGTGTGCAGAAGGGCCTCTCTTGGAATAGAAATGGGGACTCCTTAAAACAGATCAGTATATTGTGCAAAGAACCATCTTCTGAGACTTATGCCTTTCCTCGTATTCAATTTTGAGGCAAGGAGAATTTTCTCTGAGGGATCTAGATCAGGTTGTCTTACGCTGAGTACTTGTTTACTTACTACTGGAGTACTAGTTTAGGTTTATCAGATCCTGCAAGTGTGTGCTAAGTACACATCAGTGGGATTAAGCATATGCCTGAAGTGAAGCACATGCTTTGTTTCAAAGGGATGCACTGCTGCACTGGCATCTCAGTGACATCTCAGTATAAATGTCCTTTCTCTAGCATTTATTTTATCTTTTCATTTTTGTGATCCCTTCTTTGTTTGTACAAGCTGGTTTAGCAGCATCTTGCAAATTAATTTATGTAGTGAGAGACAGGGGAAAGAGATTACTCTGTCTGCATAGCATATTAAAAGAAGAGAGTAAGATGCTTTTCTCCTCCAGAATAGAGCTTCGGGAGACTGTTATCAGCAATAGTAAAATGAAGGTTGAGTGACCTCAGAGGTAGGAAGCGCTGTTGTGTATCTCCTGTATTTTTGTAAGACCTCTAATAGAAGGGTCTAATGCAGCATATGTATATAATGAATGTTTCAGGCACAGAAAGGATTCCAAACTGTTTCTGAATATACAATGTAAGCATTTGCCCATTTGTTATTTTCAAGGGCACCTGGCTTGGATGGTAGCAGCAAATGCACCAACACTAAGCTAAGCATCTTCTGCAAATGAAGGGAGGGGAATTAAGGAAAATGTGCCCACAAATTTGCAATGTTATTAATTAAAAGCCACTGAGATCCTCTATTTGTATGTGGAAAGGGAAAAGACAGGGTAGTTACCTAACTGATTCTGCAGAAATAAGACATGGAAGGTCAGAATTTGCATTCAGGTATAGATTTCCAGGATGGTTTGCCATGTTTCTCTCTGCCTTTCACAGGGATGATTCTGATGTCTCAAATGTAACCATTTCTTGAAAGCTGATAATTCGCATTGCCAGGTCTGAACATGCTGCAGATGTTTGAACTGTATTTCACTGCCACTGAATGCAGCCGTTTAAGGAGACATAAAATATTCCTTCTAAATCAGCCTTGAGGTTGATACAGCGATCCTCACTCAGACAGGGATCCCTGAGCTCAGAGAATGTTTGGTTAAATGACCCAAAACTGAATCATCCTTATGGCTCTGAAAGAAAAATCTTGCAGGCAGTATGTAATGGCTGAACTCAGGACCAAATTCTTCAAAAGCTCTATGCAGATCTGTGTGCTAAAATCTAGGCTTTTTAGGAACAGACGTGACACTGATGTGAACATACTACTGTTGAATTATCTATCGCCTATTTCTTCCCCATGAACTTGCCTTTAAAAGTTTTACTCCTGAGCTCTATTTCTACCTTGTGAATCAGGTAAGAATCATATGCCCTGGAATGTTAAAAACAATCCACTTTTAAAAACAAAGGGGATTTCATGACTATGCACAATAAACATATTCAGAAGGAATTATTGCAAAATTAATTACTTTTTATCCAGACAGAGATTGGGGGGATTTTTTGTAAAGCTGACATATCCACTAACAGATTATTCACCTTTCTTTGGCACTTATTGGCCCTCTACTTAGTGATCTACTTAGCGATCTACTTAGCAATCTACTTAGCGATCTACTTAGCTTGCATTTCTCCCTGGCTGACCAGTGGATTCCTTGTTCATTTCTTGCCAGATGTTTTAGGAGATGCTACAGTTTCACGGGTGTCATTGATTTTGTCTCATTCCATGTCTGATTTGGCCCAATAATGGAATTTTATTTGTGACTTCCATGAGAGCAGGAACAGATAGACCAATGAGAATCTTCTTGCCCTAGGAAGAAAAAAACCCTTGGTCTTGGCAAATACTCTTTTTTTCTTTAAACTGAGGAGTTTGTATGATTTTTTTTTTTTTTAAGTCAGCTTCCATGGACCATTATAAACCAAAACATTCTACTGTTTTTTGTTTTTAAATAGGAGTCATCAGTTTGATTTAAAGGAAACACTCAAGTCAAATCACTGCAAGAAGGAAAAAATGGTTTTCCTCTTAAGTGTTTGCAGTTTGATTCTGTTCTTCACTGTGTTGATGTGATAAATAATGTTGTATGGATGATTTAAGGCTCACTGGTAGCTGACCTATCTGTGGGCTGCTCACTACAGTGGTGGGCTCAGTGTGAGGTGGGAACAGCTCAGGGCTCAGAGGAATGTGGGGCTGGTGCTGAAAAGCTCCCATGGCAAGTGTGGGGCTCCCAGGCAGCCAGGAAAAAGAAGAGAGTGGGATGGTGTGGAAAGCTCTTTATTATCCACGTTTTCTCACTGCTGACAAGGAGTGCAAGGAAACACACACTGCATGGATTACAGTAAGTCTGTGATGGCTAAAGAAGTTCGACTCCCTCCATGCAGGGTGCCTGCACAGCTGCTTGTATAAGCTTGGTGTTACTAGCAGAATTCAGTCTGTAGAATGAGGTTTTTAAGTCCTGTCACATCAAATCTCTTTCAAAGTATTTTAACTACCTATTGGCACAGCTGTGAGGAAATGACAGCTCAGCATCCCTGCTGCTAACCAAAGATTAAGATAGGGGGTATGGCATATTGATTCTTTGATTCTATGGTGTTTATTCTACTGTGAAAAACAAAAATCATAAACGGCATGAAGTGGGTGATTGATTCTTTAGTGTTTATCCTGATACAAGGAACAAACCATCAATGGCTGAAGTGGGCAGGAGCCAGGCTCAAAGTGAACAAAAGGAGGTTCTCCATATCACATGCAACTGAGAAGTGGAACACAGGAATACTTGCATCCAGAGGCTTACCTGGGTTCAAGGATGGGTGGGACACGTTCATAGGGAGAAATGTCTTAAGGGTTACTAAATATATAGTAACCACGTCTGTTTTGGGCAGACTGTGATCTGCAAATGCTGGAAGATGGGAGAGTTTTGGGGGAGACGTACCACATGGGTGTCCTGTGTTCTTTCAGAGCTGTCAGAGACAGTATCCTGAGCAAGCTGGATCTTTGCTTTGACCTGATACAGATTTTTTTTAATGTTCTTGTTAGGTGCATCCTTTTTCTAAATAGTAATCCTATCCCACTGCTTCCTACTTTGGCTCCTCTGTTATCTCACCCATCAGCTATTTCTTGTCTCTCTGACTGCCAGCAAAGATGGAAATTCGTTATATGTCCAGATGGTACCTTGTACAGTTGGGGTCAGACTGGCGTGATCATCAGGTACTATTGCAATATAAGGGTTATTAAGAAATGCAGTAGGGGTTGGTGGGGGGTTGCAGTTACATTTCTTTTTTATGGCCTCTGGGTTTTGTTATAATTGACATTTGGTTTCTGTTCCCCAAATCAGATTTGTTAACATTTTTTGTTAAGAATGCAATGGATTTCTGAAAAAGTTCGCAGCAATGTAGAGATTTTCTCTGTATGTAAAATTCTGTAGTGGGCACCTTGATGGTTGTGGAACCATGGCAGCTTTTACCAAATTCTTGATCTTTTTTTTTTTTCCTGTTTATATCAATGAAAATAATTGACTGTCTTGATTCACTGGGCTTTGTTTACTGACATGTAAAAGCAAACAACCCCCATCTGACTCAAGAGTGCCCTGTTTGGGGGTAGACTGAGGCTCGGACTACTGAATTTTTCAGTGAGAATCATCCTTGCAGGTTTACGGGGAAATTTGGGGTGGAAGTCTCTGACCTTTGGTGATTAAGTGATCACAGCCATGCAGCACCATAGTATTGAACAAGTTAGTGAAAGCTACTAGCCCAGGTTGCTAGCTATAAAACAACAGTGCTGTAGCAAGAGTGTAAAGCTGTCCAGGGAGAAACATACTACATGGTAGCCTGAAAACACAGGAATTTGACAATGGATTTGTAGTGCAAGTCTTTAAGTGGGAAAGTTTGGTCTAAATTGAATTCCTGTTGTAAATTTGATTAGGAAAAACTTAATCTCAGGATGCTAACTACTGATGAAGAACTGAGTTTTTTCAGGACACTTGTGGCTTTGAGAACAT
Source organism: Strigops habroptila (assembly GCF_004027225.2). NCBI lineage: Eukaryota > Metazoa > Chordata > Aves > Psittaciformes > Psittacidae > Strigops > Strigops habroptila. The sequence goes on from NC_044279.2 coordinate 72,625,194, forward strand.
CCATGTCTAAAAGACCTTCTTCAAAAGAAAACACCCAGAAGATGGCCATTAGCACTACATGTTTTCTATACTTGCATGAGCTAAGATACAAGCTTTTGGATGCAAGTCTTTTGTAAGAAGAAAATCATGGGTGAATAAAGTTTCTATATAGTTGCTTAGATAAAAAAGAATTTGGGAAAGTATACCTTTTGTACAAATAAAGGCTGTTCTCTAATACCCATAAGTAACTATGATATTTAAAAATCCTTCTCCATAGACCTGCATATCAGCTTGGCAGGCAGATTGTTTGGATTTCAAACACTCAGACTAGCAAAAATGTCCAACAAGAGAAAATCACTGGAATTTCAGATTTGGATTATCCTGGTAACCAACCTGTTTTCCCAGCTGAGTAAATTTTAGGTTGATTTAGGGAAATAATGGCAAAGTCCCTTCTCACTACACCTTCTGAAATAATTGCAGAAGCTCCCATCCATACATCTCCCAATCTTCCTCAGAGGAGATGGAGTACGCAGGGTGCGTGATGGCAGACACTGAGAGTTTACTGATGCAGGGAACACACTGCTCCTTTCCTTTAATGTAAAGTGTTCATTTAATTCACTTGCTTATGCAACTGTACTTTGCTAATGTTTATTTTCAGTAATAAAGTGAAATGATCACAGGTAAAGTTGAAATTCAAGTGTGTCTTCTTATTTGAAATAGGAAACACCTAAAATACACCTGCAAAGAGAAAAAGTTCAGGAGGGGCTGCCTCATTACAATCCAGTTTGTTGAGGAATATGCATAGAGAAGTATATAAAGGAATATATCACATTCCCTTTGTCTTAAGTCCCCTGGAACCGCTACTAGCTTCAGCTTGCTTTGGGTGCTCAGAGGGCTGGAGCACTTCTCCTGTGAAGATGGTCTGAGAGAGCTGGGCTTGTTCAGCTAGGAAAAGAGAAGGCTCTGAGGAGATCTGAGAACAGCATTCTAGTACCTAAAGGGGGCCTTACAAGAAATCTGGAGAGGGACTTTTTACAAGGGCATATAGTGACAGAACAAGGGGAAATGGGTTCAAACTGAAAAAGGGTAGATTTAGATTAGATATTAGGAAGGGATTCTTGCCTGTGAGAGTGGTGAGGCACTGGAACATGTTGCCCAGAGATGTTGTGGGTGTCCCATCACTGGAAGTGTTCAAGAACAGATTGGATGGGGCTTTGAGCAACCTGGTCTAGTGGAAAGTGTCCCTGCCTGTGGCAGGGGTGTTGGAACTAGATTATCTTTAAGGTCCGTTCCAACCCAAACCATTCTGTGATTCTATGATTCAATGCAGCTCTTAGTTTGTACACATAGGGTGCTCGGCTTGTGCTGATACACTGAACTTGTAAGAGGAGTGGGGGTGTTTAGAAGGAAGCTACAGCATCTTTCTGTCATCCTTAGTACTGCAGGTTTCTGAACCAGTCTCCTGTCTTCTTCTTGTGGCCAGGGCAATGGCTCGATGTGAGGCATCTCCAGGGGATATTTTTGCTTCCCAGCTGCCTCTTCTAATGTGTGAGGAGATGGCTTAGTATCTGCGCTCACCACAACTGCTTCCTCCCAGGTAAATTATATATTAAAGCCATGTTCATAGATTATTCCATAGTGTGCCAAGTCTATGGTCAGTGTGGGTTGCTGGGATTTTTTGTTTGGTTTTGTATTAGAAAACCATATGCGATCTTAACCAGCAGCATGTCGTTCAGCCATGCTCTAGAGCACCCTTTTTACCTTCTTAACTCTGCCATTAACATTTCCCTTTGGGCTGATGCTTGGCACTTGAAAGCTCAGCCTGAGGATATATTTTTCTATATGCAATTTTCAGAAATATTGGCCGTCAGAAAGAGGTGGCTGTAAACTTTGTGAGATGTTTTTTCTGAAGCAAAACGCACACAATGGCGCTGCCTGTCTGCTTGGGGGCTGCTGGTGGTGAAGGAGTTTTGTGGCCGTGCAGATGTACCCATTAGCCCTTCCTTGTTAAATTGTGAACTGGTTGTTCAGGTTCAGGCTGTTTGTCAGGGAGGTATAGACAAAGACCTATTGACTTCCTACAAATGTGATGGCCAGTTAGAGGAGATTCTACAAATGCCCACCCTTTCCTAAGGTGTGTTCATTGCTAGCTGGATGTCAGTGAGCCCATGCAGGTGTGCTTCCTCAGGGCAAAGATCCGTGGAGGACTGGACGCTATTGGCAGGGGGGTTGGAACTAGATGATCTTGAGGTCCTTTCCAACCCTAACTATTCTATGATTCTATGATTGTATGATTCTGCTGCTTATGGAGCTGCTTGTTTTTAATATGTGCGCTTGGGGAAGTCTGTAAAAGAACTGCGATATCTTTGTTTCCCTTCTCTGAATAGACTGAACAATCAGGCAGCAGCATTTTATAACTGTTCTTTTTGTAGTAAAGACAGTTATCAGTCATATGCATATGTGGTGCTTGTATTGGTGTTGTTATGACACCCCAAAAACATCTTTCTGTGCCCTTAAACAGATTTGTTGTAGCAATAACATAGAATCACCGAATAGTTTGGGTTAGATGGGACCTCCAAACGTCATCTAGTCAGACCCCCCTGCAATGAGCAGGGACATATCTATCTAGTGTGCTTGTGGTTCCATCTGGCTGTATCATTTGAGTTTCAGCTCCCTGGTCATTTGAGAGGACTGAGCAAGAGTAAGTCATCAAAGTTTGGAAGTATTTTACTTCTCTGTGTGGAAGAAAGGTTTGAGTTAGCAAAAAATAAGTCAAATTCAGTTTGGGGAATTATACAAATTTTAACTAAAAAAATAAAGATCACTTGCACTTTGTAAACTCATCTCGCACATTTCTCAGTGCTGTTTGTTGATACTAATTTGGAAAAGCGAATCTGTAGCTCTTACCCAGTGGGTCTGCAGTTTCATCATCATGTTTCTATAGGAAGAGAAATACTGAAAGCAACCAATAAATATTTGCTTAAGATAGTGAACTGGATGTTACTGATAGCAGCAGCCTGGACCTATGGTTCCACCGGTTTTCCCCGCAGGGAACGAGGGGTGTCCCGAAACAGCAGTGAGAGGCAAGGGGTACCTCTGCTGCCCGGGGACGCTCCGAGCATCCCCGTGGGGATCCTTCGGGGTCCTGCAGGCTTATCCCTGTGTCGAGCCTTGTCTCCGGCTTAGCAGCTCCAGCCCGGGGGCTCTAGGGGAAAGCCGAGGAGGCGGGGGGCGGCTTTCGCCGGGGATGGACGCGGGGCGCAGTGCGGGGCCGGGGGGCGGCGCTCGGGGCCGCCGGTTTCTCCGGCGGTGGGTGGGGAGAAGGCGAGGAGGAGGAGGAGGAGGAAGAGGAGGAGGGGTCCCCGCGGCTTTATCTCCCACCCGGCTCCGCCCGCCGCCGGCTGCCTCCTGTCGCCGCTCCGTGCCGTACCGCTCTGCACAGCCGGGCGCAGCGCCGGGCAGGGCAGCGCCCATGGGCTGCGGCAACTCCACGGCCGGCGGCGCGGGCGGGCGAGGTAGGGCGGCGGCGGTGCGGTGCGGGCGGTGCGGGGCCGGGCTGGTCTGGTCTGGAATGGGCTGGGTGAGCGGCGGCGTGAGCACCCCCGCGGGCACCCCCATACCCACCGGTGCTGCATCCCCCTCCGCCGGTTTGGGGGATGCCTGTCCGAGCCGCGGGAATCGCTGCCCGTGATTCTTTCTTTTCTTTCCCGAGCATCTTCCTTTCCCGAGGCTGATGCACTTGCCCCGGAGTGATGTGGCCCGCCGGGCGGCACTGAGGCTTGCCGGTGCCAGGGTTGTCGTTAGGATCACTGTTAGGATCGCCACCTCCAATGGTAGCTGTCCTGGGCATGGCCAGCCCAGGCCGGGAACTGGACCTAAGGATCCTGCCGGGGATGTACGCTCCGTCCTCGTTGCTTCCCTATAAGGCCACGAATGCCACTTCTGAAATGAATTTGTTCCACCACTTCTCCTCTGCTTGCTGGAGAAGTTGGAGGATGTTCCATGGTTGAGGCTTCTTGCATGCTGATGTGTACCACTGACTGGTGCATCCATTTGGCTCCCTTATTTGTTCATTGTTATTTTCAAAAGAGATAAGATGTGGGAAGATGGTGCTGTTATGCTGTCCTCGTCCCCAGCCCCTGCAAAAATGGGAAGTATATGGAAATTGATAAGTGGACCTTCACCATGTAATTGCAAATATGAGCATTTCTCAATCATTTTTTATCCTATCTGCACTTGGCAAACACTGCCACCTGTTTCAGTACCTGTATTAAGTCTTTCAGATGCACTTGTTAGCTTCAGAACCTCTTGGAAATGTGCAGAAAAATAGTGGCTGGACCAGTCAGAATTACTTGGTCTCTGTCTCTTACTGTTTTGACTTCCTTTATCCAGAGCTTCAGTGGTGCCTCGGCTGGTGCTAGTCCTGCTTTGAAGATCTGGGCATATCTTTGAGTGTGAATGCTCATGTGTATCTATCAGAGGCCTCTCTCATCCATAAAGAATGCCCTGCATGAATTTGCTTGTACTTCCAACACTCTTATTAGAGCTGTCCTGTTTGCACACTGCAATTCTCTCCTGTTGGTTGATTCCTGCCTTGCGGTGACTGGAAGTTGTTTCAGTATATGACCAATGTATATGACCAGCTTCATGCTGCTGGGGTGCTGCTTGTTCACATCCTATTTCTGTTTGCTGGGTAAAAGCGCCAGAGCTAGCATCAGAGAAGTTCACAGGAAAATTCCGAGTTGATTATAAGTCCCTCTGTGGCAGCTTCTTGGTTAATGTTGGTCTGGCCACCTGGTGGAACTTGTGACAGGCCACAAATTGATAAATGTCAGATAGGCTTAACTGTGACAGCAGTTACTATTTAGTGAACTATTTTGAACTAAAAGTGTTTGTTTAAATATGTCGACTGTCGCATTAAAAGCAGTTATCTTCAGCAGGTTTTGCTTTGTAGGTTCATAAAATGTTTTCACGGAAGGTACAACCCCTTTGGTAGTTCAGCTTTCCTGTACTGTTATTCATAAAATATTTAAACATGCATTTTGTGGCAACCTTTTGCATACTTTTTAGAAATAGTTCACAGATCTCCAATGGCTTAGTGCAGGTGAAAAACAACGTCATGAAAAACATGTAATTAGTATTATTGCACCGACAGACCTTTCCAAAGCAAATACAGCTCTGAAAGGTCCAGTTTTCTTCTCACTTTCACTGCTGTCAGACAGGAATAACTCTATGCAGTCTATCATCTTAAAATAACAAACAACTGGCAATAAAATAAGAAGTCAGATATCTACTATTTATTTTTTCCATTTAGCGTTCCTTAAAAAGTGTGTCTGATAAAAATAAAATTTTTTTATGTACCATTATTAATCAGAATCCTAGAGCTTTTAAGGGAAATGCAACTCAGTATTTTACCAAAATACGTGAATCCTGTGTAAATACAAATTAATTTTGTGGTTCGCACAGTATGACTAGATCTTTAGTGCTAAAGTTATGACTATTCTACAGTCAGTAATGTCAAAGCTAGAGGTACGTAACATATAATTAACCTGTAACACTCTGTCATGTTATATGACTAAGGATAATATTGTACCATACTTCACAGAATACATTAAACATGTTATGCTAGTCCCCATTTTCTTACTCTGGCGAAATTTCTATTGTAGCCTAACTCGATTTTTCCTAAGCAGACGTATATGTAATGATAGTTCAGCTAATGATATTATCTTCTGTTGCATGGCTAGAATGACATCAGAGGAGCTATCAGCCCTATGGTCTGCGAGATCTAAACTAATAGGCATGATCTAGAATAACATTTCTGTCTGTGGTGTGGTACCCCAGAACACCAGTATAACTCACAGAGTTTCAATCTTCCTTCCAGAATATCAGACACTGGAAAAAGGTTCCTCAATTAAGAAATGGCAACTTCTGTTATCCAAGTGAACTTGCTGCTCCATCCCTTGAAGTGCTCAAGGCCAGGTTGGATGGGACTTGGAGCAACCTGGTCTAGTGTGAGGAGTCCCCCATGGCAGGGAGTTGGAACTAGACGACTCAAGGTCCTTTCCAGCCCAACCCATTCCATGGTTCCATGGTTCCATGTATACGCATCCTTCTTAAATCACCTAATCTATGTGTTAACTGTGGATTATGCTTACTTTAAAAATTTTCCATTACCCATAGAAAGTTTCATCAACAAATTGCTATTTTCCTGATGTTTTGTTACCTTGCTTTACATACCCTTCTTTCATGTTATTTCCTGGTGGTTTAGAAGCTCCAAAATAGCTCTTCTTTTTTTGTCTTTTAAAAATATGCCCTTAAAAATTAATTTGCTTTCTTTTTCCCCCGGTGTTAAGGTTTTTCCTTCATTCTAGTGCTGCCTCACTAAGAATTTTTAACTGCCTTGTCCTTTCTGTAGGAATTGTAGTAGCAATGACAGCACCTTAAATTATAGCACTCAGGGAGGCTGGCAGTCTAGCCTGAATTTGAATATACAGAGGAGCTGTTAGTCTGTGAAGAGCTTCAAATACAGCCAAATTATGATAAAGGAGAACTTTCACACAAAGTTTAAACAGATTTATTAACTTTAAGTTTGGTGGAATGCCCAGGAAACTATCCTGCCATTCTATTCAAAATCCAACTAATTTTTAATATTAATGTTTGGTCAGGTCAAGTCTATGTACAGGACTGCCACCTCATGAGTTGAAGAAGTAATCAATTTGAAGTAAATAGATATAATTCTGTCCTTGGTTACACTGGGGTGTAAAGAGAATAAATTAATTGATGGTGGGACTTGGTTCCATATTGCTGCATTTTGAAGGAAATCAGAAAGGAGCCTACAACAGAAAACTCACTTGTAATCTTAACTGTTGTTAACTGTATGTGTAATTTTGAATATTTGCTTTTTGTAATTTGAAGTATTTGCAAAGAAATATTATAGGAAATTGTTCATTAAAAATTAATGGGAAAATATTAGATAGTTTGCTCTAGGGTCAGATACTGGCATTTTTTGTATCCATGTTATTATTCATGTACATGGTTGCTTTTCATCCTTTTTATGTTTTTCTTAAGTTTTTGTCTTCCGTGTTCACTCTTGTTGCATTTCTCAGCACAGAGGAATATCATCTGTGGCCAACAGTTTGTTTCAACCATCTTTTGCATTTGTCCTGTGTTTACTGAAATCCTGTAGGGTCGCCTGTAACAAGATGCTGCTGTTTTGAAAGAGCAAATCCCCATCTCACCAAATGGAAGATGCTTTGGAATACGTTCTCATCCTTCATTTGTGACTGTTTAAATGCTATGGGGGTTTTTGAGGGATCACAGCTCCACTCCTTTAAACAGAATGTTTTTCTGTATTTACTTGAGCGCAGAGCAATGTATGGCTGAACGGTCCTTGTTTATTCTGCAGGCTGTACTCTTCCTTCTCCTCCTCCTGCAGCTCTAAAATGCAAAAACACGCTCATGGTACTACTACATAGATGGTGTGAGCAGAGAGGTTATTCAGGACAATTCACCACTGCCTATTTTTTGTGGATGTAGCTTCTTGGCTACCCCTCAGTCTGTTGCTGACGTTAGGCAGGTTTTGGAAAACTAAATCAACAGAAGTCTATCAAGACTAGGTTTGTAGGGTCAAGTGCGGCCTTTTTTTAGGCCAAGCTGATATAGTGGGAAAAAATGGACAAGCTTTCACATACGTGAGCCTTTTCACAAGTCATCTATCTAAAACATCATGGCTATGAAACCACTAAGCCTTGCTGCTGTGGAACAGCTATGCACTGTTTGTGAGTCAGTAGTAAATAAGATTCTTTGGCTGAACTTCTGGCAGGACAAACTTGAGTAGCTATAAAATAATGTGTTGCTCACTAAACATGGAAGAGTTAGAGAAATATGTCAGTGAAGTAACAGGGGTGAGAGTGAGTGGACTGGACTTTAAAAACAAACATGTCTGTACAAACTGAGATGTTACTGAGTTCCTGGTGAAATAAAATCTATGTATAAGGAGTGTTCAGGCTCCCTAATGAAGAAAACTTTATGAGTTTTTACACAGAGATGCTTATAAACCACCTAACTGAAGCGGTGTTCATTTGCAAACTCAGAACTCTTCCAGGAAGAAAACTGCTTTGGGAACTGAAAATACTTTCAGGTATATATTCAGGTACTGTTGTGGTACCAAGTGAATTTGGACCAAACTATTGTTTCACTTTTGCTAGTGAAAATGAGAAATAACATCAATGAAATCAATGGAATCCCACTGCTGGAAGTGAGGACAACCTGGTTCTTTGTGCTTATAAAACCAATAGATAACAAACTATTTGTTTGTTTATTATGCATATTTAATTATTATTAATCGTAGAAGTAATCTCTTAAAAAGTGAATTTGTTTTTATCATACTTCGTTCTCAATTTTTTTGTTTGAGGTGCATTTCAAAATGCTGCAGTGGTTTTTCAGCAGTGGTACCCTCTATTATTCAAAGGAAACAAGTGCTGCCAGGTGTGAATGCTAGTGGCACATCCCTGTTCTCAAACACAGGTTTATGGCTGTACAGCTCTACTCAAAGCCCAAGTTGATGGGTCTGAGAGACAGCTCCTGTACCCAGAGTGCAAATGTACATGTACCATAATGCATTGAAGATAGGTATTGCACATGGGCATGGCACTGAAGTGTGCCTGGTGATTGACTAGAACTTGAGCATCTCCACTGGGAAATGTAGCGGTGCTGTAGGTACACAGTTCTCACTTGGCTAAGGTTTCATTTTGTGTATTAACATTTCTTACTTTTGGTATACTTCCTGCAAGGAAAGCATTAGTTTTTCAAATGAGGATCCAAAGTGCTGAGACCTCAACTCAGATGTGAAAAAGGCTTGGTAAAGGCCTCACAAAGGACCATGAATCTTTTTGAAGAAACTGAGTTTGTTTGCAGTGAGCTTGAGAAAAATAAGAAAATAGTTGTTCTGGTGCAGAACAGGCCCAGCACAGGAATAGCACCTTCTGGGAAAAAATGAAATCCTGCTAGCTACAGCAATGGATCTAGGCTTTTCAAAACGTATGTTGTCTGAGGTGTTGCTGATGCCTAGGCTCTGTCTAGATGTGCAGGGTGATGCCCTGAAGGTACATAGCTGAGCTGACTCTGGATGAACTAGCCTTGCTAGCAGAAAACATCTCCTTACACTAGCTGAGATCGAGCTTGCATGCAGCACTGCAATGCCAAGCTTCCACCTGCACACAATTAGTTTGGAGGGTTTATATGTAGTACTATGTAGACATGCCTGTAAAGCAAAAAAAGTCTCTGAAAGCTGCCTGGTAGAATAAAGTTTTAAAGCAAGGACTTGAGCTTATTGTGCATAGAGGTTCTCCCTCCAGGTAGTTGAGGGTTTCTGCTCATACATATAGCTGTATAGCTGAGATTTTGCTGACTCTGGAAGCAATACTAACAAAAGAAATGGCTTCTACAAGTCTACTCTACATTGTTGTTGGGAAAAGGAGGGATAGTTAAGTCATAGGAGTTGGGAGTGATATTATGTTCAAGAGTTAGTTGTAAAGGGAGATGTTTCCTGCCAACTAAGCCATCTATTCAGGTAGACAGTGCTGGAAGGCCTTGCGGGGCTGTTTCTTCCTCTCTGCATTTAAAATACTAATGCAGAAGGCATATTCTTACACATATCTGCTATTTATGGATATTTTTCAAAAGCAAAAATCAAGTTTTTCAGGAAATGAAGTGCCATAGCTGAAAAACCCCAGCATGCTTCCAAACCCGTAATCTTTTGGAATGACAACTGTAGTTTCTTCAGAGTGAGCTTGGATAAGCTCTTCCAGCTAAGTGCTGAGAGGAAGAGGAAAAGAAGTGAACGGTTCTCTAATGTCTACCTTAGCTTGTGTAATTAATGTAAGGGGTAATTTGCTGGTTACTCAGCTGAATGATATACTAGCAGTAGCAACATGGCATTAATAACTTGGGAGGAACAGGAAAGAGTTGTACTTGAGTGAATGTTCCTCTCCCAGCAAGAAGCATCTGAGTCACCAAAAGCCAAAAATCAATCATCACAGATCAGGCAGCCCAGTGGTAGCTTTTGTCTTTTTGCTTTTTGGTTAAATTGCAAGATGAATTAAGGGGTGGTTGATCTCTTTAGAGTTTTGGGGCTTTGGTGGATCATGTCCCAGCGTTTATATTAGTTCTGTCTAGTTGTTTTATAAAACTTTGTTTATCTGGCAGGAAGAATGGAGCAGTATTTTACACATGTAGTGCCAAGTCTACAACTGAATCAACCGGCAAAATAAACAGGCATTCAGGAATAACTGCTTGGTTAGTTGCGGCGACCTTGTAGCAGACAAAACCACCAGAAGACTGAGCAACGTGAAGCATATAAAATTCAGAAAGATTAATTTTATCTTATGTTGCTCTCATCCTGAGTGACTGCACCTGAGCACTGGTCCACAGCAGCATCGTTCTTACCCACTGAGAATCTGGCCCAGACCTAAGTGTGATACATTTAAGGGATGATATACATAGTCATTAAGGATAAACTAGACAATCATGAGAAACCTATTTTCTGACAGTAGAAAATTCCTGTTGCTATTTCTGCATAGTTAGGACAGAAAGGCTTACTGCACTATCGACTGGTTTAGAGGATTATTGTATATTGTCTTGTAAACATGTACTTTTTTCTTTTCATTCTAGGTGCCACAGGGACTACTAAAGATGTGTAAGTACTTACTCGACTCTTTCAAATATGTAACCCTGGACTTCTCTTCAGTCCTACAAGGCTTATAATAGATTTAGTCATATATGATTCATCTGGCTCTTAACATATAATCAGCACCACCAGATGTTTATTGTCTTTAGTGACAGCTTCCATCTCCACAAAACAACTTCACGTCTTGTTTACTTTTCTACAGATTCCTTCCCTTATTATTTCTCCATCAGAAATGTCTTTTTTTCTGCTTCTGTTGAGAGAATTGTCTCCCAGAGGGGGTCTTGTTGCTTCAGACTACTCTTCCCTGTCGCGTACCAGTATACCTTTTTCCAAAGGCTGTGTCATTGTATGAAGCGACCACATAAATTTCCACCAAGCCCTGTGAGATATTTAAAGAGTCATTGAGGCAAATTTCCCCTCTTTGCAGGAGACCCAGTAACCCATCCAGACTTCCTTTTCAAAGCACTCGTCTTCTCTAGATCTTCTCTGCATTGAAGATAGTATCTATTGGCTCTTCTTTCTCTCCCTTATCTTTGACACTGGGTAGCAGAGGGCAGCCCTACCCATCCTGTTTTTGTCTAAATGTGGAAGGTCTTAACCTCTGTTGTCCTGTTGCCTCTTGCCAGCTTCTGGTTTTCAGAAAAGCAGCAGCAAAAGATCAGCCTTTCTCAGCCCATTTTTCATTTGCTGATGCAGAAATATGCAGGAACAGCTTTATTCAGCCATAAATTTGTTTTCCTATCAAAGGAAACATTTAAGAGGTCCTCCTGAGGTCTTGCTTCTTCTATTTCATATAATTGGTATTTGCCACTAGAGTTTAAGACTGAGGGACCTGGGAGAGATTTTCATGTTATGCAATAGGAACATTCTTCTATTTACTTCATTTAGAAGAACTGCTCTAATTAGACAGAGGAATCCTGGTGTAGAAATGAGGGCTGTCAAGTCAGATAAACAAGCAGGGAGAAGAGCTTAACAACAGGCTTGTCCTGTCTATTACAGAGCACAGCTGAGAACTAACGACAGGTCTCACTTGGCAGATAAACACTGTTGTCACAGATACTCTTGAGGTCTGTGTTACCGGTGTAGTTTGTTTTCTGGGTTTGCGGTGTCAGTCAATAAATAAATGACAGAAGGCAAGCTTATGGGGAACCTTGCCTTCATACAGCCTGCAGCATCCATGCCCTCAGCAATTGTACATATACAAAACCACTGTTTTTAATTTATATTAGGGCCCTTTTTTGTTGTTCAATTTAGATAATTTAAGTGACTGGCTTAGAACTGCACCTCTCTCTTTGCGCTTCGGTGGTTATTGTAAGAACTGTTAAATTATGAATTCAGTAGGCATGTTTCTGGGCTTAAAGGTATGAGTATGTGTAGGACTGTGCTTGTGTGTGTGTAAGCATTTGTAGAGCCAGGGTTTAGGAGTTGAGAACTTCCTACTTGTTAGGGTTAGATCATCTGTCATGTTTCAAAAAAGTATGAGGATAACTTAGAATAAACTAATTCCTAGTGCAGACTTAAACAAAGTGAAAGGGTCAATCCTGGAACCATTACTCATTCAGATAGGTATAATGGAGCCAGCCAAATAACCTGTGTGAGTAATAGCATAGTTGAGCCTTCTTGTCAGACATTAGAAACACAGATCTGTTAATGAGGAGCGGCAGCGATGACCTGAAAAGTCCTAAATCAGTCATCCTAGTATTTAACAGCAGATTTTTACGATGGAAGTAAAACACCAAAAAAACCTATTTTAATTTCATGGAAATGAACAAAGCATGTATTAACTAACAGTATGGATCCATACAGGCTTTTATTTTACACCATTTCACTTTTACCAGCTAAAGATTAAAAAATTCTCTTTGAAAAACCCACATTCTTTTTGGCCATCAGATTTCAGTCGTATTGATCCTGGTCCAGAAAAGTATTTAAGTGTGTGCTTATTTACAGCATACTCTTTGATACACAATCTGGTTATTCTAACTCAAGAGATTTCTCATTTCTTGGGTGCTACTCATTGCCAAGGCACCAGTGTCTCTTGGAGTGAGCAGCCATGTGGAAGGAGGGACGGCTGGATCCTTCTCTGAGCCTTCCTGGGTGACTGCAGGGAAGAGTCTTTGTCCTCTGGGCCTTAAGTTTTTCCAGGCACCACTAATATAGGGATGATGATATGATCTTTCTACGCAAAGTGCTCTGAGACTGAGGGCTGTGTGGTCATAAGAAGGCTGTGTGGTCATAAGAAGGCTGTGTGGTCTGGAAATGTGATGTCTCCCTGTGTACTCCAATCCTCCAATCAATGGTGAATCTGTTGGCCACCCTCTGCCCCACTAATAAAGAGAAGTACATCACTACTAACTGGAAAAACTTAGATATAAGAGGGCTAAAGTATATGCTAGAAAAAAAAAGCAATGCCTGTGATATTCAGAATGTGGCTAAGTTCAGAGGAAGATTAGTAAGAGTAGGAAGGAAAAGACAGAGCAGTTCAAGCCTGTTTCAAAATATTGTGAAGAAATCCATCAAATACAAACGACGGGCCCTTGTTCATAACATATGCTGAGAAATTGAGGCGAAGTGGTCTGTCACTTGTGCAAAGTTTAGTGAATCATTTCTGATGGGACTACTGAGCACAGCTAGAAAGAGTCTCTATAATGCTTGACACAAACAGGGTCATAAAAGCCGAGGTAAGAAAAATGTGGGTGGAATGAATTAGTGTGAATGCCTGTCACTTGATATTTAACATATTATGTGAAAAATGGCAGCTTCTTTTACCATCAAATGGACATAGGGCTGATGGATGTAAAAACTGACAGCTGAACCAAGTATGTTTTTCAGACTTAGGAGTGTGACAGGAAGCTTCTTGGGATAGACAAATCCTTACTAAAGAAACATTTATTCTACCTGAAAACAGAATGCTGTTACGTGGATTTGCTGTTAAATCTGGCTGCAGGACTCCACCTATGCTACCTGCTGAAAATGTGCTCTCAGTTCCTCTGCAGTAGATGTCAACAACATCTGAGGGAAGATGCAGCAACACAGCAGCAGATCAGTACAAAATACATCAAACTGATGAATTCCGTTTGCTGTCTATTCCTGGTGCAGAAAAGCTTATCCTAGCTTGTTCTTCCTGGAGGACTTTGTAAATGAAAATATTTAATGATATTTTTTATGCTAGTTTCTTCCTTTATTCCTGACATGAGAAGAAGCTAGTGATACATTGGAGTTGGAGAGAAAGGATGTGCTGGACTCCCCTATCTCCATACCCTCTCTGTGAGTCTGGAAGATGTGGCAGTAGGAGCACTGCCAAAACCAAAGGAACTTCTTTCCTTCCTTGCTTCCATGCAGTTGAGTGTTGCTGTTGTAGCTCTCCTCCATGGAGTCACCCGTGTTCACCCAGCACCTGTACATTTCAACATGTGAAATTAGTGGCGCCTTCCAAAATGGGGCCTTAAGCTGCTGTATGTGAAAGGAAGGTGTGTGAATATGCAAAATGCATAAACATACCCCATGGTGCATAGAAAGGAGTCTCCAAAAGGGAGTGGAAAATGGCTTCTTCCTTATGTACCATCCACCAGAACTTTTCTTTCTTTTCCTTCCCATGCTTCCACGTTCCTCCTGTCTCTGCTTACCTCCTCTTTTCTGGCAGGACTACAACAGTTTGCACCCAGTCATCACCGAGCCCAAGAGCTATGGCCTGTACAATCCCAGATTATATTTGCTGTTGCACATTTAAGGAAAAAGGTATTGCAAAATTGGACTTTGATTTGTAGCTATTCAGAAGAAAGGAATAAAGCAAAATGTTTAAAAAAGCCCCTAGTCTTCTTAATCATCGACTGGAATAATTTGTTTTGGTGAGAGAATGACAATAATAGTTCAGTGATACCCCATTACAAAACATTTCTGGAACAGAAGAAAATAGCCCTGTTGCCTAGTAGAGTCTTTTTTAGCAAAACATTGTCAATAATTTCTTGTTGGACAATATTGATTTTTATTCTTACAACTCCTTTTTAGAGGCTTTGCGCTGTGTATGCAGTTGCCAGGGCTTTTAAAGGATTCTTTTCTCTGGATAATGGTTAATCTGGATTATAGAAAATGTTTCCAGTTGTATGAGAAAACCAATTCTGTGACACATTCAGCTGGTTCAACAGAAATGATTGTTTGTGATCTTTTGGCACCCAGAATTCTATTCTTAAAGTGTTGTCATTTTTTTCTGCTAAAAATACAGGCTTTTTTCGACCCACTGTTACAAACAAGTTTTCCACTTTCTTCAGCTGGAATTGGCCCACACTAGGACAGAGCAGCTTCAGTCCTCAAGGAAGGTTGCTTCTGCATTTTTCTGGCTGCACACATGAGGATTGAAAGGTGGCTTAGGCTACATGGGGTTAGAAGAGATGGGAAATGCCTTCTGAAATGGCACCAGCTCCTCCAGGGAGGACCAGAGAATGAGGAGTTTATACTCAGTCTCTCTTGAGTGGTAAGATTTAGGCAAAGGCAGAAAACCAGGAGGCTTGCCCCACTCAGTGCTACGCCTTGCATGAATATCGTTTAGCAGAACTACAGCATACTTAATTTACCCTATTCCTCCACTATTACAAGGACCTGTGTACCCTTATTCACTGTAGTGACACAAAAAGAGTAGTTGGTAATGTTTTGCCGCTTAGAAAGTTGGTAAGTGTAAGATAATTTCTAACAAGTAGCAGTATTTTAAGGCATTTGCTACCTTCCCAGGAGAGTGCTGACTGCAGTTTAAATAGTGTTTTCTTGCATTTGAGGCTGCATCTTGCTACTAGCTCTCTGCACTTCAGGCCAAAATTCCATTGACTTTGGGGATCAGTAATAGCATACAGCCCTGATGATTAAACATGAGGCACATCTACCTTTTAGAATAAATAAATTATAGTAAGAAATGTCATATATTATTGTTTAAGATCATAGTTCAGAAATGCCTTTCAAGGCTACAGTATGGATTTAGCACTAATGCTGCAAGAAGTCTATCTCTTAGTTTTATTGCCTGGGGAGAAATTCATGAATCAGCTCATAATGGGGAATATCTTTGCATTTCCCCCTGTAGTCCAGGCAGTTGGTTCTTCAGTGGGAATATTCAGGTGAGGATATCTGTGTGAACAGCCTGTACATTAGCATTTCCACAGCAGAGCCCTCCTCTGTCATGGTGCCTCCTTTGCTGTTCACAGCCATCCCCAGGCACTGCTGTGATTGTCTCTCATGGCTCCCTGTGCAGCTGCAGCATGGGGCTCTTGCTTGGCCAATTGTAGGGAAAGAGTGAAGGATGTGTGCGAATTTAACAGCACTCAAGTTATCTTGCCTCTGTTCATATTGCTAGGTTGGTAGGTTGCAGACCAAGCTACAGTGCAGCTGCTGCCCCAATCCATACCCAGCCAAAGCAGAGCTCAAAGTCCAAATATTTAATCAAAGGTGGGTCAGTGATTTATGTGAAGACTGATGCTGGGGAATGGAAGCTGCACCTCAGGCACTATACGTTCCAAGGAGTAAGAATAAATTTTTTATCTTTTCCGTACTACATTTGCCTTCACATTGACACTGATTATTTTACCCTCTACTCTGGTTCAGCCACACTGGACAGTAGTGGGGGGAGTCAAACCTCGGTGATTGCCCATTTATAAAGGATTAGTAACACTTATTTGGTTTGCAAACAACTCTGGCTTCAGGAATTGCAGTACCTCATTTTATGCTCTTTTGGCACAGCTGCTGAGAAAGTTTATCTTTCTTCATCTTTATTCCCATGCCAGCGAAGACGCCCAGTCCCTTCCAGTCCTCTTTTGGTGGAAGAGCAGCTCAGACTCATTCCTGAGATATGCAGAATCTTTGTGTTCCTGTTATGTGTGAGGCAGTGTGGGGAATCACTCAGGAAAAGTGTTAATTCAGCTGTTTCAGCTCCTAAATCTACTTTCAGGCATCACTGGCAGGGGCCATGAAAAGTAAGCTGCATCTGTTTTCAATCCTTTTCTTTCTTCTGTGCATTAGATTGGAAAATTGTCACTCTTTTTGTACCTGAGTACTTTATTGAATTGTGGATGATCTGAATTGAATTGGGATCAGTAATAATCCCCTTGTTCCCTTGTTCCTGAATGTAGCCAGATGGTCATGGAGTACCTGAAAGAAACAATCTGCTAATGTGCTTTGTATCTTTTGATGTTACAGAGCAGAAGAATCTGTATCAGATGATGACAAAAGGAGGTAGGTGCTCTACCGAGGCTGGCTTTATTTACAATAGGCTGCAGTGAGTTCTCCCTCCTTCCATCCCTCCTCCTAATTCCCACCACCACCATCAAAGCAGAGAAAAAGAAGAGAGAGGAGGTGATCTCACATAGACCCCAGTATTGATGAGTGCCACCACCCTGTTAGTGAGCTGGGAGGGGGGAACTTTCTGGCAAGAAGATCACATTATCTCACAGTTGTAGGTGATGTGCTCAGTAAGGGTCAGTGATGTCTGCCTTCACACCAGCCCCGCAACAGAAGATGGCATTAGCACTTGTGGGAGATCTCTGGTGGGTTGGAAATTGAAGGAAGTATGGAAGTATATCATCAAACAAATCAGAAATCAACTCTGAGCCGCAGGGGATGGAGGAGGTGTGAATAATGTGGCACCTAACGGGGCAGAGCAGTGTAATGGGAGTCTCTGCAAGTAGCTCCAGGCATGGCAGAGACTCGTAAGGACCCAGTTTTTCACCTCCCTGCTTTTCATACAGGCCTTGGAGCCAGAAAGTATGCTCTGCAAGGCCATGAAGGGGAGAAGCCTGGCTATGAATGTACCTAACACCCTTGTGCCGCTTCCTACTGAAAGTTTCCTCCAAGTGTGGCCCTGAGCAGGAGGATGCAAGTCTTATTTATTAATGAGGAGAGGTCAAAACTGCTTAACTGCTGTGATTGTTTGAAGTGAGGTGCTTTGGTGGTCGCAGTGTCAAACATTACTATCAGATTGGCTCTCACCAGTTGGATATATTCGGCGTCTAGAAGAAGCTGGGCAGGTGGGGTTTATTGTCACAAGATACTTTTAACGAGATTTAATGAAAAATGTTAGGAAATTGAGTGAAAAATATCTCCTTTCACAGGCATTGGTCCTTCCTTAAGAGTTAACAGCCTCAAGGTTTTTTTGCCTGGCACCATATTAGCATGCATATGGCACTTAGTGGCACTTTTCCCATAGTGATGGGAAGGGAGGGCTCCTCTGTGGATACTTGTGCAGAGGTGCCCTCTCTGACCATCCATGGTCTTGGTAATGCTGCTGTGGGATGTTGACATTGTATGATTAAGCTCTGATGTCTCTTTGTTTCCTTAAATCAGGAATTACGGTGGCGTGTATGTTGGCCTGCCGTCAGATGCGGCTGCCATGGTTTCCAGTCAGACAAAAGCTACACCAAAAGGTACTGGAAGGTCGTGTATTGCATTTCTCCTGCTTTCCCAGTTTAATTTTAATCTAGTAGGATGCATTTCCTTTAAAAATCAATTATTATTTCAGACAGACTGGCTAGCCTTGGAGACTCTTTAGGCAGTGAGGCTATTTATAATCGTTAAAGTGATTGTGCCCATTTATTTAAAATCTTACACACTTTTGCAGAAGGATCCTAGAGCAGATGCTGACAGTGTGGTACATTGTCTTCTGAACAGCTTCTCCATGCTCTGAGTGCTCTGTGAATTCAAAGAAAACAAAATCCTGTTAGGACTAAGAGGCTGTGATAGATGCACTTGCAGAGCCATCATGCTATTTTTAGTTTTGAAGGTGTTTACTTGCATTGCGGTGAATTCCAGTAATAACAGTTAGTAAGTGCTTGCTTTCAGATTTATTTCTGTTCTTATAAGAAACCCAGGGGAAACTGTTTCTTTTCCATGTGATATTTTCGAACAGGGGGAAAAAGCATTAGGATTATAGGTACTTAATAGACAAGTCATAAACGTATAATTATGAAATAATGAAATATTGTTTAGATTTGATACAGCAAAATACTGTTGTCACATACAGCACAGAGTTTAGTTACTGCGTGGTGCTTCCAAAATTTGCTGCAAAACAAAAAATTGAAGAACAATAACAGTATTGACCAAAATAATAGTGGCTGCTTTTGGAACAGTAGTACCTTTGTTGCATACTTTTTTTGAAATGGTGCTCTAAATTAGTGATATGTTACAATGTTTTAACCACCTTTATCTTTTGTATTTTAATTAAGATTAGAAGGAAATAAACACATCAAGATTCAGACAGCAGGAGGTACAGTATATCTTAATTAACGTTATGCACTTGGCATGCATTTGTTGAACAGAAAGAAGGGGGCAATGCTTCCTGTGCTGCTCTTGGGTGGTTTGGAATCACCCAGTTACTTCTTCAGCTGCAGCATAACTCTTCTAAAGGCTGGACCAGGGGCCAGTTCTCAGTGGTGCAGACATGAATTGGAAAGTGGGTAAAGTCACCTTCTTGGTGAGAAGTGAGAAGCAAGGAAACTCCGTATTACTCTGTTTGGGAATGAAAAAAAATCAAATGTCCTTGTATTCACTTTCAACCACACCACAGCTAATCCTGCAGTGGTACTAAGACCTCCCATGAGAGGCAAGGTGCATCAGCAGTGCACAGACCAGCATCTGTAGAGATAAAGAATGAGTAGCTTGCAGTTAGAGAACATCTTCTCCATTTTGGGGAGGATCTTGAGGACCAAAGTGAGGCACCTACTAAGTGTCGTACTGGTGCTTTCCTCTTGCTATGGGAGAATCTGTGGGGGCTTTGTTCTCCACTGGCCAGAATAAGGCAGTGAAAATTTATAGGCTCTATTCCTGACTGAAGAGTGTCAACTAATTAACTAAAAAAAAAAAAGTCCTTTACAAGTTCATGTCTGAATTAAAATAAACGAAGCTAAGTTTCCATTCAGAATTTGAACTAAATAAACACTGAAAAATTTCGAAAGGGAACTGTTCTGATGTCCAGCCGGTGAGGAGAGGGAAATTATAAAACTGCCAACAATTTCAATAGAAAGCAGAATGCTTTCCTAATTTAGGTGAAGAGCCAGAAACAGTTCTGGCTGGTCCCAGCACTGGAAGCAGGCCTAGTAGAGCAGAATACACATATATTGATTATCTTTAATGATGTGAATGGTTAAAGCTCTATGCACTTTGCTAGGAGCACTCTTCTACAGACAGGCCTTCAGCTGGTCGTCACTCCGGATTTCAGTAACCTGACTGAGATATCTGAGCTAGGAACACCATCACCCTTTACCTGGGCAAGAGTTAAGCACCTTCTTGAGGCTGCAGCTTTCCATCTGTGGCTGATGTACAGAGCCCAAGTTAGTTAGGTCCTTGTCTAGGTGCTTTAGCTAAATGCCTGAGGTTGGGTAGAATCAGTCTCTTGACATTTTTTGCTATTCAGCATAGTTGAGAGTGCACTTTGCCTTCATTGGTGCAAGACCTGGCAGTGTTCAAGGCCAGGTTGGACAGAGCCTTGGGCAACATTGTCTAGTGTGAGGTGTCCCTGCCCATGGCAGAGGGGTTGGAACTAGATGATCTTAAGGTGCTTTCCAACTCTAACCATTCGATTCAATGATTCTATGCTTCTATGGCTGCTGGCTCAGGCTAAAAAAGACTTACACAGATGAACACCTTTAAATCTGCAGAGTCCTCTGAGACCCACCAGTTCATGTGCGTGTGTGTCTGCAAGTCATAGGCTGCAAATATCTCGGCTTTTAATGACAACCTAGTCTTCTGGTTTGTGTATAGAGTGTTACTGTATTGCTTTACCAATGTGGTTTTACCAGATTATCTAAATCTGTTTGTTCCTTTCTTTTCTTTTGAACAGTCTTCTACTAAGACAAGTTGCCAGTGCTTTAGAGAAAGCTGTCTTTGTGGTGAAGATTTTTATATTTACGTAGCCTTCTGGAGAGCAAGAAAGACCACAGCACCAAAAAATCTAAACTCGTGCAAGTTCCAACTACGGGTAAAGCTTAAAGTACAGCATTGAATCAGTTTCCTATGATGGTTGCGTTACGGAAACCTGCTGTTCTCCAGTGAAAAATGAAATTAGTGAACTCATGGTGGATGTTTCTGCACAAGAGCTAACTTTGATGATCTGCAACTTACTTCTCTGTGGCCATATTGCAGATTTCATCAGCTATCAGCTACGCTTTGTATATTTTCTCCAACAATTTTTGATAGATTTTATATAGAAAACCATCACTACTGTCCACTTATAGGAACCTACCATAAGAGCTATTAAATTAATTGTTAATTTACTTCAGAGTAATATATTTGACAGGTTTGCATCTTTTTGGTAATATTGCAAATTTTAGTATTTTTGCTGTGAAAACTTAAGAATAGGAGAAAATAATCATAAGACCATCAGGTTCTTTATAATTACTACTGTCACTTTTATACAGTGAGACAAACACTAGTGGTTAATTTTCACCTCTTAAGAAGATATTCCTCAAGGAAATTTACTTAAATAAGAACAATGTACTTCATCATAATATATACATGTCTGGGTTTTTTTTCAGCTTTCTCTCTTTTATAAAGCATTACATGGAAAAAAGTGCTAATGAACCAAACTATTAAGTTATGTCTTCTGCTCTGTGTAATATTATAATGACATTTCCTCACATAAGGATGAAGTGATTGTATTTTTAGAGATAGCAGGACTAAATTCCAGTGCTGCATCCTCCTCAGCTGCAGAGGAATTTTGATCACTATTAGAGTTTTGTATCCCTGACTCATCTCCAAGCATCTCCAGTATGGCAAATTGTAACCAAATGAGTGTTAGTATTACTTAGCAAATTGTTGTATTAAATAACGTATGTAAGGTTTCAAAATTCATCAAGTTTATAGCAACTGTAGGCTTCCCACAGAACATAAATCAGATTGTACATTTCCGTATGGCTGAACAAATATTTAAATTATTAAAGCCTTTTCCATAATTCTTTAGTCAAACTTTTGTTAATAGGACACGATATGCCATACATTTTAAACAAACAAATAAACAAAAAAAGCCAACCCACACTACATTAATTTATTACTGTAGATTAATAAACACTTTTAAATTTAAAATAAAAAAGCAAAACAAAAAAACTGGACATGAAGAAATGAAACATTTTGAACTGTGAAATTCCTGCCCGTTTAACTGATATCTGTTAAGACCAATGAATGACCATTGACTATGGTTTCCAGTAACTTGCAGCTCTGGCTTTAAACTAAGCAGTAGTTTGCTTGGTATGAGGCCTGTAAAAAGAAGTATTTAAAAATATTCCTTGCTTATCCTCTTTTAAGTATTGGTGACATTTACTGCTATTCTCTAGAAATATGCTACTTGGGCTATCAACTCTTTCAGGCTTTCAGCTCCTGAAGACAAACATGCATCTCTTTCTTGACCCCTTCTACCTTGAACCAAGATGAAATAAGCTTGAAGTAAGAGGTGGTGGTAAAATGTCTCACTATGAATGAATTTCTGTTGATTACATCTGTTGAGTCTTGTTCTTGCAAGGCAAGCTAATGAGAACTCAAATTTCATTGAGTAATAAACATGCAGGTTTGCTTCCCACCTGCTTACCATAGCATAACAGTATAGTTTCCACATCACGTGTTCTACATCTGGTCTAAACAGTTTGCACAGCACAAGTTTATTTAGTACAAAGCAACTAGGTCCATGTCTGCCCTGATCACGATTGCCTTTCCCAAAGCAGAAAAACCACCAGTCGTGCTAAGATACATCATAGTTCAGCTCAAAGAGCCAACAAGAGATGCCAGTAATCTTCCAAGTTATTTGTCCCCTTCTATCCTTCAGTTGCTGGGAAGAATAATCAAAAAGGTGGACAGGCCTGAATTTGAACATAACTTGTTCTGCTACTGACATGTGAACCCTCATGTGTGGGCTGAGGAAAGAAAGAGAGGATCTTTAATGAAAAGCTCCTAGCAGTTCGTGGTGGGACAGTTGCAAAGGGTACTTTTTCTTGTTTTACGTCATTGCTTCATTTTTCCTGTGCAGAGCTTCAGAGAAGTGTGGAGAACTTTGCAGAATTGGCCTCTTAATGACTCATCCTTTGAATGTGTGGGAGGTATGGTGGTTTCTTAATATTTTTGTTCCTCTGCACCTTTTCATCTCAAAAGCTTACTGATAACTGACAAATGTTTCAGTATTATGGACCGGAGTCTCTTCAATAGACATTGCATTCATTTATGCCACGTGGGCCTGTACCCATCAATCTGAAGAGCTAAGGCCATGCCTTTGTCTTGGATTTGCAGACTCTTGTCTATTGTATTCCCAAGGACCCACAGATCTAGAAACAGCATGACAGGACACTATACTCTGTCCTGGACAAATTCTACTTAAGGAACTGATTTTCTGCTCATCAAAATTCCTGTATGCTGAGCAGAATTTCTTAAGCCTTTGTTAGTAAGAGCACGTGGCATTTCATGGAGAAATAAGTATATCTGCTCTTTCAAAACCTACAATCTATGGATGTTTCTGTTAGGAGGAGGAACACAAAAGAAACCCTATATGCCAGCTGCCAGCTGTGCATTTGATGGCATCCTTGGAGGATATTTAGGCGCTCAAATGATGGTTCAGTGTGAGAATTGAGAATAGAACACAAGGAGTCATTGAATGGCAGAGTTATTATTAAGGAATATACTTTGGTTTTGTCAAAATATCTTGAATTACCATTTGTAAAGAAGAAACATTTAAATGTGTAATACCATTTCCTTTGCAGTTGTCACTCTTTCTCCAGCCAGAGCTGAGGAGCCAGTGAAAACACTTTAGTAAAGACAGTGGATTCAGGCTTTATAACCTCAGACTCTCCAATTTGAGATCCCTTGACAACCCTGAAATATTATACTTGAATTCACGTAACTTGGACAACCGAATCTTGAAGAATTCTGGAGTATCAAAGCATAGGACTGAAACTACAGTTCGTGATTAGCTGAAAAACAATCCAGCTATCTTGTTGGATTGCAAATTTTGGTCTAGGACAAACTCTAGCACAAACTATTTCACCTTGAAGACAACTGATCCTTTGCATTACACTGATGAGACAGTGCATTTATATTGCTTTCTTCTTAAAGTAGAACCTGGAGCTTAAGGAGTCGACTTCTCAGTATCTGGGTAGTCCAGACAGAGATACTGCCCATCTCATGGGTGCCATCCACATCACAATGTAGCTCAGAGGATGTGACATAGCTTTAAACCTCAGTGTCACTCAAGGGTTAAATCTGTCACTAAGAGGGTTGCAGAAGACCTGGTAAAGCCCAGTTATGACTTTAATCACTAAAAGCTAAATCCTCTGATAACAAAGAGTCCACACAAGGCTGAAGCTGCAGAAAAAAACTAAAGGTGAAATTTGTCTTTAATGAACACAAAGGCAAAGTACTAATTTACTTGATTTCATCCTGCATGTCTAGCAGAGGTGTCTGCTGTGTTGGGCTATAGTTGAAATGGCACCACTGGCGTATTGTTCCTTGTCACCCACACAAGTCTAGTGATTCTCAATAATCATGCTTCCCAAGCAGTTGGTGAGTCACTGCTGATCTGTTTTCTGCAAAGTAGACCTCTGTTTGGTTCCCATGGTGATCAGAAGTGACAGTTATTACAGACTGCTACTACAGTTCCTCAGTTGCGTGTACCTTAAAAGAAGCTCTTATCTGGTTATAGTTCCTGGTTATAGTTCCTTGGAGTTTTGCAGTTCATAGTCATCGCTTCCTATTGATAGCAATTTGAACGCTCCAGGTGAATTGGCTTTGTGGAGAACGTGCTGGAAGAGGGTAATTTGTGGAGTATTTTTGTTTTGCAATGTAGTTAGAGAAAGATCAAGAAAATAACGGCTCTGTTAACTTTCCATAGAGCAATAGTGTGGCATTATTGCAGGAAATCTTTTGAGGCTGGGCTAAATAATTCAACCCTCGTTTTAACAACAGACGTGCACAGAACTTGCATTTCATTTTATATGATCTGGCAATTTTTTGCTGTAACCCTAGGGTTTTCAAACATAGCAGTATTTCCCAGACAGCAAAACCCTGCTTGTAAGTGCTTAGAACAGATGTCACCCATGTTGTGGGAACTTCTGTTTACTGGGCACTTATCTGGTCTTTATTAAAATACCTATAGCTGAAGACAGAACCCTACTTGTGAAACAGATCATTCCATAAAGTGCAGTGAAACTCACAGTAGCTTAACTGTACTGAGAAAAGAATTAGAAAGATACCATGGGATGGAGCCTGGATGAAAGGAACTTCATGTGTTGGAAAGGAGGAAACACATAGGAGAATGAGGATTATAATATTATGCAGTGAAGACAGATACAGAAGGAGGTTAGGAACAGAAAATGACATAAAAAAGGAAACAGTTTAATTAAATATCTGCTCCATTTTGCTGTGATTCTAATCTCTTGAAAGCAGAGCAAAAAGTAGACCACAGCCAAATTGTTTTAAGACTGAAGAGAAATGGAGATAGGCTTATCGCTTCATTCCAACCCTCAGATATCTGAGATTGCAAACCTTTTGGGAAATAGTTTGTCTCATTTTCATTTGCTTAATGTCCAGTGTAATGAGCCCATTGAACCTTATATGTCTTTTTTGGGTGTTAGCAGGATATATGAATATCCTGCCTTCTCTTTCAACCTTTGTGTCGGTGTTTCCTTTGGTTATGCCTCTCTATGCAGACTGAAATGTCTAATGACTTTGGAAGTTTGCATCATGCTTGGAAAACAATTTAGTAGACTGAGAAAATACACAAGGTGTATAAGTAATTAACAGGCATAGTACAAGGAAAGATATTGGAATGTGAAAAGGAAGCAAGAGTTTAATCTGAAAAACAGGGTAGAGTTAGAGCTTTGGTTTGGTTATGCTATGTATTTTATATTTCTCGTATAACTAGTGAATCCCAGTGCAAGCGCTCAGTTTGGATAACAGGACCCTTATCAATATTCTGGAAATTATCAGTCCATTCACAGAGTTTTGTTTTTGATCTTTGATTCTTGTGTTATAGAAGATGGCAGTAATGTGAAATACTAAATTCCACCATTAGCCTTTGTTGACCACTTTTACTTTTTATGTTTGCCAAACCTCAGTGTTGTCTGTAGGATGGTTTCAGCTCCATAAAATCTGAGCTCATTGGATTCATACTACGAGGCTGTGATTCAGAGTGACATGTTAATTTAAGGCAGGTCATTTTCAATAAGTGTTTTGTGAGGGAGACCAGACTGTAGGAAAATGTAAGCCTGTTTATTGGTGTTAGGGAGGTATTCAGACTTTGGAGAGAGTCCACATTGCATCACTACCAAAGTCCACTGGACAGAAAGCAAGCATAACACCACATGCATAAATAAATAAAAGCAGGGAGGTAATGCACACCTTTCAGTTTATATCTAATACCATATTTATGGCTATATATTACTGGACACTGACTGTAACTTTGAGCTGTGAATATTTTCCTACAGCTAGGTTTGCATTCCCCAGATGATACTGTTTAAGGAAAAAATCTTGGAAGGATTCCCACTACCTGGTTTGTCCATACCAGTCTTACATACTTTTGGGAAAACAGCCAACAGATTTTCTTTAAAATTAAAAGATTTAATTAGATCTTAATATATAAATACTATCAACCTGAGCAAACTCCAAGTATCTGGTTATCATAACAATATACTTCATCTTTGAAATATCACAAGGATGCCTACCTCTTTTTCCTCTTCGAAATTGTGGGTTACTTTAATAAATAAATGATTAAATTCTTTTATTGTTCTATCAAAGAAACTGCTTCGGATCATCAGATAAAGCCAAACCATTTTTGGCAGGGAATTAATTTGTAATAAGAAAACTGTGCCAGCCAGGGGAGATGAAGATTCTATAAATTCCAAATTCTTTCTAATAGAATAAATAATGGTTGGAGAACTTACATAGCGCTGTTAAAGAGTCTTTGTTCAAGACATCACTGCTTGTATAAGCATTGCTTCTTGAGAAACCCAAGATTTCCAGTGAAAAGAAATCACTACTTGGAAAATAATTTTTGATTTCTGATAATAATTTGCCAAGATCAGCATTATATTTTTCCCTTTGAATTTCAAGAGGAAGCCAAATTCTCATCTGAACCAGTGAAGTAAACAATCAACCTCTTCTTGGCTTCAAACCATTGCGGACAATTCCCATTCAGAGGTACAAGAAAAAAGATAAATGGTATTAACTAGCTCTATCATAGGGACATATATATTTGTGCACTTGAAATTAATCTCAGTCTTTAACAAATTAGGCTAGATTAGACTAGATTTCATGTTTCCTTCTTTCAGGTATTTTTGTTAAAACATGATATTATGTCTTCATTTTTTCTTGTTGGCTGAAATGATCTCTGGCAAAAATATTTCTTCTGTATTTGTTTTAAGAATGTGTAATTCAGTACAACTTTCACAACTTCTTGCACTATTTCCCATTTTTGTCTTGAATACACCCTCTGGCATAAAAGTCTGCCACAGACAAGGTGTTACCCAAAGGGTTAGGCTCACACCTTTGCTCAGGTGAGCATTCCAAGTAGGTGCCACTGGCGAACATTTCATCCTGAACACTTCACTACTCAGCTGTTTTTAAAACTTCAGTTGAAATATGGTTAATGTTGCACGATTGTTCACTAGGAGGAGCATTTACGGCACATGTGACTGCATCACCTTGGGATTTGGATTGGCATGGTTTCAGGAGTCTGCCATTCCTCAGTGTAGGATCTTGAAACCTTGTCTTACCTTCTGCATGACACCTTCTTATCATGGTTTAACCCCAGCTGACAGTGAAGCACCATGCAGCCATTTGCTCACTCTCCCCCATGGGATGGGGGAGAGAATTGGAAGATAAAAGTGAGCAACCTGAGGGTTCAGATAAAGACAATTCAATAGGTAAAGCAAAAGCTGAAGCACTGCACTGCACTGAAGCAAAGCAAACCAAGGAATTCATTCACCACTTCCCATTGACAGGCAGGTGTTCAGCCACCTCCAGGAAAGCAGGGCTCCATCACATGGAACAGTTACTTGGGAAGATAAATGCCATCACTCCAAGCATCCCCCCCTTCCTTCTTCTGCCGGCTTTATATGCTGAGCACAATGCCACATGGTGTGGAATATCCCTTTAGTCAGTTGAAGTCAGATGTCCCCTCTGTGTCACCTCCTAGCTTCTTGTGCACCTTCAGCCTGCTCACTGGTGGGGTAGTGTGAGGAGCAGAAAAGGCCTTGATCTGTGTAAGCACTGCTCAACAATAACTAAAACATCCCTGTTAGGAACACTATTTTCAGCACAAATCCAAAACATGGTCCGCTACTAGCTACTGTGAAGAAAATTAACCCAGCCAAAACCAGCAGACTCCTTCAGATATGTCTGTGGACAAGTAGCTTTGTGCTACGAAGTTGAATGGTACAAAGTGGTGGGAAAGTGTCTCCATTGCATTCCAGTTTGAGCAGTGATGTGCAAAACAAGACTAAACATTACTGGTTAATTAGTTGGAGATATGACTTTGCACCATTGCACTGTCTCTTTGGAGCAGATTGAAATAATGAAAAAAGGAGCAAGATAATAAGGAATCAGGTCCTGTGATTTAATATCTCAGATGTCTGTATTAGCCAGTTGAAATTATAGCAATATCCCTTGTACTGTCATTGCAGTTGTCAGAAAGTAGTTGCAGTCTTCTTGTAATTTCATCTGCATGCCTCTGCAGATAGTAAGGGAAATCACTTCCAGTGGCCGACTGTTTGACCCACAGGTTTTCTTGCCTGGGCCATGGGATCTGACTGATGTGCACAAAGGGTAGCTCATCATCATCTGAAGAGGCTCGCTTTAGAAGCTCGTGGTTTTGCCACTTGACTCTGCATTGCACCTTCATGGTGTCTACCAGTGTAAATAGACAAAGAGGTTTGAAGAGCTGGCTGGTTGACTGGTGAGGCAGAAGGACACCTCCATGACATACTCCTTCTGTTGATCCCACTGTCTTTTAGGTATTCTGCGTGAGGTATTATGGCTTCACACCCACTGGGTGTCCAGCCATGTATTATCAGTGATCCTCCCCAGGAAAGTTGTATCATGCCACACTCACCCAGTGACAACAGGCGAATACAAACAACACTGCTGTGCTGGAGGGGCTTGCCTTGTCTTTGGCTAGCTGAAGTCTTAAATAGCGCTGGGGTTTGTTTTTCTGCTTCTCTCTCTCTCTTAGCAGCAAAGCCCAAGTGACTGCAGGGAGTTTCCTTTTATGTGCCTCCTGAATAAGCTTTATGCTCAGATCTGTGCTGGTGACAACCAAATTAATCACTGTCCCACCAGCAGCTGCATGTTGGGCTCTCCCGGCAGCCTCACAAGGGCAGGCTGTAGCCTGGGATGTCAGAATAAATCCTTGTCCAAAGTAGGTCAGCAAACCATGCCCAGCCTCAAGAAACAGCTTTGATCAGAGACAGCAAATTTCACGCTATTGCTGGCAATCATTTCCTTCAAATGTCTTTTGTGGGAAAGAATCCTACAGACTCAGATGGCAACGCCGGTTCTCTGAAGCCTGACCCTCTGGCAGAACTTAACAGAAAAGATGATCTGGAGAGAGAGAATCCCAAAGGATTGTTAAGAAAACCCTAAGAATGTGTAAGGAATCCTTCGTAAGGAGGCTTCATACACCTCTGCTGCTGTTACTTCTGTAACAGTCAATTGATTGCTCCTTGCAAGCTGCAAATGTCTCAAGTTTTGATTTCATAGCATATATACATATGATTTTAGCAGTTAAAAATAGCAGTTAAAAATTTAGCTTTTTAGAAAACACTTATTTCAGATTTGGAAAACAGTTACTCTATGTCTATTATCCTGATTTCCAGAATTAATTCATCAATCACTTCAAAGCTAGTGGTTATTTATTTTTCACTTTAGAGTTTAGTTGTAACAGATGCACTGAAGTGCTGGTATTAAAATGAGGAGCTATCTCATTTTACAAAATATTTAGCAATGAGAGTGCTAACAGTACTACTTGTCACTTTGCCACTGCCTATGACGAAGTTATAGTTTATAGACATAACTTAAAAATCAAATTATTTTAAATAACTTTGCTTCTTACAGAGCTTTTAGGTCAAGTCTGGAGGATAATAGAGTCTATATAAATGTTGTCTCTGGGCTACTTCAGATCGTTCTCTAAGCCATAAAAATATGTCTCTGTTTTTTCTATAATGAAATCCATGCTGTTGTCCAGTTTCAAGATGATTCATTATAGTTCTGTTGTAGCCTCTCTACAGATGCTCTTATTATTTCGCAATGAAAAAAGACAACACACCATTTCTATGTGCTCTGCAAAGTCCTAAAAGCAAGATGGCTTAAAATAAATGTTTACATCCTGCTGTGTTTTTATGACCTCCAATGCACTTTGGGCACTACTAAACTATAAATAAAATCAAAAGATTCACTGTCTAATGCTCTAAACCCTAAACTAATTGAACATTAAAAAATTAAAGAATGCCCAAATTAAGCTTCTGGACACATTTGTATTACGACACATTTTTTTGGCAATGTGATCAAATACTATTTTTTCACATGAGACATGCTAAAATTGACCAACCTAATTAGATAAGTATGAAAAAGTATATTTTCCCTTGAAATTTTGCAAATATTCATTTATTCATTTTATCATTGTTTTACTGTTGCTTTGGGCCAATTTTTTGCCTGGGAATATGTTTTCCTTTACTGCCTGTGCAAGTTCAACGAGAAAAATGTGGTTTTTTTCTCTCTTTCTCTTATTTTTGACTGCCGAAAGCTGGTTCTTGGTTACCGAAAGATGGTCTTCTTACCAAGGGCAGCATCTGCTAAGGATTGTCAATTGCTGTCTAAAATTCAGAACAAAAATGTCTCCTTGATGAATCTCAAATTATTTTGTTTTGCCTTTACTGTAATTTACTGGGAACTCAAGTTTTCATCGTGCTGCTGAATGGGTTAAAATAAACTGAAAACAAACAAGGAGGCTGATACCCTTACTGCTTTATGAAAACTAGCATAGGTACATCAAGGGACGAGAGGCATCTGAAAAGAGAGCCCAGCACCTGCCTTTGGGTGCTCGGTCATTCTTTGGGACCATGATGTGAAAATATGAAGTTTTCCTAACCCTCCAGATGACAAGCCTGTAAAAACAGCTAATCACTCATTTATTTTCTCTGTATCTTTTAATTATGTTTGTTGTTGTTACTACTTAAAGCTAGCTACCTGTGGAAGAAAGCCAGAATTACACAACTGCTATTTTTCAGCAGGTTCTGTATTTGCCTGGTTGGTTTTGATTTTTGTTGTTTATCTGAATTCAGAGCTAAAAATAGACATGAAGGGCTGGGAATCAGAAACTCCAGCTTTCCTTATGCCACATGCTTATTAGTCTTGGCTGAATCACTTAGGTGGAATCCTTCAAAAAGAGTTTTTTAGACTGGAATGCTCAAGTAAAGGGCTTTTGTTCTAATGATTTCAGTACTCCTTCTCCAGGGAAAGCCAACGGGAGTTTGCAGTGGCAAAGCATGTTTCTGAGGCTCTTGAGACCACCACTGAGGCTGGGTGATGTGATGAGGAGCCTGCATGTTGCCAGCAGGCAGTCTAGCAAGGGACTGGATCTCCCTCTCTGCCCTCTTCCTCCTTCCTGCTGCCTCACAGAAGTTTCTCTGCCCTAGAAATGCAGCCCCAATGTCTTTTACATCAGCTGCAGAATAAGGATTTTCACCTCTTATGTGTGTGATAAAGAAAAGTGAAGGAAGGGTGCCGGAGATGAGCAGAAAAGCAAGAGCGTGTTAGTGATGTTGATGACTTGCTGGTTGTTGAAATGGTGCTCCCTGCACTTCTTCAGTGGAAATTACTCTTTTCTAGATAGAGAAACAATCAGTAGCTTCGCTCCATTACAGATGCTGAAAAACATTACTCATGTTAGCAAACCAGCTTTTTGGTGTGTCTTTTTTTTTTTTTTCCTCTTTAAAAGCCCCAGAATCTGTTATTGTTCCCAGTAATAACTTGGAAACGAGATTTTTTTTTTTTTTTTTTTGTAAGAAAACCAAATAGTTCCTGATTTCATTCCCTATTCAAACGCAGCAGTATGGATCCTCTGGTGAATTCTCCCATCACATTCACAGCTCTGCTAGGAGCAGCAACAATCCGTGCGAGCGACCTGCAGAGCTGCAGGTCAGCTCTGGATATGCAGGAGTGCTGAGTTGTGGTCAATGGTTTTTTTGGCTTGGGGGGGATGTCTGTGTTTCTTTTCATTTGACGTCATTAATTCTAATGGTACCAACTCTCTGGGTTGAAGGGCCGTCAGTGCACCTGCACAGAAAGCCCTGGCAGCAGCATGCTTGCATGGATTTTTCTGGGCTTTTACCAAAAAACCAAACATTACAAGGACTCAGAGAGAGTTTTTCACACATGAAGATCTGATTGAGTAAACAGCTATTTTTAATCTTGCTTGAGAGTGTCACTTTCCCTCATATTAGATGTACTTCCCAGTGATACCTGTGTGTGAGCACATGAGTCCTTTCTGAGTCTAAGGGCAAGTGTTAAACTTAATGCAGACTGGACGGCTCTGGAGAGGTCCAGCTTGAGAAAAAAACTCCAGTGTTGCTGCTACAGTGGAACCACCAGCTCTTGCTTGTCTTGGGGACCTGAAGAGGCTTGATGAGGTGGTGGTGGGGCTGGGCCTTCCCAGGCACCAGGAGCAGTCCTCTCTCCAGGGCCCTAACTCCCCTACTGTGTGCAGCTGCAGCCTGGGGCAGGACAAGCCCTTGCACCGCGGTGGCAAATATATCCCAGCATGTTCCCACACTGTGTTACAGGATACATCAGACTCCAGCAGGGGACCATGAGCTGTTGAACACCAGCTGAGCAGTAGAAGTCCAGATGTTTTCATGAAGTCACCCATGGTGACCAGACCTGGTGATGCCATTACTACCTGGAAAGATTTCCTTTCCTGAGGCACTTTAAAGGGGAGGATCTTGTGGCATTCCCCAAAGACTGGAGAGTTTGGGCCAGCAGGTGGCACAGCATGAAGATGGGAGAGAACAAAGCATGCTCTCTGCTCTCCTGAGGAGCCCCAGTAAGAAAGGTAGTGTGATGTTGGTGAAAAGCACCATATGAGGAGCCAGGGAGCATATGGAGGTGGCAAACAAACACCAGAGAGCATCAAGCTTGAAGGTATGTGGCTAGGTTCACGCCCTGTGAGGGAAAATAAGGGGTATGCTGTGGCCATCTGAGTTTGTAAAAGGCGAGCAGAGACCTGCAGCAGAGCGACAGGTGCAGATGCAAAGGAAGGGACATGGGACAGATACTGCAGAAGAAACACTCTAAGTGGCAGCCACTTCAGGATATTTTCAGGCTCAGCAACTTCTTCCTTTGACATTCACCATTGCCAGCAATATCCTGGACTCTTTCTCTACAGGGGACATGTTTCAGGTGTATGAAGCAGGGGATTTCAATACTGACAGCTTGGCTGAGGATGCAGTGGCAGCGCGGCTTTCTGGCCAGGGAAAGGGGAAACAGACATGGGGAAGTGGGGACTTTGTGCTGCAAAACCCATCCCTGCACAGGGGCTGGGTGCAGGCAGGTTTCCAAGGCAGTGAAAGCAGAGGTGAGGGTAAGAGCAAGAGTACAAGACTCTTTCCATGAACACATGAAAATCTTATCTTCTTCTGGACTTGGCCTGTGTGGTACCTCTTCCAGGGAATGGCTGGGAAAAATGGGAAAAACTCAGGTCTCCAAGGGTGTCTCCTGAAACCAGCGATTAGGGAAAACTGAAGAGCTTTGCCGGGCTGTGTAGAAATCGGAAAAGACCTGAAGTGCTTGAAAGGGAAACACCTTATTCAGCAAGCAGAACTGACTGTGATCAAATAACTGACAGCAAATAACAGTGAGCACCTGTGAAGTTAATCCCAGAAGACCATGGTAGAAGCAGAGGGCTGATAAGCACCAGGGTGAGAAAGGTCTAGATGCTCCTGCCTTGCCTCAGGACAGCACTGAAGCGCTGAAAAACAAGTAGGTAGTGGGGGCTGATGCAGGAGGTAGACTGAAGACTGTCCTGATAGAGCAGGAATCCAGCTGAAAGGATGTGGGAGACCTGGTCCTGCTTGGGATGGAAGCCAAGAAGGGATGAAGACTCTGAGAACAAGGGAATAAAGCCCTTGGGGCAATACAGGAGGGTTGGATCAGTTGTCTCCTGTGTATGTCTATATAAGGGAGACAAGCCAACAGCATGTTGGAGCCATGTTAAAGGGTTAGTATTTCTGCCTGGTTAAAATGGCTTTTAATCTCTCCTGCTGAGCATGCAATGGCTGGAAGGTGATTGTACCTGTGTGCATGTTTGCATGGATGCTCTGTGCCCGCCTGCCTCTTAAACACCGGCACTACGTTACCTACTATTGTGACCCAAAACACAAACCGAAGCAAAATCAAACGACCAAAGCAAAGCAGCCGCCACTGCAGAGGCAGCAGCCGCACACACGTGTGTTACCCACCAGAGAGCAGCGTTGCTCCAGCACTGAGCGGTCCAGGCTCTGGACGTGCCTCCCTCGGCTCCGCGGAGCTGCTCTGCTCCGGTCGTGGGGCTGCTGCTGGAGCACAAGTGCCTAAGGCGAGGCGCTGGGGCCTGACCACATGAGGTGCAGGTCACCTACCGATGTGATGGAGCCCCGCTGGGGTCCGGGCCACTGATGCTGCGGCATGGATGTGTGATGTACCGCGTACATCATCTGCTGTCTCCGGTTAAGGCTCCTGATGAAGGTATCAAAAGGGAGCCCTGTTGAAAGGGCTGGCCAGCAAAAGTATTGCAGACCGTGTGGTTAGCCAGGGCTGAGTCTGAAGTGGACCTGATCTAAGCCAGCTGCTGATCCCACATGCTGTGAACTGGCAAAGTTACTTTTCCCCAGGGGCCAGTGAAGTATGTTCAGTGTTCAGTCACTGTTTCCTTTACAGCCCATGTTTCCCTCTCCTCCAGGGGCTGAAATGTCGGGCAGAGTCAATTTTTGCTGCAGAGAGCAAAGCAAGAACAGTGTCCCGGGGCAGGACCGGTCCCTTTGAAGCAGCCCAGCTACTGTCAGAGGGTGGTCAGCCTGAAGAGCTATGTAGCTGCTTTTGTGCTGCATGGCCCACGGGTGAAACATGTGCTAGAACCCAGCTACTCACCAGTCAGAAACAGCAACAGAAAAGACCTGAGGGGGGCCCTGAAGTCCCACTAGGAACTAATAGTTCTTAATGGCTCTCACTGGCTTCACCCGGGCCCCCTACTCACACTATGGGCTTGGGAGCCTGTTTCAGGCCAGCCCAGGGTTTCAGCCTCTTTCTTTACTGGGTTCTTGATGGACCTGTCTCCAGTCCTCTCTCTCAGCTGAACCCTTTGGTTCTGTGTTGCAGCCCTGCCCTGCTCCTGTCTGGGCACCCTGGTACTGACTTGTCCCTTGTGCTGCCATCTATAGACTTTCCAGCCCTTTGGGGCTGAGGGACCCGCTTGCATTGGACCACCCTTAATGCCCACCTTGTCTTGTTCCTGTGGCAGCCCTGCATGGCTCCCTGGCAGGGTGCTGGCCAGTCCGTGTCCCAGTGATATCTGCAGGTACATCTCCCTGCTGGGCTTGTTGTGCTTCTCTGATGACATTTCCCTTCTTTTTTTTTCAGCTCAAATCTCTGCACTACTTGTACCTGCTGAAAGACACCCGCTGCCTTCTGCCAGTGGGGGAGGGATAGATATTATGTTGTTCTTCTCTTGTGCATGGACCTGAACCCTTTTAGGGAATTGGTCCTATTCCAAAGTAGCACTTTCAGTTTTGGGCTCTGCAGTGCTGGTACAACCTAATGATGGGCAGGCTGTGGTGTTCTGGATGGGAGTGAGTACTTTTCTTGCTGTGTCTTACCTTGGAGTAGCAATTTCTTGGGAAATGTCCTGGCATGCCAGAACCAGTGGGTTCATCAATCAGGCCAGCAGCAAGGTAGCAAAGCACTGGGGAAAACAGATGTGCTCCTGAACATGGTGTTTTAGTGGCAGAGCTGGTTTTTCTTGCTGGAAGATAGAGAAGTTACAAATGAATGTAAGCTGTCATGTGCGTGGTGCTGTAGACATCTCCCCACCACTAGCTAGCATATGTTACTCAAGGTTCGTTCTTCATTTTGGTTAGTTTTGAGATGGCATCATCAGGAAAGAAAATTACAGCCTTGGCTCTCTCTGATCCACTCAGCTCTCCTTGGTAGCCTGAGGAGTGTTCCTCCTCCTGACATTTTCCATCACCTCTGACATTGAGTCTCTTACAGAAGCTGGGTTATTTCAGTCTGGTTTTCCATACATATTTAGTGGTATTAGGAAAAATAAATATGCCAGCAGGAGGATTCCACACTCTGAAACAGAAAAAGAATGAACCTAAATATTTGGGGTGATGCTTTGGCAGTAATACAAAAAGAATTCCAGAAAATTATTCTTTCTGCATCAGCAGAGACTAAGTGCAAAGCATGTCATTTGTCTTGGTCTATTCTAAAGCTGTTGAGGGGAATGGATGACCAGGCTTACAGAGCTTTACTGCCTGTGTTTCAGCGCAGGGAGAGGTGTGTCACTGCAAAGCCTCCCCGAGCACTTTAGATACATCTCAGGATCCTGCATTGCCAGTCACAGGCTTGATTCCAGTCTCTCTTAGGAGTACTCTGCTGACAGGCTGTACACTGAAGCCGTAGCTCAGTTTTAAGTACTGGAATTAGGAATTCCTGCTGACATGCAGTGGTCATATCCCAGGCTGCATCTCTACATCTTCCTGCCATTTGACTGACTTGCTGTCCTGCTTCTGCCAGTGCTGTGACTGTAGAAGTGGAGCACTTGTACTCCTGAAATAGCTGAGACCTTTTGCAAAGCCCATGAAAATTGATGCAGCTTTTTGTTACAGATTTCACTAGCTTTGGCTCAAGCTTCGGCAACAGTGCTGTTGCTCAACATGAATCCTGGAAGCAACCTTGGGTAAAGAAGCCAGGCTAATATTCTACAGGCTAATCATAAGTGCTTGAAGAACAAGATGAAGTGAGTAAAACAAAGTAACAATTGTTATTTTTAAAAGTTTTATCCAATAATATCTAAGCTACCTCACGCTTGGTTTGATTTTGGTGAAATAGGTATCTCATTTTATATGTGTATGTGGGCTTTACAAAAAAATGAAGGAATGAGTGCCAAAGTTCATCTCTGAGAGACAGATTTTCGGCTTGTAGCAAAACAAGCTCAGCTTGGTGCATAGTCAAGGTAGCTGCAAGAGTACAAGTTGCCCTATGGCCTCATTTGCTAATTCCAGATGCCTGGGGAGCTGAGCCTGATGCTAAGGCAGAGACAGAAGAGACTGTAGAGCAGTGCTGCTTGGCCAGGATACAAGTGATCTTTCGCAGCAGCACATCTTGCCCTCAGTCCTTCCAGTCCCTCTGACTTTCCATCCTGCAGCTCCTTTGCTCCTTGCTGTGTTCCTTGTTGCTGAGTGAAGGTTGTTGGCCCCATCCTTGAGGTGATGGAGTTGGATGTTGCCTTTGCTTCTGAGAGATCTGATGCTGCTGCTGAGGGAAACAGGAACTCTCCAGCCCCAGATGTGGCGGCTTTAGCAGGTCTGTTTTGGTGTGCTCTTCTAAGGGGACACTGACAAGGAGCCTTCTAAATCAGTTTGAAACTTGTGCTAAATGCACTTAAAATAAAGCAAAGTCATTAGGAGCTGAATGCACTTTCCTGAAAGCAGCTGGCCCTTGTCTCTTTGGGAGATGGGATGCCAAAGCAGCAGAGTGACTTTGCATGAGCCAGTCCTGTGTTGGTGTTGATCTGCCAAATATTGCGAGCACGCTGGACTGGAGCTAAAATACCAAAACTTTGGTGAAGAGAGGCCACCCTGAATTTCAAGAACAGCTTTGAGTAAACTCTTGGCTTTTGGAAAGCTCCTTGGCTGCTGTCTAGTGTTGTGCTATTCTTTCAGCAAAGAAAGTGCTCCCACTGTCCTGCAGTCGTCAAGTGTGCGTTGTATTTTTATGAAGAGGTCTTTAGAAATCTGCAGTATGCTGAATGTGGGAGATTCAGTGTTGTGAAAGAGTGTGTAGGATAACACTTTGGGAAGTGGATTCATTAGCGTGCCAGGGAGTGATGCAATTTTGCTTTTTACATTAAGCCTTTTTCTGAAACATTGGGCTTTTATATGTTTCTCGGTTTCTTTTTGCTGCTTGGTTGTTTATATGTGGGGCGATTTTTTTGTGTTTGTGTTTGTGGAGGTGCAATCCTGATCCTGCTTATTGCATTTGCTTTGTGTTTTCCAAGTTGGATTGGTCTTCACCATGATTTTTGCAACTTACTGCAGCATTTTCCAATCTACAAACCAGAACTGGCCCTCGTGAAATGAACTTACACTGTGTAGATGCAGCAAAGTGGTGCTGAGTCTGACACTGCTTCTCTGCCTGCAGAGCCAATTGCTTTGGAGGCTGCTGTGTCAATGAGCCAGAGGAACATAGGAGAAACCTTCCTTCTCCTGCAGAGGTGGGAGGGTGTTGCCACTGAGATCTCTTGGGAAGCAGATCTCTCACTATTTAACCTTTGAAGGGTAAAATGTTCTGCAAGGTCAATAAGTTAAAAACCAGGGTCACGGTTCCTCCCCTTGCTCTTGCAGGCACCTGTAAGCAATTGAAGAGGGGGAAGCAATTTTAGAAGAGGTGGAAGGAAGAGAGAGATGTGGATGACAACAAAGTATGAAATAGTGTCACCAGTGTGATGTGACTGGCCGCAGCTTTAGGGCAACGAGTTCTCATTAGAAATTACTTCTTCCCTCCTGGACTGTTGTTTAGACACTGCTGTCCTTGGTATGCAGCCTGTGTATGAAAGAGAACTTCCTTGTGAGAACCATTCCTGTTAATGGGACCAAGCTGTTCTGTGCAAGAAAGGGCTGGAGAGTCGCTCTCTATGCATGTTAAATTACAGTGGATGTGAAATAGCTGAGCAAATGCTCCAAAAGGCTGAAACTGTAGCAAAAATTTGTTCCTCAGCAGTCTGATCCAAAGCCCATGGAAGACAAAGCCAGTGGTTTCACTGACTTCCGTGACCCCTGGATCACGCTCCAGGTTCTGTGTGAAAGCTACTGTATTTGTAATTTTATTTACTTGTGGGTTTGTCCTACCCATGTTTCTATCCAGAAACAACTGTAAGCTTTCTGAAAAAGACAACTAGAGCAGTTGGAATGAGAGAACCTTTGCTGTGAATAAATTGCCAGTAGAGACGTGCTAATGGAAGCTGGGGATTGTATCTTAATAGAGACCAATTACTGGGCCTAATTTGATGCCACAAAGGGAACATTGCAACTCATTGTGCTCTGACACAAGTTAAATGTTAATGAACCCCCAGAGGTGTTTGCATTTGGCTTCCAATTAATGTAACTACACATAGGCTTTAGCCATATGCATATAGCTGAGCCATATTCAAGGCTTATGAATCTTGCTACCTTTACTTGTCTATCAGGAGAAGATATTGGTGCTCTGAAATGTCACCCCTGGATTTTGCTGTTTGAGGCCTGTACAGTGCAGGAGGAAGAATCCTGTCACACCTCTGAAAATGTCTTGTTTATTATGAACAACCACATGGTGATGGAGGCATCCTGAGATTTCGTATGCTCTGGGATGCTTTGGATGCAGAACGGCAGAACTGTTTGAACTGGTCTGGTGTGAACTATTGCCAGAGCTGGAGAGTGCAGTGCCAAGTCCTCTGGGCCAGATGTACGCACGTTAATCCCAGACCAGCTGTGCTGAGCAGTATGGCACAGAGGTTTCCATTCCACAAGTACAGCACTGTGGGCCCAGGCTGGCATTCCTGGACAGCTCTGTGTTGCATTGTATAGATCTACCCATCCTGTACAAGCAAAGGCATCTACTCCATCCTGTGGGTCCCTCCAGGTGGCAGATATGTCATCAAGTCAAGGAGTGCAATTCTGTGTTCAACTCTGTTCAGGCTATGTGGTACCCACAATGAAGTGGAAGAGCACTGTGGCTCAGTTTTCCTTCTGCATTGTTCAGGGTCCTGGTGCACAAGGTGTTCCTAGAGCATATACGTGTGCCCCATTGCTGTCAAGGGCTGAGAGGCAAAATAGCTCACAAATCCTGTGACCCATTGGTTGCTGCATGGGTTTTATTTCAAAGCCTTTATTTCCCATCCACCTCTTCCCTTTGTTGTTTGTTTTGAAATGGATCCTCTCAAGCTTTCAGAACGGAAGGCTGCCTGAGAAGCTGTGACATAGAGGGGATTGATCTCTTAACAGCTGGTCCACATAGCTGTGGCGATGTGTCCACAATGACTTTGGCTTTCCTGAAGCTGGGCATTGGGCAAGCAGATACATGTCAGTACATTCAAATTGTTCAGACCTCTGGACCAGTGTTTTTGGAAAGAAAGTGTAAGCAGGAGGAGTTATTGTGATGCTGGTCATCAGCAACCACAAGAGTTCTGAAAGCAAAGGTGACAAATGGGGAGAGAATGCAGAGGAGAGCAATAAAAAGAATAAAAGCTTTCATAATGAAAACCAGTAGATTTGAGGTTAAGAGAGCTGGGAGTTTCCCCTATTTTTTAGAAGCCAGAAGCAAGACATACACATCTTCAAGTATAAATCTATAAAGGAAAGTCATAGAAAATGGAAAGACTGGTTCAATACAATGCTAATTTCACAATGTTTCAATTGACTCTGTACGTTGGTGTTGTTACGGGAAAAGCACACATGGCCTGTCTTTAAACATGAAGTGAGCAATGAAGATCCCTCTCGTCTCTTAAAATGTCAGGAGCAAAATGTCTCTTAAAATGTCAGGGTCCCTAGAGACAGAGAGCTGAAGCTTCTGAATGATTCCTGTGCTGGATTAGCTTCACAGAGCAACCTGTCTTACTCATTGGGCAGATGGCAACCACTGTGCTAAGCATGGAGCGCAGTGCTGAAAGTTAGGTGATGCATACACGGCTTTCCTCTCTTTTCAGGTAGCTTGCTACACAGTCAGCTCCTGCATGCTTCACTGCATGAGCTCAGAGCTTCACACCTTTGGGAGAAAGTGGAGATGCATCAGCTTTGCTGGCTAGCATTGAAGGTTGCTCTCCCTGAGGGCTCAATTGCTACCGATGCCTCTACACACCCAGCGTGCTTCCATTTTGCCTGGTGTAGACATTGTGACGTCAGCTGTGCTTCTAAGCTTCTAAGGAGTTTTCTTACTCCATTGGATTAATCTGCTAGGCCTGAGCAACCTGGAAGTCAGCTGGACCTGTCTGAACTGCCTGCTACCCTTTCAGAGGCACCCTTTCCGTAGGTAGTGTTTCCTATTCATATATTTTTAATACATATCTCCAGGATCACAGATAAAGCCAACAAGCTTAGAGATTTTTGAAAATGCTGTCCTGCAGGAGCTTGAATTTATGAGTTGCCTTCATTTAGTTTTACATTTTGGTGAGATGTGGTGAATGCACCACCCTGGCTGGAGCAGGAAAAAGGCGGCTTCTACACGTGTCTTTGTGCATGTGTGTTTCTGTGATTGCATAACTCAAAATGCCCCAAACCCAACACTGGGCACAGGAACAGACTGCTGAGTCAGGTGGTGATGTCACCGTCATCGCAGCTACTGATCTGTAAGGTTTGGTCTGGCTTCAACATGGGCGAACATGCTTGTTCTTCAGGGGTGTGGAATAAAGGGCTGCAGAGAGGGTTCCTTCTAGCTCCAGCACTTCTGTGGAGGGCTTTCTGGAAAGCAGATGAAACAACAAACAACCCCATCTGCTTACGGTGTCACTGATCATAGCAGTTGGCATTTGGTTGCACTGATAACTTATGTAGAAGTCTGCGTGTGCTGGAATTGCGGGGTTACGGATGACAGCAATCTTTCATCCGCATGCATCTTGAAACATCTCTATGTTGCAAAAAAGTTCCTTATAGTCCTAGTCGATAGGACATCTACTGGCTCACTGTCTCTTGTCAGAAGACAGAGCTGTCTATTCATAAACACTTTCCAACAACGGAAGGAGAAAATCTGGGCTGCCTGATTCACATCACTCTCCTCAGATGATGAATAAAGTGCAGAGCAAATCCTGTGCAACTGGTGGAATTTTGACTAAAGCTGTGTGCGAAAAAAAAAAGAAATTAAACATCTAGTTAGCTATTCTAAATAATTATCCATATAAAATGAGTTATTTGAATTTTATTATTATTATTATTATTCAAATGAGATTATTAATACCTTTTCCAAGCAGACTAAGATGTGTTGTGACTTCTGTGGGGAGTGCCCCTGTCTGGTTTGAAAAGGTATTCCCTACAGAAAGGAGAAAGGAAATTCCCTCCTGTCTCACGTACCCTGCTTGGCAGAGATAGGCAGTATGTACAGTAATAGCCTCATAGAGGCTTCAACTGCCAGGGTCACTTTTTATTCCAGGGAAGGCTGACCTTTGTATGATGATGCCCCCATGCCCAAATCTTCAAATGTGTCACCTAATATCATGTATTTGCAACTTCCCTGCAGAAAACACAGCCGCTCCTTGTGGAAAAGTGACATGCACTGGTAAGGCATGCTAAGTCTGATGCAACAAGGGGAAATTCTTCTCTGACTGCCAGCAGCATGTAAATGGCGCGCTCTGAGGAATGGAAGGAAACACACTAAAATCTGGGAATACCTCTGCTGATAGCCAAAACCGATTGGTCTCCAAAACATCCCTCTCCTTCATGCATGGTTTCCTCTTTCACCACGGGTGTGATCCATACTGCAGATGGAAAGGTTGTTACTGATGTCAGTAGATCTTTCTCTGTATCCAGTGATATGTAGAAGCTGCTTCCCAGCCAATGTCTGTGGAACTGTCTAAAAAGCAGAGTTTTATGAAGCTATGAAGTCCCCTTTCTCATGGAATTTGGGGCCTCACATGATTCTTCCTCTTATCTGCCAAGCCTGTGCATACATCTTTTCAGAGTTTCTTTGCCCAGCAACCCTGATACACCATGTCCAAGGTAGAGACAAAAAGTGTCCATTAGGGCAGAAAGATCTTGATCCTATAGACAGAAATACTCTTGGGTAAATCCCTCTAGCCTGTTATAGGCCTGGAGGCACAACAACAGCTTGAGGACACTGAGGCTGTGGGTGTGTTGCTCACCTGCTGGGCACCCAGACTTCTGAGCTTTCACGGTGTTAGCTGTGACACCTGAATGGCAGTCAAGAATACAGGAACCTGGCAATATCGTTTTTAAAAGGCACTGGGGAGAATCAGGAACTGAATCGTTGTCAATTGCTTTTGGACACTCT
Organism: Strigops habroptila; assembly: GCF_004027225.2. Lineage (NCBI taxonomy): Eukaryota > Metazoa > Chordata > Aves > Psittaciformes > Psittacidae > Strigops > Strigops habroptila. Next base: position 72,668,086 of record NC_044279.2, read on the forward strand.
TGGAAATCTATAAACAGATGGAATTTTGGCTTTGATCTCAAAGAATTAAATGTGCTTAGAAAAGTCTAGAAAAGTTGCTTTAGTCAGAGAGTGCAATCCTATAAAATAAAAGAACTGGCTGGATAATGGGTGAAATCACAGTGGTGCCAACTTGGAGGATTAAGGAAATACTCTCCTGTTTTGGTTGACTGAAGTAGACAGAGAGCTATTGGTTCTTCTTTTAGCCTGGGGATAGAGGTTTGAATTGCTTTGTCTTGTTGGAATGTGCCGTGCATCCTTAGGGATTAAATAGAAGTGAGTAGAGAAAAGGGAACTGTACTAAGTAAATAATATTGTATGGCATGTCATATGGTGTACGTAACCAAGGGTTTCTATGTAATGTACAGACTTGGGCTATTCAAAAGTGATGTTGCAGTGGTATGCTTGCTCAGCTCACATTGATGGCATGTTTATCTTCAATGTGTTTCAGTGACTCTGTGATTTTAATGCTAACAGACTATTCCTGCTGTTTGCTTTATTATATGGAACCTGAACAGTGTTTTCTAAGTCATTTTGGCAGCTATTCATAGATTGGTTAGAGTTGGAAAGGACCTTAAGATCATCGTCTTCCAAGCCCCCTGCTGCGGGCAGGGACGCTTCACTCTAGACCATGTCGCCCAAGGCTCTGTCCAACCTGGCCTTGAACACTGCCAGGGATGAAGAGTTTGCCACTTGTTTTTTTGGCAAGCTATACCAGTGCCTCAGAGCATCCTAAAAGGGAGCTTTGCGTTGGCCGGGAATCGAACCCGGGTCAACTGCTTGGAAGGCAGCTATGCTAACCACTATACCACCAACGCCTGGCACTTCTGTCCCAATCCAGTTGCATGAGGGAAGCTATTCCAGTTCGATGACACAATTGGTGGAGGCCTGAAAACCAAAACATATCAGAGAAGATGCCAGCAAGAGAACACAGTGGGGATAATGTTAAAGCCAATACACTATAGCTACAAGGTTAACACTCTTACGAGGGGTAATGGAACCCCACTGCTGCTCATTTTGAATGTCTGTCTCTTCTATGCAACAAAATGCTTGGATCACAGTCACAAAGTGTAGGCGATAACTCCTAGTAATAGAAGGAGCTTGAAACAGAATATCCCGAACTGACTCGTTCATGTCTATGTAGAAGAATGAGATAATTCATATATAGTTGGTGGAATCATTTGCATACCGTATGAAGGGCTTTAGTTAGCATTTCCAGGAGAGACTTGTTTGATGCTAACCTGAAGAGCTGGCAAGGAACGGAGCACTTTGGCTCTAGTTCAGGAAAGCATAACATTCAGCCTTCAACAAGACTTACTGGTATCCTTGAACTCAAGCACATGTTTAAGTGTCCTGCTGGCCTGTGGCCAGCTTGTTTAGCACCTTGTGGAACCAACTTCAGAATAGTGGAGTGGGCAGAGAAGTATTAGCTAATGTTATCAGAACCAGCGCCTTTAAATCGATGTGGTGCCTTGGCCTTAAGCCCCTTTCCCTTCTTTATCAAGAACTAATCTGGAAATGCTCCAAACTGGTTTGAGAAGAGTCTTTGTGAGACTGAGCCCTCTATCTTGTAGGCTCCTGGCAAAACTCCTGTTGCCTTCACTGGGGCAAGGTTTGGTGCTTGGTCTTCAGAGTCTATCCAGAGAGGAACACCTGTCCTATGAAAAGGGAGATGCTGTGGTGGCTGTAACGCTCTCTCGGCAGCTCAGCAAAGGTATCTTTGTTCTAGTGGTAGATCATCAGCTGCTTTGTGGGCTCTGGGATGATGTGCTCTTACACAGCTCGTTCCTGTGGGCTGCAGGGAGCAGCCGGGCACGGGGCACTGCCCTCGTGTTGCAATCAGGCACGCGCAGCAAGGCACAACCATGGGCGGCATCTCCATCAGTCCCTGCCTTTCCCACGCAGTGCCACACCACCCATCCACAGGCAGATGCAACAGGGCTTGGCCTTGGGCTTGCTGTATCAGGTCTCTTATTAGTAATCTAAAGAACATTAAAAACTTTCCCAGTGACAGGCAGTGGTGTGCTGGGTCCTGTGATCTTGTGAATCCAAAGGAAAACTTCACCATTCCTCTTGTGGCTACACAAGCATGAGCTGCAGTGGCATTTTTGTTCTTGTTCTTTTAGAAGTCTAGCGTGAGTTTGCTTTCTTTGGTAAAACACCACTGCTGTCTTCTCTGCGGTATGTTATGCGTGGCAAGAGTGTGAATGATGGAACTGAGGCTTGGAGCACCTTCTATCTTCACAGCAGGGAGGCTGAATTACCGCTGAAAGGAAAGCCTTTATTCATTTATGAATGTATTTTTCTTGGCTATAGCCAGCCACAACTTGTTTTCTTAGACACATACATGTGGAAATATTCTGTGTTCTGAATATGCTTTCACATATCAAAGGCACAAACCTCATTGAAAGTTCCATAAGGACTGTGATCCCTGGTTATTTTTCAAATTATAGACAAAGGAGGACAAAAAGATATATTTGGAAGGCTCTGTCTTCGCTTTGATCCTCAGATTGTCAAGAGACCAAATTATTAAGTCCCTTGAATCTGCCTTAATGGTGCAGGTAACAAGAAATTTCCCATACAGCATAACTGCATGCATCCAATTCCCCTGGTGTGTTTGGCTGATGACTCCCTATATTCAGGTAACTTCCTGAAGTCAGAGGGCTGGAGCACCTCTGCTATGAAGTCAGGTGAAGGGAGCTGGGTTTGTTCAGCCTGGAGAAGAGAAGGCTCTGTGGAGCCTTCAATACCTAAAAGGGGTACAAGGAGCCTGGAGAGGGACTTTTTACGAGGGCACTTATTGACAGGACAAGGGGGAATGGCTTTAAACTGAAAGAGGGTAGATCTAGATTAGATACTAGGAAAAAAATTCTTTATTATGAGGGTGGTGAGACACTGGCACAGGGTGCCCGGAGAAGTTATAGCTGCCCCACCTCTGGGAGTGTTCAAGGCCAGGTTGGATGGGGCTTTGAGCAACCTGTTCTAGTGGAAAGTGCCCCTGCCCATTTCAGCAGCACGGTTGGAACTAGATGATCTTTAAGGTCTCTTCCAAATCAACCCATTCTGTGATTGTATGAATCTATTTCCTAGTCCTTACTGTTTGGCTGCTTTCAAATGGCGAGGTGAGAATGAATTTGATTAAACATCCCATCTTGTAGTAAAATTCACTTTGGTCCTGTTTTTCCTTTCACTTCAGATTTATGATGCCATAGGACCACTGCTGTCTGCTGTTTTCCTGCCTGGCTGTGTTGGGAATTAATCTAACAGCAAACTACCAATGTTTTATAGTTTCCTCCATGTGACAAGGACATAGAAATAGACAGTCCAGTTGTTTCTCTGCAGGAACGTGCTTAATGGCTACAACCTCCTCCACAGGAAGAGGTGAGCTATCTTGAAACCGAACATGATAGTGTCTAGCAACTGAATAAGGAGCTTGTGTTGAAAACTCCATGCGGGAGAATGAGGCTGGCCTGGACACCGTGTGCAGGTGGCAAGCAATACTTAGGAGGATTATGTTTTAACTGTTTTTATTGCTGGGAAAGGTGTAAAGGAGATGTCTCTCTTCAGTAAATCACTATGAAATGAGGAAAATATTCGCCTGTTCCCTGTAGAAATTCAAATGAAGAATATATCTATTTCTGAATACTTACAGTCCTTCTTGCACAAAATTCATAGAATAATAAAGTTTTAATGAAGTTCAGAAGTAGGGAACATTTTTCCCTCTCAGCTGTTTCTTTTCTAAATGAGTCTGATCCTCCAAACATCCACTTGAGATGACTAATAAACCAGTCAGTGTGCGCACAGAGCAGCACAGAAAGGGGAAAGCCTAACACAAAGAAACTGAGTGACTTGCTCAAACAGAAATGCACTCAGTGTCAGCTGAGGGACTAGAGCCCAAGAGGTCTTGGCTGCAACTTCTGTGCTGAAACTGCTAGACAGAACTTTTGAGTATTCATTGACTTGCACAACAAAATTGAAAAACCCACAAAAAGGCAATAAAATGAGCTGCTGAGCAGTGGAGGACAGCTATCTCCTGTGCTAGGTGACTAGCGCTGAGCTGATGATTTCCAAAATTCTGAATAGGGGTGGGAATTGTGCATGCATTTACTGCATGGGCAGTCTGTCCACCAGGAGGCAATAAGAACTATGCTGGGTGATCAGATGAGCATCACTTCGGCCCCAGCAGATCCAGTCTGCTCTGAGTGCTGTTAACATCCATTGCAGGAGGCTCTTCTAGCCATGGAGATGGAGATGCTCATCCTAAACTCTGCAGCCATCCTGAGTTTACCCTCTGTCGTGCTGGGTGAAGAATTACATAAACTTGGTGAAGAGAAGGAAACCTTGGAGATGAGTGAGGCAGATAAGAAAATATCTGGATATGCAAATCCACAACAATAAGGTTTTGCCTTCAGCTCTACACTATGCAGTGAATCCCAGACCATTCTTTTTCCCTCACAACCATGTGAACTCTGGCAAGAGGACACAGTGGCAGCCCTGATATGATGGCAAGAGTGAATCCCTATTTCTGGGATCGGAACAGGGGATATCCCTTGAATCTGAATGTACGTGGGATTTTCTACACACTAGTGCATGCCAGTGGAATCAACATCCCCCACGTGTGCTGTACACTTACGTTGTTTGATCTGATCTGGATCCTCCACGCCAAAGTGGCAAGAGCAGTGAGAGTTTTGTCTACAGGGCCACTATATCAGTTTTCCTATGTTCCTCATTCTTCTGGTTGTATAAACTCTAGAAAAATATAAATTAACCTCTTCACCGCAAGTCACGGCCACTCAGATTTTGACAGAAATGGGAAATCACAGTTAGAAAAACTAAATCCTGCCTTTGTTTCCTGAACTTTAAACTCCAGATTAATTTGACAGATGTCTGAGCCTCATTAATATTGCTATTGTCTCTCTCTGAATAATAAGCCTGATGATCACTATACTCTTTTGAGCCACACATACTTTAATAGAATGCTCATGACTATTAAAAATATAAACCACACTAACCAGTTTTTCTGTTGTTTTTTTCTTTCACATGGTCATGAAAAACGCATTTGAAAGGGAGATCTGTCATGTTTCCTATTTCATAAAAAGAAACCTGTAGAAAGAACTGCAAAATACTCAAAATTCATTGCTAAGGAACTGTCATGGCTGGGAATGCTTTCACCTTTTTTACAGGCTCTCTGCATATCAAAGCTGGGCCAACTTCACAAGGACCCATTGGGCCTACGCCAGGGTGGCTGGATGAGGCGGAATTCCTGAAGGAACGGAACCACAGCCAGTGCACTTCCATGTTCTGATGGTATCCGGCTCCTACAATGGCTTTGCAAAACCACAGGCTTTTAGGCATGGTCTCAAGAATCCCAAAGACTTCTCTTAAATGCTGTGTGAGGCTTGCTGGCCCATGGCAATTCTTCATGGAAGAACCATCGTTTTGTCCCTAAAGTTGAAGTGCAGCTTACTCAGAGCCAGAGGCCCAACCTTCCTAGGGGGGCTTTTCAAAACCAGCTGGGCAAATAGTCTCTCTGCACAATGTGTTTGCACACCCCATGCAGCAGCAGTTCAGCTTGAGGAGCTGATGATTATTTGTGTCCTTAATCCAGCGGACCCATAGCATTGAAGAGAAAGCAGAACTGGTGACCACTTGCAGGCCTTCGAGCAGGCCTTGGAGGATGCAAAATGAACTGTAGCATTTCATCCAGATTCACTGTTTCAATCTAACCTCCAAGCATATTCCAGCAGCTCTCCATACTCTATACTTGCAACCCAGGCTGGGATGACTTTCCCCTTTTTCAGTCTTGCTCCTTGATCAGAATGGCACCAATCATCCTGATTTGGGAACGCAGACCCACAACATCAGCTCTTCCACATCTTCCTGCACATAATGCTCTTCTTTTCACGCATCCCAGGCAGGCACAGCCTGAAGCATGTTTTGGACCCAGGAGCTCTTTAGTCTCCTGTGTTCTGCTGAAACCAGACAATTTCTAGATTCAATTTTCATAACTTGGGGAACTCCAAAGACAATTACAAAATGGAGGTCTATCTGTAAGATCAGCTCAGGACTCTACTGAGGTAAAAGAGACATGGCTGGAGGACAAGTAGGAGAACTAATGCACCCAAATTCACCTGAGATCCTTTCGGGGAGTCCATTTTTGTTTGGGAATGAGGCCAGTTCAAGTAGTCTACTTGAAGTCCCCAAAAGATCTCAGGAGGACAAATAAAAGATGACTGATGTAAGGCTTCCAGGGTTTTCTCTATGCAAAGATCCTAATGCATAGCCCCTGCTTTCCCGGCGCTCCCTTCTCCTCAACTTTTGGTGAAGGTGACAGGAATCATTCGAGGAACTGGATGAGTAAGTCAGGAAAAAATAAATCATCGCTCAGGCCCAGCTAAACCTCTTTGTCTAGTTTTTCATTCCAGGCAAATGCCATGGGAATGTGCTAGGCTCAGATTGCTGGTCCTGCCACCCAAGCTACTGACTGATGTGTCTTTTTCCAGGGTTTGCCAGAATTCTCACCCCGAGGAAGTTTTCCCTGTTTCTGTCCTGAAGAGGGTTCTGTTAATACCTCCCCTCCTTCTCTTGGCAGCCTGTTCCAAAACGCTAAATCCCTATTTCCTCAGCGAGGGTCTAATATCTTCTCTTATTAAAAATGCTGAAACACAAGCTCACCCAGAGGTGTGTTTTATTTGACGCAAGGAGATTCGGTAAATGCGCTTCCCGGGACAGCTCGAGTTTCAGCGTCCTGCACGGCTTTGGCTGACATTCCAAAGGTTCTGCTGGACTCTCTGTTGGAGATTTCATTAACCCCTTTCAAAAGTGGCACTTTCCAGTGTTTCCAAGTGCCGATGGATGGAAATTTCGAGGTCTTTTGTCTGGAGCTATGGTACAGGCAAAGAGAAGGACTGACTCTTCCGATTGATCGCTGGGGAATGGAGTGAATAAGGATGGTGTAAAACTGTGTTTCCAAACCTCGCTGCAGCAGCGTTTCTCAAACAGGCAGTGAATTTGACGTCCTGCGACGGTGACCACCAAATCCTTCCCATCAAGGCCAGGTTGCATGGAGTCTTGGGTGACATGGTTTAGTGCGAGGTGTCCCTGCCCATGGCAGGGGAGCTGGAACTAGATGATCTTAAGGTCCTTTCCAGCTGTAACCATTCTATGATTCTATCAGCCTGTAATGGTGTGGTGCCTTGCTGTGAAGAAGCAAGAGAGAGCTGGAACTCTATTTGTAGCAGATCAAGAGAATAAGACAGGAGCATTCAAGGGACCAGCATTTGCTGAAATCACAACAGGGCCTCTCACGCTCACGTGCTGACCAAGCCGTGTGCGTGGAGGCACAGAGGAGTAAGCAGGTGTCCCACTTTGTCTGTGTGTCAGAAGACATCTGCGCACCGTGGTATGGCCATCCCGAAGGAGAGATCCTACTGGTGTGCCAGAGCAGTGTGTCCCACAGCCAAGGCTGCCACTGGCCATGTTTGGATACTGGGGCTCCCGCCGCCCCTCAGTGGAGCTGACGTGAGCCTTTTCGCTGACCGGTGTGTTTAAGCTCCTGCCCAAACACAGAAACTACCCACTGACCTCTGACCCTTGATTCTTGACTCCAAGCTTTGATCCTGAGCTCTGACCTTTGACCCAACAGCTGGCACCCAAATGCCACCCCAACCTTTGTTTCTCGCCTATGACCTCTGACCCTGATACGAGACCCCAGGGTCCAACCCCTGACCCACTAACTGTGATCTGACCCCTGGCGCTTGGCTATGGCCTATGACCTTTGACTCTTGACCCCATCCAAAGATCTTTGACCTTACACATGGCCACTGACTTTGACATGTGACCTTTGGCCCTTATCAGTCATCTTTTACCTTTGAACCCAATATGTGACCTTTGACCCCCCTGAACAGACCCCATCCGTGACCCTGACCAGACGCGTGACCTTTCACCTGACGTGCAACTTTCTACCTTTGACTCCCAACAACTATCATTTAACTCAAATCTCTGACCTCTGACATTTGACCTTTGACATTGATCCATGACTTCTGTCACCAAACAATGACTGTTGGCCCATCCGCAACATTTGACCCTTGACTCTGATCCCTAACTTTTGACCAATATATGTCTTTGACTTTGACCCCTGACCTTTAACACTCATCCACAATCTTTGATCTTTTGACCTAAAACCCTGATCTTTGTCTGTGACTCTCTGCTCCTTGACCCCTGCCCCGATCCCTGCGTGCTGACCAGTGACCAAATACCTTTGACAACAATTGGTGTCCTTCAACCCTGATCAGTGACCTTTGACCTTTGTCCCCAATTGATGAACATTGACTCCAACATTTGACCTTGGAGCCAAACAGCAAGCTTTGACCTTGACCCATACCCTTTGACACCACCTGTGAGCCCCGAAACTGACTGCAACTTTTGATGCTCATCTATGACCTTTGACCTTGCTTTTGACACTTACTTCCGTCCTTGACCCAATCTGTGACCTTTGATCCCTGACCTTTAAGCCAACCTCGACCATCAATGCTATGATATCAAAAAACTTCACTAGCTAATCGTCTCCAATGTAAACACACAGAGCCCAAGAAGCAAGGGAGCTGTCTGAAGGCAAAGGAGAAACGGGCTTGTACCAAACTCCTCTCTCAAATCCATATTCTGCCTGCTGGACCATAAAAAGCAAAGCCAGGGCTTTTCGGCTCTAGAGCACAATAGTGTTATACTTGACACCCTTGACAAATAGGAAAACTACATCAAAACGTAGACCAGCAAATGGCTGTCTCATGAGACCGCTGCAAGTAGGAGCTGGTTCCTACTTGGGTTATTAGCACTTGCTTAGGATTACCTACGTATTATGTGAAAGTGTTTCCAGAACAGAATATTTCAACATGTACGTGTCTAAGGAAACAAGTTGTGGTTGGCTATAGCCGACAAAAATACATTCATAAATGAATAAAGGCTTTCCCTTTAACAGTAATTCAGCCTCCCTGCTGTGAAGATAGAAGGTGCTCCAAGCCTCAGTCCCACCATTCACTCTTGCCAGACATAACATACCACAGAGAAGACAGCAGTGGTGTTTCACCAAAGAAAGCAAACTCACGCTAGACTTCTAAAAGAACAAGAACAAAAATGCCACTGCAGCTCATGCTTGTGTAGCCACAAGAGGAATGGTGAAGTTTTCCTTTGGATTCACAAGATCATAGAACTCAGCACACCACTGCCTGTCACTGGGAAAGTTTTTAATGTTCTTTAGATTACTAATAAGAGACCTGATACAGCAAGCCCAAGGCCAAGCCCTATTGCATCTGCCTGTGGATGGGTGGTGTGGCACTGCATGGGGAAGGCAGGGACTGATGGAGATGCCGCCCATGGTTGTGCCTTGCTGCGCGTGCCTGATTGCAACACGAGGGCAGTGCCCCGTGCCCGGCTGCTCCCTGCAGCCCACAGGAACGAGCTGTGTAAGAGCACATCATCCCAGAGCCCACAAAGCAGCTGATGATCTACCACTAGAACAAAGATACCTTTGCTGAGCTGCCGAGAGAGCGTTACAGCCACCACAGCATCTCCCTTTTCATAGGACAGGTGTTCCTCTCTGGATAGACTCTGAAGACCAAGCACCAAACCTTGCCCCAGTGAAGGCAACAGGAGTTTTGCCAGGAGCCTACAAGATAGAGGGCTCAGTCTCACAAAGACTCTTCTCAAACCAGTTTGGAGCATTTCCAGATTAGTTCTTGATAAAGAAGGGAAAGGGGCTTAAGGCCAAGGCACCACATCGATTTAAAGGCGCTGGTTCTGATAACATTAGCTAATACTTCTCTGCCCACTCCACTATTCTGAAGTTGGTTCCACAAGGTGCTAAACAAGCTGGCCACAGGCCAGCAGGACACTTAAACATGTGCTTGAGTTCAAGGATACCAGTAAGTCTTGTTGAAGGCTGAATGTTATGCTTTCCTGAACTAGAGCCAAAGTGCTCCGTTCCTTGCCAGCTCTTCAGGTTAGCATCAAACAAGTCTCTCCTGGAAATGCTAACTAAAGCCCTTCATACGGTATGCAAATGATTCCACCAACTATATATGAATTATCTCATTCTTCTACATAGACATGAACGAGTCAGTTCGGGATATTCTGTTTCAAGCTCCTTCTATTACTAGGAGTTATCGCCTACACTTTGTGACTGTGATCCAAGCATTTTGTTGCATAGAAGAGACAGACATTCAAAATGAGCAGCAGTGGGGTTCCATTACCCCTCGTAAGAGTGTTAACCTTGTAGCTATAGTGTATTGGCTTTAACATTATCCCCACTGTGTTCTCTTGCTGGCATCTTCTCTGATATGTTTTGGTTTTCAGGCCTCCACCAATTGTGTCATCGAACTGGAATAGCTTCCCTCATGCAACTGGATTGGGACAGAAGTGCCAGGCGTTGGTGGTATAGTGGTTAGCATAGCTGCCTTCCAAGCAGTTGACCCGGGTTCGATTCCCGGCCAACGCAAAGCTCCCTTTTAGGATGCTCTGAGGCACTGGTATAGCTTGCCAAAAAAACAAGCGGTAAACTCTTCATCCCTGGCAGTGTTCAAGGCCAGGTTGGACAGAGCCTTGGGCGACATGGTCTAGAGTGAAGCGTCCCTGCCCACAGCAGGGGGCTTGGAAGACGATGATCTTAAGGTCCTTTCCAACTCTAACCAATCTATGAATAGCTGCCAAAATGACTTAGAAAACACTGTTCAGGTTCCATATAATAAAGCAAACAGCAGGAATAGTCTGTTAGCATTAAAATCACAGAGTCACTGAAACACATTGAAGATAAACATGCCATCAATGTGAGCTGAGCAAGCATACCACTGCAACATCACTTTTGAATAGCCCGAGTCTGTACATTACATAGAAACCCTTGGTTATGTACACTATACAACATGCCATACTATATCATTTACTCAGTGCAGTTCCCTTTTCTCTACTCACTTCTATTTAATCCCTAAGGATGCACGGCACATTCCAACAAGACAAAGCAATTCAAACCTCTATCCCCAGGCTAAAAGAAGAACCAATAGCTCTCTGTCTACTTCAGTCAACCAAAACAGGAGAGTATTTCCCTAATCCTCCAAGTTGGCACCACTGTGATTTCACCCATTATCCAGCCAGTTCTTTTATTTTATAGGATTGCACTCTCTGACTAAAGCAACTTTTCTAGACTTTTCTAAGCACATTTAATTCTTTGAGATCAAAGCCAAAATTCCATCTGTTTATAGATTTCCAAGAGTGTCCAAAAGCAATTGACAACGATCCAGTTCCTGATTCTCCCCAGTGCCTTTTAAAAACGATATTGCCAGGTTCCTGTATTCTTGACTGCCATTCAGGTGTCACAGCCAACACTGTGAAAGCTCAGAAGTCTGGGTGCCCAGCAGGTGAGCAACACACCCACAGCCTCAGTGTCCTCAAGCTGTTGTTGTGCCTCCAGGCCTACAAGAGGCTTGAGGAATGTATTCAAGAGTACTTCTATGAGAAAGGGGACTTCACAGTTGCCTAAAACTTTGTTTTTCAGGCAATTCCAGAGACATTAGCTGGGAAGCAGCTTCTACATATCACTGTAGCTTTCACAGATCTCTGGATACAGAGAAAGATCTGCTGACATCAGTAACAACCTTTCCATCTGTTTGAGTGCAGTCTGGATCACAACTGTGATGAAAGAGGAAACCATGCATGAAGGAGAGGGATGTTTTGGAGACCAATCGGTTTTGGCTATCAGCAGAGGTATTCCCAAATTTTAGTGTGTTTCCTTCCGTTCCTCAGAGCGTGCCATTTACATGCTGCTGGCAGTCAGAGAAGAATTTCCCCTTGTTGCATCAGACTTAGCATGCCTTACCAGTGCATGTCACTTTTCCACAAGGAGCGGCTGTGTTTTCTGCAGGGAAGTTGCAAATACATGATATTAGGTGACACATTTGAAGATTTGGGCATGGGGGCATCATCATACAAAGGTCAGCCTTCCCTGGAATAAAAAGTGACCCTGGCAGTTGAAGCCTCTATGAGGCTATTACTATACATACTGTCTATCTCTGCCAAGCAGGGTACGTGAGACAGGAGGGAATTTCCTTTCTCCTTTCTGTAGGGAATACCTTTTCAAACCAGACAGGGGCACTCCCCACAGAAGTCACAACACATCTTAGTCTGCTTGGAAAAGGTATTAATAATCTCATTTGAATAATAATAATAATAATAAAATTCAAATAACTCATTTTATATGGATAATTATTTAGAATAGCTAACTAGATGTTTAATTTCTTTTTTTTTTCGCACACAGCTTTAGTCAAAATTCCACCAGTTGCACAGGATTTGCTCTGCACTTTATTCATCATCTGAGGAGAGTGATGTGAATCAGGCAGCCCAGATTTTCTCCTTCCGTTGTTGGAAAGTGTTTATGAATAGACAGCTCTATCTTCTGACAAGAGACAGTGAGCCAGTAGATGTCCTATCGACTAGGACTATAAGGAACTTTTTTGCAACATAGAGATGTTTCAAGATGCATGGGGATGAGGGATTGCTGTCATCCATAACCCCGCAATTCCAGCACACGCAGACTTCTACATAAGTTATCAGTGCAACCAAATGCCAACTGCTATGATCAGTGACACCGTAAGCAGATGGGGTTGTTTGTTGTTTCATCTGCTTTCCAGAAAGCCCTCCACAGAAGTGCTGGAGCTAGAAGGAACCCTCTCTGCAGCCCTTTATTCCACACCCCTGAAGAACAAGCATGTTCGCCCATGTTGAAGCCAGACCAAACCTTACAGATCAGTAGCTGCGATGACGGTGACATCACCACCTGACTCAGCAGTCTGTTCCTGTGCCCAGTGTTGGGTTTGGGGCATTTTGAGTTATGCAATCACAGAAACACACATGCACAAAGACACGTGTAGAAGCCGCCTTTTTCCTGCTCCAGCCAGGGTGGTGCATTCACCACATCTCACCAAAATGTAAAACTAAATGAAGGCAACTCATAAATTCAAGCTCCTGCAGGACAGCATTTTCAAAAATCTCTAAGCTTGTTGGCTTTATCTGTGATCCTGGAGATATGTATTAAAAATATATGAATAGGAAACACTACCTACGGAAAGGGTGCCTCTGAAAGGGTAGCAGGCAGTTCAGACAGGTCCAGCTGACTTCCAGGTTGCTCAGGCCTAGCAGATTAATCCAATGGAGTAAGAAAACTCCTTAGAAGCTTAGAAGCACAGCTGACGTCACAATGTCTACACCAGGCAAAATGGAAGCACGCTGGGTGTGTAGAGGCATCGGTAGCAATTGAGCCCTCAGGGAGAGCAACCTTCAATGCTAGCCAGCAAAGCTGATGCATCTCCACTTTCTCCCAAAGGTGGTGAAGCTCTGAGCTCATGCAGTGAAGCATGCAGGAGCTGACTGTGTAGCAAGCTACCTGAAAAGAGAGGAAAGCCGTGTATGCATCACCTAACTTTCAGCACTGCGCTCCATGCTTAGCACAGTGGTTGCCATCTGCCCAATGAGTAAGACAGGTTGCTCTGTGAAGCTAATCCAGCACAGGAATCATTCAGAAGCTTCAGCTCTCTGTCTCTAGGGACCCTGACATTTTAAGAGACATTTTGCTCCTGACATTTTAAGAGACGAGAGGGATCTTCATTGCTCACTTCATGTTTAAAGACAGGCCATGTGTGCTTTTCCCGTAACAACACCAACGTACAGAGTCAATTGAAACATTGTGAAATTAGCATTGTATTGAACCAGTCTTTCCATTTTCTATGACTTTCCTTTATAGATTTATACTTGAAGATGTGTATGTCTTGCTTCTGGCTTCTAAAAAATAGGGGAAACTCCCAGCTCTCTTAACATCAAATCTTCTGGTTTTCATTATGAAAGCTTTTATTCTTTTTATTGCTCTCCTCTGCATTCTCTCCCCATTTGTCACCTTTGCTTTCAGAACTCTTGTGGTTGCTGATGACCAGCATCACAATAACTCCTCCTGCTTACACTTTCTTTCCAAAAACACTGGTCCAGAGGTCTGAACAATTTGAATGTACTGACATGTATCTGCTTGCCCAATGCCCAGCTTCAGGAAAGCCAAAGTCATTGTGGACACATCGCCACAGCTATGTGGACCAGCTGTTAAGAGATCAATCCCCTCTATGTCACAGCTTCTCAGGCAGCCTTCCGTTCTGAAAGCTTGAGAGGATCCATTTCAAAACAAACAACAAAGGGAAGAGGTGGATGGGAAATAAAGGCTTTGAAATAAAATCCATGCAGCAACCAATGGGTCACAGGATTTGTGAGCTATTTTGCCTCTCAGCCCTTGACAGCAATGGGGCACACGTATATGCTCTAGACATAGCAACGTCTTGCAAAGAACCCTGAGTTCCTTCTGGACTAGTTAATGAGAAAGAATGTCACACAAAACCTGTTCTGACACAGCAGCAGTGTTCAGCTACCCCTAGATTCAAGCTGACAGCAACACTGACTGTAAGCACTCCTGAGTTAGGTCTGCACCAGAACAATGTTGAACACAGAGCTGTATGCCCTGATTGGAGGACATATCTGCCACCTGGAGGGACCCACAGGATGGAGTAGATGCCTTTGCTTGCACAGGATGGGTAGATCTATACAATGCAACACAGAGCTGTCCAGGAATGCCAGCCTGGGCCCACAGTGCTGTACTTGTGGAACGGAAACCTCTGTGCCATACTGCTCAGCACAGCTGGTCTGGGATTAACGTGCGTACATCTGGCCCAGAGGACTCGGCACTGCACTCTCCAGCTCTGGCAATAGTTCACACCAGACCAGTTCAAACAGTTCTGCCGTTCTGCATCCAAAGCATCCCAGAGCATACGAAATCTCAGGATGCCTCCATCACCATGTGGTTGTTCATAATAAACAAGACATTTTCAGAGGTGTGACAGGATTCTTCCTCCTGCACTGTACAGGCCTCAAACAGCAAAATCCAGGGGTGACATTTCAGAGCACCAATATCTTCTCCTGATAGACAAGTAAAGGTCGCAAGATTCATAAGCCTTGAATATGGCTCAGCTATATGCATATGGCTAAAGCATATGTGTGGTTACATTAATTGGAAGCTAAATGCAAACACCTCTGGGGGCTCATTAACATTTAACTTGTGTCAGAGCACAATGAGTTGCAATGTTCCCTTTGTGGCATCAAATTAGGCCCAGTAATTGGTCTCTATTAAGATACAATCCCCAGCTTCCATTAGCACGTCTCTACTGGCAATTTATTCACAGCAAAGATTCTCTCATTCCAACTGCTCTAGTTGTCTTTTTCAGAAAGCTTACAGTTGTTTCTGGATAGAAACATGGGTAGGACAAACCCACAAGTAAATAAAATTACAAATACAGCAGCTTTCACACAGAACCTGGAGTGTGATCCAGAGGTCAGGGATGTCAGTGAAACCACTGGCTTTGTCTTCCATGGACTTTGGATCAGACTGCTGAGGAACAAATTTTTGCTACAGTTTCAGCCTTTTGGAGCATCTGCTCAGCTATTTCACATCCACTGTAATTTAACATGCATAGAGAGCGACTCTCCAGCCCTTTCTTGCACAGAACAGCTTGGTCCCATTAACAGGAATGGTTCTCACAAGGAAGTTCTCCTTCGTACACAGGCTGCATACCAAGGTCAGCAGTGTCTAAACAACAGTCCAGGAGGGAAGAAGTAATTTCTAATGAGAACTCGTTGCCCTAAAGCTGCGGCCAGTCACATCACACTGGTGACACTATTTCATACTTTGTTGTCATCCACATCTCTCTCTTCCTTCCACCTCTTCTAAAATTGCTTCCCCCTCTTCAATTGCTTACAGGTGCCTGCAAGAGCAAGGGGAGGAACCGTGACCCTGGTTTTTAACTTATTGACCTTGCAGAACATTTTACCCTTCAAAGGTTAAATAGTGAGAGATCTGCTTCCCAAGAGATCTCAGTGGCAACACCCTCCCACCTCTGCAGGAGAAGGAAGGTTTCTCCTATGTTCCTCTGGCTCATTGACACAGCAGCCTCCAAAGCAATTGGCTCTGCAGGCAGAGAAGCAGTGTCAGACTCAGCACCACTTTGCTGCATCTACACAGTGTAAGTTCATTTCACGAGGGCCAGTTCTGGTTTGTAGATTGGAAAATGCTGCAGTAAGTTGCAAAAATCATGGTGAAGACCAATCCAACTTGGAAAACACAAAGCAAATGCAATAAGCAGGATCAGGATTGCACTTCCACAAACACAGCAGAGTTATTCTTATCCACACACACAAAAACCACAGCAAACCAAGCAGCCAAAAGAAACCGAGAAACATATAAAAGCCCAATGTTTCAGAAAAAGACTTAATGTAAAAAGCAAAATTGCATCACTCCCTGGCACGCTAATGAATCCATTTCCCAAGGTGTTATCCTACACACTCTTTCACAACACTGAATCTCCCACATTCAGCATACTGCAGATTTCTAAAGACCTCTTCATAAAAATACAACACACACTTGACGACTGCAGGACAGTGGGAGCACTTTCTTTGCTGAAAGAATAGCACAACACTAGACAGCAGCCAAGGAGCTTTCCAAAAGCCAAGAGTTTACTCAACGCTGTTATTGAAATTCAGGGTGGTCTCTCTTCACCAAAGTTTTGGTATTTTAGCTCTAGTCCAGCGTGCTCGCAATATTTGGCAGATCAACACCAGCACAGGACTGGCTCACGCAAAGTCACTCTGCTGCTTTGGCATCCCATCTCCCAAAGAGACAAGGGCCAGCTGCTTTCAGGAAAGTGCATTCAGCTCCTAATGACTTTGCTTTATTTTAAGTGCATTTAGCACAAGTTTCAAACTGATTTAGAAGGCTCCTTGTCAGTGTCCCCTTGGAAGAGCACACCAAAACAGACCTGCTTAAAGCCGCCCCATCTGGGGCTGGAGAGCTCCTGTTTCCCTCAGCAGCGGCATCAGATCTCTCAGACTCGGAGGCAGCATCCAACTCCATCACCTCAAGGATGAGGCCAACAACCTTTACCCAGCCACAAGGAACACAGCAAGGGGCAAAGGAGCTGCAGGATGGAAAGTCAGAGGGACTGGAAGGACTGAGGGCAAGATGTGCTGCTGCGAAAGATCACTTGTATCCTGGCCAAGCAGCACTGCTCTACAGTCTCTTCTGCCTTATTATCAGGCTTGGCTCTTCTGGATTTTGTAATTTGCAAAAGGATAAATCTTTTTAACATAATGATTGTTACTTTTTTTACTCACTTGCCATCTCACACTTCATCTTGTTCTTCAAGCACTTATGATTAGCCTGTAGAATACTAGCCTGGCTTCCTCACTCAAGGTTGCTTCCAGGACTCATGTTGAGCAACAGCAATGTTGCCGAGGGCTTGAGCCAAAGCTAGCGAAACCCATAAGAAAAAGCTGCATCAATTTTAATGGGCTTTGCAACAGGTCTCAGCTATTTCAGGAGAAGTGCTCCACTCCTACAGTCACAGCACTGGCAGAAGCAGGACAGCAAGTCAGCCAAATGGCAGGAAGGTGTACGGTCGTAGCCTGGGATATGACCAAGGGATCTCAGGAGGAATTCCTAATTCCAGTAGTCAAACTGATCTACATCTCCACTGTACAGCCTGTCAGCAGAGGAATTAGCACCATTGTGATGTTAGATCAATTATCTCAATGAGATTTTAAGGAGTGGAGTAGTTTACATAGAACAGGCTCAGTCACTAGGCATGGAGCCTTTGCTATTTCCCTCAAGACTGTTATAGAACAAACACATTTAATTTCCACGTTTCTTTACTGAAAAAAAAAAAAAAAGCCTTTTAAGTCAAAGATCTGAGTCTTTGGTGATCATATATCACAGATTAGCAGAGGGGAAAGACCTTCTTAGTTCTTCCCTGTTGTTCCTCTGAAGCTGCAGTAGAAGTCCTTCCTTCATTAGAAAGTAGACATCTACATGGGAGACAGCCATTGCTAATATCCCAGATGAGAGAAAAACTGCCAGCAAGTTTTGGATCTTGTTATAAAACAAAAAATGATGGAAGCACTAGCTCAGAGGAGACTGGGCATCCTCTGATCTACTCTGTCCCCAGAGAAGCCAAATACTTGCGTGTATGGCAAATTCAGTCCTGGTTCACCCATCACTGTATTAAGGTAACCCAGGCATCATCCCAGCCATCACAACAGGACTGACTGTGTGAAACAAGTCTTACAATGTCCACATTTTAACCAATGGGAAAATTTAATTTCTCACCCCCACTCTTCAGAAAAAGGGCTTGTTTATTCACCTGCTGGGTAATGTGACCTAAAGTTATCCATCCTGCATAGACACCCAGCCAAAGGCATCTAAACAACCTCCAAGGCATCACTGGGCAGCACAGCTAATGTCTGTTACTCTCTTTGCCTCAGGCCAGCAGGAAAACTGAGCTCATGGCTTTTTCCTCTAGCAGGGATGCTGGTGTTGCACCTCTGGATTTCTCAATGCATTGAGACTGCACTTTAACTCAAGCCCTGTACAGCAGGATGACTGCTGGAGTGATGCGAGTGATTCTTTAAATTGCTCTGGGATGCGTAGCAGTCAGTATGCATCAATCACTCCTAAGAGCAACTGCAGTCAAGCCTGTGACTGGCAGTGCAGGATCCTGAGATGTATCTAAAGTGCTCGGGGAGGCTTTGCAGTGATACACCTCTCCCTGCGCTGAAACACAGGCAGTAAAGCTCTGTAAGCCTGGTCATCCATTCCCCTCAACAGCTTTAGAATAGACCAAGACAAATGACGTGCTTTGCACTTAGTCTCTGCTGATGCAGAAAGAATAATTTTCTGGAATTCTTTTTGTATTACTGCCAAAGCATCACCCCAAATATTTAGGTTCATTCTTTTTCTGTTTCAGAGTGTGGAATCCTCCTGCTGGCATATTTATTTTTCCTAATACCACTAAATATGTATGGAAAACCAGACTGAAATAACCCAGCTTCTGTAAGAGACTCAATGTCAGAGGTGATGGTAAGTGTCAGAAGGAGGAACACTCCTAGGCTACCGAGGAGAGTTGAGTGGATCAGAGAGAGCCAAGGCTGTAATTTTCTTTCCTGATGATGCCATCTCAAAACTAACCAAATGAAAAACGAACCTTGAGTAGCATATGCTAGCTAGCGGTGGGGAGATGTCTACAGCACCACGCACATGACAGCTTACATTCATTTGTAACTTCTCTATCTTCCAGCAAGAAAAACCAGCTCTGCTGCTAAACCACCATGTTCAGGAGCACATCTGTTTTCCCCAGTGCTCTGCTACCTTGCTGCTGGCCTGACTGATGAACTCACTGGTTCTGGCATGCCAGGACATTTCCCAAGAAATTGCTACTCCAAGGTAAGACACAGCAAGAAAAGTACTCACTCCCATCCAGAACACCACAGCCTGACCCATCACTAGGTTGTACCGGCACTGCAGAGCCCAAAACTGAAAGTGCTACTTTGGAATAGGACCAATTCCCTAAAAGGGTTCAGGTCCATGCACAAGAGAAGAACAACATAATATCTATCCCTTCCCCACTGGCAGAAGGCAGCGGGTGTCTTTCAGCAGGTACAAGTAGTGCAGAGATTTGAGCTGAAAAAAAAAGAAGGGAAATGTCATCAGAGAAGCACAACAAGCCCAGCAGGGAGATGTACCTGCAGATATCACTGGGACACGGACTGGCCAGCACCCTGCCAGGGAGCCATGCAGGGCTGCCACAGGAACAAGACAAGGTGGGCATTAAGGGTGGTCCAATGCAAGCGGGTCCCTCAGCCCCAAAGGGCTGGAAAGTCTATAGATGGCAGCACAAGGGACAAGTCAGTACCAGGGTGCCCAGACAGGAGCAGGGCAGGGCTGCAACACAGAACCAAAGGGTTCAGCTGAGAGAGAGGACTGGAGACAGGTCCATCAAGAACCCAGTAAAGAAAGAGGCTGAAACCCTGGGCTGGCCTGAAACAGGCTCCCAAGCCCATAGTGTGAGTAGGGGGCCCAGGTGAAGTCAGTGAGAGCCATTAAGAACTATTAGCTCCTAGTGGGACTTCAGGGCCCCCCTCAGGTCTTTTCTGTTGCTGTTTCTGACTGGTGAGTAGCTGGGTTCTAGCACATGTTTCACCCGTGGGCCATGCAGCACAAAAGCAGCTACATAGCTCTTCAGGCTGACCACCCTCTGACAGTAGCTGGGCTGCTTCAAAGGGACCGGTCCTGCCCCGGGACACTGTTCTTGCTTTGCTCTCTGCAGCAAAAATTGACTCTGCCCGACATTTCAGCCCCTGGAGGAGAGGGAAACATGGGCTGTAAAGGAAACAGTGACTGAACACTGAACATACTTCACTGGCCCCTGGGGAAAAGTAACTTTGCCAGTTCACAGCATGTGGGATCAGCAGCTGGCTTAGATCAGGTCCACTTCAGACTCAGCCCTGGCTAACCACACGGTCTGCAATACTTTTGCTGGCCAGCCTTTTCAACAGCGCTTCCTTTTGATACCTTCATCAGGAGCCTTAACCGGAGACAGCAGATGATGTACGCGGTACATCACACATCCATGCCGCAGCATCAGTGGCCCGGACCCCAGCGGGGCTCCATCACATCGGTAGGTGACCTGCACCTCATGTGGTCAGGCCCCAGCGCCTCGCCTTAGGCACTTGTGCGCCAGCAGCAGCCCCACGACCGGAGCAGAGCAGCTCCGCAGAGCCGAGGGAGGCACGTCCAGAGCCTGGACCGCTCAGTGCTGGAGCAACGCTGCTCTCTGGTGGGCAACACACGTGTGTGCGGCTGCTGCCTCTGCAGCGGCGGCTGCTTTGCTTTGGTCGTTTGATTTTGCTTCGGTTTGTGTTTTGGGCCACAATAGTAGGTAATGTAGTGCCTGTGTTTAAGAGGCAGCTGGGCACAGAGCATTCATGCAAACATACATACATACAAACACTGCGTGAATGAACACCTGCCTGCGTGTGTGCGTGTGTGCGGCTGCTGCCTCTGCAGCGGCGGCTGCTTTGCTTTGGTCGTTTGATTTTGCTTCGGTTTGTGTTTTGGGCCACAATAGTAGGTAATGTAGTGCCTGTGTTTAAGAGGCAGCTGGGCACAGAGCATTCATGCAAACATACATACATACAAACACTGCGTGAATGAACACCTGCCTGCTGATGGGAATGAATGAATTCCTTATTTTGCTTTGCTTGCGTGCATAGTTTTTGCTTTACCTATTAAATTGTCCTTATCTGAACCCATGGGTTTTCTCACTTTAACCTTCCAATTCTCCCCTACAACCCACCAGGAGGGAGTGAGCAGGTGTCTGTGTGGTGCTTAGCTGGGGTTAAACCATGAAACCAGTGTCTATATTGGTTCCTGAGTTATACCTCAGTCTCATGTCCTAGCGAAGATCACCTAAAAGTGTCCTTGAAGAGTCCTAAGTGATCTGTGATGTGACATTGAACTGAGCTGCAACTATAATGCTTTTGGAATAACTGGCATCCTCAAGGCATATCTGTGTATTTAGTAATAAAATAATTTAAGGAAAATATTAGGACAAGGGGTAATGGGTTAAAACTTAAACAGGGGAGATTCAGGCTAGACATTAGGAAGAAGTTCTTCCTTGTTAGGGTGGTGAGACACTGGCACAGGTTGCCCAGGGAAGCTGTGGCTGCCCCATCCCTGGCAGTGTTCAAGGCCAGGTTGGACACAGGGGCTTGGAGCAACCTGGTCTAGTGGAAGGTGTCCCTGCCCATGGCAAGGGGTTGGAACTGGATGAGCTTTAAGGTCCCTTCCAACCCAAAACATTCTATGATTCTATGATTCAGTGATTCTACGTGCAAATAGTGAAGGTAGATGTACCTGTCTGAACAACTATCTGCCCATGGTGTTCTCATCTGAGGTACCACTGCTCTTGTCCTGATGAATGGGAAGAGTATGGTCTCTTCTGGAGGCTGAGAGGGGTCAGGGTCAAGGTCAGGGTCAAGGTCAGCCTTGCAGGATGCTGAAACTCCGGGTCAAGGTCAGTGTCAGGTATCGTGGGACAGAGGCCATGGATAGAGGACAAAAGTCAAGTGTCAAGCTCAAAAGCCAGGGCTTGGGAATCAAAGCCCAGGGTTCCAAAGGTCAAAGGTCACAATTTAGAAACAGGAGTCACAGTTCACAGGTGTTAAAGGTCACAGGTCAAGAGTAATGGGTCAGGGCTCAGTGGTCACCACTGTGTGTCAGAGTCATGAGTCAAGGTCTAATTTGAGATGGCTGGGTCAGGGGTCATGGCTCCATGCCAAATGTGCCTGGTTGGGGCCAAAGAACAAAGGTCACAGGTCAGGGGTCACAGGTCAGCATTAGAGGTCAGGAGTTGGGTGTTGGGATCAGAGGTCATGGGTCACATGTCAGGATGAAAGACCAGGGTTTAGACAAAGGGTCAGGTGTCACAGATTAGGGTTTGGTTGGCAGGTTTATGGCTTTGGGCAAGAGTTTAGGCACAAATTTTGATGGGTTTCTGCCTGCCAAACAGGGATCGTTTTATTAAAATGTAGGCAATATGAGCAAGACACATTCCACCTTGACCAAAGCTGTTGTGTGATTGCAAGGTCAGATTCTCAAGTGTTGAAAGCCAGCAAAGCGTTGCTGGTGTCACCAAGAGGCGATTTACTCCAGGTGAGAACTCAGAGTAACAGTCGAGGGCATTCAGGTTGAGATGGAAGAGTCTATTTGGTGATGAGACATCCATTTCATTAGCTATCCATTTGATTAAATGATCCAAAGACAAGCTATAAGGCAGGAGCCTGGCAGAAAGAGATGGATGAAGGAAAAAGTAACCAGAGGTGGAGAGTGAGAAAGGTTCCAGCTCTCTCCTGCTCCTTTACCATCACCTTTACAAGCTGATGTTGGGAAAGATTTGGTGGTCACTGTTGCAGGAGGTCAAATTCACTGCCTGTTTGAGAAACGCTGCTGCAGCGAGGTTTAGAAATACGGTTTTACGCCATCCTTATTCACTCCATTCCCCAGCGATCAATCGGAAGAGTCAGTCCTTCTCTTTGCCTGTACCATAGCTCCAGACAAAAGACCTCGAAATTTCCATCCATCGGCACTTGGAAACACTGGAAAGTGCCACTTTTGAAAGGGGTTAATGAAATCTCCAACAGAGAGTCCAGCAGAACCTTTGGAATGTCAGCCAAAGCCGTGCAGGACGCTGAAACTCGAGCTGTCCCGGGAAGCGCATTTACCGAATCTCCTTGCGTCAAATAAAACACACCTCTGGGTGAGCTTGTGTTTCAGCATTTTTAATAAGAGAAGATATTAGACCCTCGCTGAGGAAATAGGGATTTAGCGTTTTGGAACAGGCTGCCAAGAGAAGGAGGGGAGGTATTAACAGAACCCTCTTCAGGACAGAAACAGGGAAAACTTCCTCGGGGTGAGAATTCTGGCAAACCCTGGAAAAAGACACATCAGTCAGTAGCTTGGGTGGCAGGACCAGCAATCTGAGCCTAGCACATTCCCATGGCATTTGCCTGGAATGAAAAATTAGACAAAGAGGTTTAGCTGGGCCTGAGCGATGATTTATTTTTTCCTGACTTACTCATCCAGTTCCTTGAATGATTCCTGTCACCTTCACCAAAAGTTGAGGAGAAGGGAGCGCCGGGAAAGCAGGGGCTATGCATTAGGATCTTTGCACAGAGAAAACCCTGGAAGCCTTACATCACTCATCTTTTATTTGTCCTCCTGAGATCTTTTGGGGACTTCAAGTAGACTACTTGAACTGGCCTCATTCCCAAACAAAAACGGACTCCCCGAAAGGGTCTCAGGTGAATTTAGATGCATTAATGCTCCTGCTTCTCCTTCAGCCATGTCTCTTTTACCTCAGTAGAGTCCTGAGCTGATCTTACAGATAGACCTCCATTTTGTAATTGTCTTTGGAGTTCCCCAAGTTATGAAAATTGAAACTGGAAATTGTCTGGTTTCAGAAGAACACAGGAGACTAAAGAGCTCCTGGGTCCAAACATGCTTCAGGCTGTGCCTGCCTGGGATGTGTGAAAAGAAGAGCATTATGTGCAGGAAGATGTGGAAGAGCTGATGTTGTGGGTCTGCGTTCCCAAATCAGGATGATTGGTGCCATTCTGATCAAGGAGCAAGACTGAAAAAGGGGAAAGTCATCCCAGCCTGGGTTGCAAGTATAGAGTATGGAGAGCTGCTGGAATATGCTTGGAGGTTAGATTGAAACAGTGAATCTGGATGAAATGCTACAGTTCATTTTGCATCCTCCAAGGCCTGCTCGAAGACCTGCAAGTGGTCACCAGTTCTGCTTTCTCTTCAATGCTATGGGTCCGCTGGATTAAGGACACAAATAATCATCAGCTCCTCAAGCTGAACTGCTGCTGCATGGGGTGTGCAAACACATTGTGCAGAGAGACTATTTGCCCAGCTGGTTCTGAAAAGCCCCCCTAGGAAGGTTGGGCCTCTGGCTCTGAGTAAGCTGCGCTTCAACTTTAGGGACAAAACGATGGTTCTTCCATGAAGAATTGCCATGGGCCAGCAAGCCTCACACAGCATTTAAGAGAAGTCTTTGGGATTCTTGAGACCATGCCTAAAAGCCTGTGGTTTTGCAAAGCCATTGTAGGAGCCGGATACCATCAGAACATGGAAGTGCACTGGCTGTGGTTCCGTTCCTTCAGGAATTCCGCCTCATCCAGCCACCCTGGCGTAGGCCCAATGGGTCCTTGTGAAGTTGGCCCAGCTTTGATATGCAGAGAGCCTGTAAAAAAGGTGAAAGCATTCCCAGCCATGACAGTTCCTTAGCAACGAATTTTGAGTATTTTGCAGTTCTTTCTACAGGTTTCTTTTTATGAAATAGGAAACATGACAGATCTCCCTTTCAAATGCATTTTTCATGACCATGTGAAAGAAAAAAACAACAGAAAAACTGGTTAGTGTGGTTTATATTTTTAATAGTCATGAGCATGCTATTAAAGTATGTGTGGCTCAAAAGAGTATAGTGATCATCAGGCTTATTATTCAGAGAGAGACAATAGCAATATTAATGAGGCTCAGACATCTGTCAAATTAATCTGGAGTTTAAAGTTCAGGAAACAAAGGCAGGATTTAGTTTTTCTAACTGTGATTTCCCATTTCTGTCAAGATCTGAGTGGCCGTGACTTGCGGTGAAGAGGTTAATTTATATTTTTCTAGAGTTTATACAACCAGAAGAATGAGGAACATAGGAAAACTGATATAGTGGCCCTGTAGACAAAACTCTCGCGGCTTTTGTCGCTTTGGCGTGGAGGGTCCAGATCAGATCAAACAACGTAAGTGTACAGCACACGTGGGGGATGTTGATTCCACTGGCATGCACTAGTGTGTAGAAAATCCCACGTGCATTCAGATTCGAGGGATATCCCTTGTTCCCAGAAATAGGGATTCACTCTTGCCATCATATCAGGGCTGCCACTGTGTCCTCTTGCCAGAGTTCACATGGTTGTGAGGGAAAAAGAACGGTCTGGGATTCACTGCATAGTGCAGAGCTGAAGGCAAAACCTGACTGTTGAGGATGAAGCAGGGCAATTCGCATACCCAGATATTTTCTTTTCTGTCTCCCTCATTCTCCAAGGTTTCCTTCTCTTCACCAAGTTTTTGCAACTCTTCATCCAGCATGAGGGAGGGTGAAGACAGGGTGGCTGCAGAGATTAGGATGAGCATCTCCATCTCCAGGGCTAGACAAGGCTCCTGCAATGAACATTAGCAGCACCCAGAGCAGCCTGGATCTGCTTGGGCCAAGGGGATGCTCATCCTCCAGCAGACCCTTCTCACAGCCTCCTGGTGAACGGACTGCCTGTGCAGTAAAAGCAAGCGTAATTCTCATCCTACTTGAGAATTTAGGAAATAAGTGTTGGAAATATGTTGGGTACATAGAGCAGGTCCCATGCTTCACATGGAAGATTTGTGGCTGCCATTTGTTTGCAGTTTCATTGGCAGGGTCTGTCAGCTGTAGAGAGAAGCATGGGTCAAGCATCCCTTCTGAGAGGTGAAAATGGTGGTGGGTTATAGGCAGTGTGCCTGGTGTGAACAGTGTCTTGATTACCCCATAAACACTAAGCTAAACCTGCATGAGAGAATCCCTGTGGGGTTTGGAAATCTCTCTCTTCTGTCTGGGAGAAAATAACTTAACCTCCATTTGTTTAGAAAATATGATGCCATGAACAAGTTAATAGGATCATGTAAGATAAGAAACTTACAGACAGCTTTTCTTTGTACAAAAGGTGCCTTCCTCTCTAACTCTTCTCTCATCCAACGCTGCGTACCTGAAACAGCAGAGTGCAATAAATCAGTGTGCCTTTGAAACTCTTCCATTGCTGAGAGAAAGGTTTCCACCAGAGTACCTACCTCCATTACCACCAGTGAAAAGCTGTCAGCTTGAGCTTTTTTTTTTTAACAAGGATTTATGGGATTCCTGCTCTTTGATCGCAGCTTTAATTTTCTACTTTCACTGCATGATGTAATTAATCTAGCTTTTCATTTGTCTCCAATAAAAATAAATGAAATAACAAAGAGACTCAAATCCAGAAAGTCAGAAAACACTTGACAAATGTCTTAAACAGTTGTGTGCTTCACAGTTGAGAGTGTGGTACCATGAGTGCTGTGGAAGAGCCTATACAGACAATTGGCTCACAGGTGTCACAGGCCTGTCTCGTCTTTGAGATCAATCTGATCTTGCAGGGCATGTTTGCAGCCTGGCTAGGCTTTGGGTTTGTGGTTATGAGACAAGGGAAGAGGTTCTTCCAGCACTATGTGCAGTGCTCTGCCTCTAAAATGGGTTGTGGGCTGAGAAGGCAGTGAGGCTTCTTGGAAAAAGGCAATAACATTGGTTGGGGGGTTCTACACACATCTTCATATTGGCCATTTTGTTGCTGCTTATGTTCATGAGTGCATTAATTACTATTCAGACTCTGGCCAGTATTATTTGAATAGATACAAGAAGTTCTGATTGAGTTTTAAAGCAATATTTGATTCTCATACTGAACTCTTCTGTTGCTTATTTTTGGAGTATCTTCAAATTGACTTTGAAGCCAGATCCATTCAATCTATTTACAGATGTTGTTTCCCCCGTGAAGAACTTCTATGAAATCAAGTTTGAAGTACTGCTCTTAGCTCTGGAGTTCAGACTTCTGGAGGTAAAGATAGTCCTGCAAATTCTCCTGAGATGGAAGAGCCGCTCTAATGGACGGGTTTGGATAGAGATATTCTGAGAAGTTCTGGTCCTGCGTCAAGTGAATGTGTAGGGTTATCTGATAGTCCTGGTAATGAGCATATTACTCTGACTGGCATTATTTTAGTGGTGTAAACTCAAAGTACTCAGAGATCCACTACTGATCTTTATGTAGATCAGCTGTCAGGAAGGGATCCCTGCCATCATCAGCTCAGTGCTAGTCAACTAGCAGAGGAGACAGCTGTCCTCCACTGCTCAGCAGCTCATTTTATCGGTCTTTT
This sequence comes from Strigops habroptila, assembly GCF_004027225.2. Taxonomy (NCBI): domain Eukaryota; kingdom Metazoa; phylum Chordata; class Aves; order Psittaciformes; family Psittacidae; genus Strigops; species Strigops habroptila. The sequence goes on from NC_044279.2 coordinate 72,695,543, forward strand.
GTGGGTTTTTCAATTTTGTTGTGCAAGTGAATGAATAATCAAAAGTTTTGTTTAGCAGTCTCAGCACAGAAGTTGGCCGCCAAGACCTCTTGGATTCTAGCCCCTCAGCTGACACCAGGTGCATTTCTGTTTGAGCAAGTCACTCAGTTTCTTTGTGTTAGGCTTTCCCCTTCTCTGCAGCTCTGTGCACACACTGACTGGTTTATTAGTCATCTCAAATGGATGTTGGGAGGATTAGACTCACTTAGAAAAGAAACAGCTTAGAGGGAAAAGCGCTTTCCTACTGCTGAACTTCATTAAAACTTTATTATTCTATGAATTTTGTGCAAGAAGGACGATAATATTCAGAAATACATTCTTTATTCTTATCTTTTGAAGTTCTACAGGGAACAGTCCAATAGTAGCCCCTTTTCTTGATTAGCTGAACAAGCAAGTGCATTTTTTGAACATCTCTAAACTATTTTTAATACATGCTGTCCTGCTTTCCTTTGCTCATCATAGGAATATCATGGAAAAGTGCTAAGTTCATTTTTTTAGAACAACTAGCATCAAATAAGGTGTTTACTGTAGAGTCCAAACATTTCTCCAGCTAAGAAAATAAATAATCATAAAGACGTGGTTCATATGTGCCTATTGGGGTCAGTAACTTGCAGAACGAAGTTAATTTTTCTGTTGCTTTCAAAATACAGTCTGCAATTTGCATGGACAACACGGTGACCAAGTAGCTGTAACTATCAACTCAATTTCTTACACTATTATGTCTATCCTCTTCATAAGAAACTACGCCACTTTGTCAAAGGCCCTAAATCATCAACTCACACACACTATTTGTAAATGTTCATAAGCACACTAGTACTGATGGTGGTGGGTCAGATATTGAAAGGAATTAGAGAGCCTAAATGCTGACAAGCACTTAATGCAGGACAAATATCTACACTGACTGGAGCCCTGTCTTACCCCAGAAGTGGATTTGTAGGTGTCAGTCAAAAACTGATGAGGATAGTGTTTGTTTCAAGACCTTGTATTAGAGATGCGCACATGGGAACATGTATTCCTGCACTGCATGTTCAGCACTGCAGGAGCCCACCTTGTGTGCACTGATTCCTTCAGCTTGTACCAAGAACATCCTTGGCAATATTTGAAGAACAATTTAACCTAAGCCCAGCTGTGATGACTGTCAATGCAACAGGTGCCTCTTCTTCAGTCCCGCTCCTGCTTTGGCTCATCCGGTAAAGTCTGTGGAGTACAGTAAATAACTGCAGGCCACTACAGCATTTGGTATAAGCATATGTAAGGAATTCTGGGAAAAAAAAAAAAAAAAATCACTTTGCTTCCAAACTAGTTCAAAACATAAAATACCAAACAGGACTGCAATATTTAAAATCAGATTAAAAATAAATCACCAATTAAACATAAATTTATACCCTTTCTTAGATATCAGGTGCTCTTCTACACTATCATCTGCCTCATTTCATCATGATTTACTGAAGAGAGACGCCGCCTTTACACCTTTCTCAGCTCTAGAAACAGTTAAAATATAACACTTCTGACAAGCCAAAAGAGATAAAGATAACTCCTAGCTTTCTTAGTAGTTGCCAGCAATTGGTAGCTTGCCTTGACTTGGCAGTGAATGCAACTGTTATGTTAATCTCATTTTTAGCACATCCACAGCTCCAGCTTTACCCTGCTAATGATAGTAAAAGGTTGCATGTTTACTACATTTTTCTTCACAAGAAATTATTTTTCAAAACACACTTTTAAGGAAAATTCACTGTCAGGACTGGTGGATCCATCCCTGCTAAGGATCCTGTAATTCAGTTGCAAAAACAGTTAATAAAGAACCAGTCAGTTAGCAGTACCAAGGGATCATCTTAGAACAACATTTACATGACTGCCTTAGAATTGAAATCCTAGGTGTTTCTGAAAATTTTACCCCAGAAGAGCAGTTGTGCCCTTCAAAATTTCAGAAAGCAGGGTATGGGTTCACATAACTTTCCTCAATTGCTTTGGTGTCACTTGAAATATGAACTAGATAAGCCTCCTTGTCACTAGAGGCATTCTGAGGAAAATTCAACACAGGACAGCAGTGTTTCTGCTCAGGTCAGTCTTTTCTGGTGGGATTATTGTGAGCTGTCTCTGAAATAATGTGGTGGTTTTTTCCCCAGAATAGTCAGCACAGGCCGTAAGGTTTATGTGGTTGGCATTTACAAGGACTTTATTTTTAAAATGGTGCCAGAAGTTATTATATGCTCTCCTAGGGCTGTGGGCTGAACTGTGCTAAAAAAAGGATCTATATTAGTGACAAAGCAGTGACTGCATGTGCCAGTGCTTAACCTTGTCATTGCAAATGCAACGGTCTTTTGTAAACTATTTAAAAGCAGCTGCGGGTTGGATGCTTCACTGCTGCATTAGTCTGAAACTCAAAAACTGGACTAACCTCTCTCACTGATGTGAGGTTGGGTGTGCAGTCAACCAGATTTACTAGGTACATTTGGATTTCACTGACGAAAGTCAAAATAAGAAAAATTCCTTTTAATATTTTTTTCCCCTCTAACATACAGCAGAATTCTCAACACAGTTAGCCAGAAAAAAGTTAACACAAGTCAGTGGTCCTATCGTAGTGTAAATCCAAAGTGAAAGGAAAAACAAGACCAAGCGAATTTAACTACAAGAAAGGATGCTTTACCAAGTCCATTCTTAACCCGCCACTTGAGATCAGACAAACAGTAAGGAGTAGGAAATAACATGCAGATATCTACAATATCTCTTTTCAAAGTATTGTCTCTACATCAATGACTGGCAGTGGCCATTTCAAAGAGATGTTTCCTTACCTGCTATGGAAAAATCATGACTACTGGAGAACTTTCTATCCATGCATGCTTACGAAAACGCCCAGAATAAATTAGGAAATCATTTTTATGCTCATTTCAGATAAAGGTGTATCACATTTCAAATCCACTTCCTTTTGTCAAGTTATCTGACATCCATGTGGGAATCTTGCCTCAGATGCAGCAGATGTATTCATTTGGGACACTATTTTGCCAGTGTGCTACTTTAATTAAAGTGCAGAGATGGTTCCTGTATTTTGAAATATTCAGGTATTTTGATGTTGTAGTAACAATGTTGGAGCCAAGATGATGCAAGGATATAAATAAGGAAAAGTTTGTAGGAAGAGACATTGTGGATTGATGCAAGAAACCTTATCACCTCCCTCTGTGAACCTTGTGCTGTTGAAAGGCTTTCACTTTTGGGTTGTTCCCATATAGACATCTCAGACATAATCTGTCCTCAAAAAGAAGTCTGCAGAGCTATCGAGTGACACAGCCAGAAGACTGCAGTAATTTCCCCCTGACCTAAACCATATCATCTTCCACACTATCCTACAAGGAATCATCTGTGACTAGCTTTTTTTCTGCTATCAGTCTGTACCAAAAGGTTAAGAAAGTTGCATGAAAGTGCCTAGAGCCCTGAGGAAAACCCTCCCAATGAAAGTAGCTCTGCAGATATTTCAAATGTCAGGCACAGAGATACAAATAAATTTCAAGTATGACATGCTTTCTCCATCCATGTTATTTCATTTTAGTAGAAATCAGTTTTCTTCCTTCCCCCTCCCATAACATTCAAGTTATTGCTGGTTGGTATCCACATACCTGTGTGGGACAATGCAAGAGCTTTATTTAACAGGCCAAGATCATAAGTCATCTCAGGAGTTACCTGAATACAGGGAGTCTTCAGCCAACCACACCAGAGGAATTGGACACATGCAGTTATGCTGTATGGTGAATTTCTTGTTACCTGCAGCAGATTCAAGAGACTTCATCATTTGATCTCTTGACAATCTGAGGATCAAAGGGAAGACAGAGTCTTCCAAATACATCTTTTTGTCCTCCTTTATAACCTGAAAAATAACCAGGGATCACAGTTCTTATGGAACTTGCAATGAGGTTTGTGCCTTCATGCTACTAAGGGGCAGATCCACACAGAAAATGCTTTAGTGAATCTTGTTCCCAGTGAGTTTTGATATGTCTCCCTCTGTCTGTGTCCTCCAGTAATCCTTGGATGCTTAAAAATTTAACTGGATGATGAGCTCTTTGGTATCATCTATCTTGCTAATTGCTGTGATGAGATGTCCTCAACCTCACTGCCTGCTGTGACTCCATAGTTGCTTATTTTTTATCTGACCTTCTTAGAGGTGTCCCACAATCCTCCGGGCTGATTCCCACGCTGCTTCAAAGTAAACATGCTGGAATGGGTACAGTGATTTATAGAGTGCTGCTGCGATCGGAGAAGGACTATTGGCAAGTGACTAAGCAAGTCTGTTCCAGTGGCAGACCAGAGAGAGCGAAAGGGAATAGGTTTATGACCCTCGGGCAATGTGTCATGACCTGCACTTTAAGACCTTCTGGCTTAAAATATCACTGGAATGTACAAGGTCTTAGTACGTCTGTTAAAAGATAGAAGATAGCAACATGTCCGCAACAAGAAAAGCTGACATTATCTCACGCTGCAAAACACGCTGAAATGTGATAATAAAATGCCTACATTCACTGTAACTCCTTTTGCTTCTTGAACCTGTACTCAAGACTTCTCTCTTGGTGAGCTTTGGATCAGCTTCTAAGATAAGGAGGCAAATCACCAGAGCTCAAGGAGAAAGAAAAGGGAGCATTAGGACATTACATTCTTAGAAGTTCAAATACTGGGGACAAAAAGTATTTAAATCCTGTTGCTAGTGATTGTAGTGATAGCAAACTAGAGGTGAGGCTCTTCTAGTGCGGCAACTACAATTCCTCATTTGCATGTGCCTTCCTGAACTTCGGTATTGTCAAAGCTGTGTCTAGCTTTGAGCTGTATAGCTCAGATGAATTTCCTATTGCAGGGAACCAGTGGTTACCAAAAAACCACGGCCATTCAGTGCTGAAAGTGGGGAGGGCAGCATATCTCCATTGAACTGCTATGGAGGACTGGAACTTGCATGGTGCCTCGGTGTAATAAATATATATCCAAGCAGCGTTAAGCTTAAGAGCATTGAGAGAATCCTTTGAGGTCACATATTGGCATTAAAGAATAGGAAAGATCTTTTTCCTGTTTTAACTCCTTCATTCATTCGAAATAGGGAATCCAAGGAGAAAAAGACCAGGGACCCACAGATGATCACAATTTCTCTGTGCTGGCTAAAGGAAACTTTGGCTTTTGCAGTCAGATGCAGGGGCCGCAAGCTTGTTGGATGTTGTGCCTTGGAACCAAACTAACCTCCAGCAAGACCTATCGCTTGAAGAACAAACAGCGTGAAGACACATGTATTGCAGAGATCCATCATGCCAAAGCCCATCTATCTGATCAGTACCATGGCACTGTGTTGCAAACCCTGCATACTGCGAAACACAGCAATGAAGAATGGGAGATCCTTGCACCATCCAACTTCTGCTCAGATCCACCTACTCGCATGCAATTAGGGGGCTAATTTAGATATGATTTTTGACAAGCCTGGGCTTCACTGGGGAGAAAAGGGAGACTAATGAGCACCCTTTTAACCTTAGTATTTAGATAGTATTTAAAGCCTTTTCATGTTGAAGTCCAGATACCTCAGCCAGAGGTATGTGTTTTTTATGGCAACATCTATGTTTTGAACAATATTCTCTTTTCTTTGTAAGCTGAAAACAACTCTATAGTATTTCTGCGAAATAAAAAACTGTTCTCTTCTGTCTATGCTTTTTAGCTGCTGGGACCAGCACAGAACATAGGATGTGCAACCTCCCATCGTCACGGGGTCTAATGCAGACCAGAGCCCAAAAGCACATGAGACAGGGACTGGGCACCACTTCCCAGGAAAGTGCCAGAGCTCGGTACCAATCAGCAAGGAGTGTTTTGTTTCTTTTACCTGGCCAGATAGTCCTCCTAGCAAAACATAATAGCCTTTTAATGGAAAAATAGCACGGCAAAAACATTTTGATAGGTCTGTAAAAGTTCCTTTGAACTTCCAGAGACAGCGTTATAGTGACTTGGATTCCAATTTGTATTTTTGTTCTATATTTTTGTATTATCATCAGAATAATTTGCGAGAAATCAGAAAAAAGTTCATTGGGCTGTGAAAAACTGAATTGATCTTCCTTCTCTTTACCTCTGGACAGACTGTGACATCTATATTCAATTGTGAAGTGTTAAAATGCTTTTGTAATTTGGTTGTAATTTGATTTTGGTTTTGTAACTCCTTTGTCTTAAATTAGCTTCTGGCTCACAGAATTTGCATGTCTGCCATAGTTCTCTAGGCATGGAAAATAAGCAACCTCTAAAGAGTCATGAGGAATTCTGTGGAAATAAACAGGATAAATGTGCTGTGAATAACTAATTAAATTAACATTAACTAGACAGATTATAAGGTTTTTTTTTACAAGGGGTCTTCTTTGCATAGCTAAGTGAGGATGTCGCTATCTAGCAGGTTTTAGTGTTTATTTGTATTTTCCATGGCACATAATTTTTCAGCCTCTTGCAAACTTCAAGAAACCTGAATTTTTAAATACGTGAATATGTGGATATCAAACTGCAGTAAGAATGCACAGATTAATATTTACTAAGGTTTCCACAACCATGAAGAAAAGCTCTGGGTCTATTCATGGAGGTGCATTTAGAGTCACTCTTTCTTGAAACAGAGCATTTGCATTGGGAGTATGACCTAATTTAAAGCTCACAGAGATTGAGCAATGATTCTATTCACTATCATGGAATTTGAACCAGCATCTCCACAGGCTCTACTTTCCTGTTCACTACTGCTCTTATGTTTGATTTTCACTTTGTTAAGTTTCTGTCTCTGATGTTTTCCAAAGCAGCGTTGATTGCCTTTCTGCTGGATCTGCAACTCTCCAGCATTAGTTACTAGGATTAGCACAGAAAGAACATTGTAGTCTGTGCTAAACAGGAGCTCAGATGACAGAATCGGTACCGTTTCCTTGAGTTTTGCACTTACAAATATTTGCCTTTCAGAATTCAATCATCAGAGAAGTCACAGATACTATTTTTTAAAAAATAAAATCACATCACCGGAAGTCTAACATCCTAGTAATTAATTCTAATGAGATATAATTCTGAATATTTATTTTAGATTTCTGGACCTAGCAATACTTACGCTGTATTTTATTAGAAATGTCATTACTCAGAGCATCTGAAAACACATTTTCATGATCTATTTGATACCCACTGTGAGCAAGAGAAATCCATCTCATTCCCTGTACGTTTTTAGAAGACGGCAGTTTTGGATCACGATGTGCAGTAGGGCAAACTGGTTATATTAAGAATGTAGGAAAATAACATTAAGTTGTATTTTTCAGTAACACGACAGCAAGAAATACCTTCAAAGAACCCTTCCTGGAGTTTCTGGTTTTATCAGGGTATTTGGTCTCTCTGGTTCAGTGCCTAGTAAAAATAGTCCAGCTTTAATAAAGCACAGATGTTGACATATTCACTCACCTTCATCACTGCATGGATGCATTTCATACTGAATTTCACCTAAGGAATTTTAGACTTTACAGATAATAATCAAAAACACTTCTGGCTTCCCATCGGGATCATTGCTGTTTTTTCAGATCAAAGATGCCCCATCAACATAATGACTTGAGATGGAAAGTTGTGATTTTTTTTATGTACTAATGAAAAGATTAATGTGGCTTAAGTACGGTAAGTTTAGCACCTCTGTTCCTTAACCTTGTTTAGCCCTTATGCCATTAGACCATATTTTTGCAATTCTTTCCTAAAATCCTTCTTTGTCCTTTTCTATCAGCAAGGGTAGTCATCTATAATAAAGTTAGGATTCTGTTTCAATATAATTAAATATATTTCCTTGCTGAATACATTCCAAGCATTCCTTGGAAATACTTCCTTTTTCATGTATAGAAAGCCCGGTATGTTTAAATTTCAAACAGTACCATTAGTGCACAATCCAGCACTTTATTTCTAATGATACATCAGATCTGGAAATTCCTCAGTCAGTTCAAGACAGGCAAAGGGGGCAAGTTTTCAAAGTAGCAAGCTGGAGGTACACCCACAAAATCCATATAATGCTTAGCAGATTTTTATACTTCACTTTGAAGATTTATCCCTTTCATACAGACCATGCTCTGTGGACCATAATAGATTGTTAGCGCTGATTAAAAAGAAATCCCTTTCCAAAAGAATACCACCTTTAGAAGGAAGAACGGTTTAGTGTGGTTACTTTAATGGTCAGTTCAGTGAGGGATAGCTGAAAAGATAAAGAGAAATTATCTACTTCTGGAGTCATGAGAGATTTGGATGTTTTACTCTCTTTTCTATTAATCCCTTGCAATCCCCACATACTGAATTAGAGGGAATCCCCTTGAGACCATGGAACAAAGGAATAAATATGTTAATGACTTAAGTGTGTGGACATGGGAGTTAGACCAAAAGAATAAAGCAGATACTGAGACTATTTTTGTTATCAAAAGTAAAAAACCAACTAGAACAACACCCAAAAAAATATGTAGTATGTCTGTGTGTCTCTGTGTGTGAAAGAAGGAATACTGTTGGAAAGAGTTTCAGCTCTGGTTTACCTGTGGAGAGAGTGGTGTTGAAGGAGGCTACAGCTGCATCATGAATGCTATCACTACTATTTATCACTGTAGCATATGAGTACTTCGCTTATTTTCATTCTTCATTGCTGTTTTTGTAAGATTAGCAGGCTCCACTGATTATTTCTTGGCTCTTTGCAAAACATGTCATGTTCTGTGTAGTGTTACGTTTGTAGTGCAAGAGACCATAAAGCCACCAATATTCAGGAAACTTTATTGTATGAGCATGGAAAGTTTCTTTCTCTTACATTCATTTATCAGGGAGGCTGGGAAGGATTTAGAATCTGTTACAGATACCTGAGCTTCCTTTAAAAAAAATGGTTCTCTTTTTCTTTCACAATTTTGCTACTTAGGAGTAAACATCATCAGTTCCACAACCAGGTGAGAGTGGGCTTCACTAAAATATGATTGAGAATGTATAACCAGCAGAAGCTTCATAGGGCACAGTGTCATATGGGGTTCTCCATATACACAAGGCAAGCAGACCGTAGTGCTAAATTGAAGACTCAGCTCTACCTTGACTGTACTATCATGTTTGACCAATGCAATACCCTCAAAATAATGAGACAGATATTTTTATTCTCATATGTTTTCTTCTGTCTTGTATTTTCTTTAATATTTCTTTTGTAGGCTGTAGAGTAAAACAAAATAATGGACTTAGCCTTCAAACCACTGAGAAACAAGGGTCTGGCACAACTTCCCATGAATGGAGTCCTTTGAGATCAGTCTCTAAGTGTGGTATTTCCTATGTTTTACTTATTGTTATATGGGTTTTTTTCTTTCTTCAGTCCTACCACTGCTATGTCATTGGTTCATCAGAACCAAGAAAGCATTTGGATGGTATATTTTAAATAGCATACAGTATTACACCATTTACTGTCTCCAAATATGTTAAAGCAGCAATAGTAATGACAAATAGTAAAGGCTATTATCCAGTGTATTAAATCAACTAGAAGGGTATTAGAAAACCTTACAGATCATAGGATCTGAGAAGTAGAGTTGAGAGCATCCTTTCGATGTCACCTTACTCATCTCTCCACCTGTGATAAAATAAAGCTCTTCTCAAAAACTTGCAGGAACACATATTCCCTGTTTTTTTCAGGCAGGCAGTTCCATTGCTTTGCTAGCCTTCTGTAAGGAAGCCTTTCTCAAGAGTCTGATCTGATTTTTCTTGCTGCAATTTAAGCCTGCTGCATCTTGGGTTAGTATCCTTGGAAATGGAAATGGGCTTATCCTTCCATAGCCTTTCACATAACTGAAGACTGTTAACATGTAGTATTCCATTCTGCCACCACCTTTTCGCAGTTCTCATTTCTTTATATGACTTATATTTAGACTAATTATTTTTGTTGCTTTCCTGGGGACTCTGAAATTTGTCTGCATCTTCCTTTAAGTATAGTGCCTAAAGCTGGGGCTTCACAATGCTGAGCAGAGTAGAAGGATTCCTTCCCACACCTTGAATCAGAATCTTGCGTTCAGGTTTTTGCTGATTCTTGTAGATTATTTATTTCATTATTTTGACAACTGAACAAAACAAAATCTGCATCTGTTTGTTTTCTTCTGAAGGAATAGGAAATTTCTAATGAACTGTTGAAAGTCCACATGTAAGTAAGTTTAATAGCCATACTCTGGTCCCAGAAAAGTCTTTGGAAAATTAGCTATTGTCTATAACATGATCAAGATTTGGACCTGAGTAGACATTAGTGCTTGATATAATAAATGAGTTCTGAAGTGTGTAATTAATTGAGGTACATGGCAGTTTGCAGGTTCATGACTAACCTTTTGTCTTATTCCCCAAGAAGAAATTGAAGTGGGATGTGATTATGTAGCTCACAATAGCGTGCAAATCTTGGAAGAAATGCCTTCCTTCTAGGAAAATTAGAATAGGTCTGTTTGAGAGCCAGTCTTTTCTGCTATGCAAGAAAAATCCTAGCCTTGGATCTATAGGCTGTCCCTTGCAAAGAAACTTAAATTTCCCTAACTGTGTAGTCCTTTACTTTGATCATGTTCCATGTGTACAAGACAATCCAACCAATCTGTCATTTGTGACTTAAACCTTGATTGTTATAAATAAATGCTGTGCAACTGCTGGCTAAAGGACAAATCAGAACATTAGGACGATTAAGAGAAAGCAGAGCATCAGTCCAACTACAATAAAGCTAATATCATTCAGTCCACTGTAATTTAAAACAGCTGTCAGCTAGTCCTGGCTTATGATATAAGAGGCCAAATTCTTGGACACTGAGTTATTCTTAGAAATATGCATGCAGGCATTGGCAAGTCATGCTGCAAATTGCCTGTTGCCAGTACCCTGTCAGTTGTATGTGCCAACAGATATAAAAGCTATTGTTCTAGCTCATGAAAAATAACTTCAAGTTTTTAATTTCAAATTACTCAAAGACTGTGGGGATATGGAAGCCAATGCATTTTAACCTAAACCTCACACAAATGAGAAATAATTCACTAAATGTTGTTCTGTTCACCCCGAAGTTAAAGGAGGTTCTGTTCACTCATTGTAATGGGCAGTGTGTGTCCCAAGCTGGTGACCTCAAGTGAGGGATGGAGAAAAAGGGAGAAAGGGCTGCATGCCCCCAAAATGAAAAAAAATATTGGTGTAAAATAAGTAGGCATGATACTTTCCATAAAAGATTTAATACATATTATTTTAAGTCTTGTCTGTTGAAATGTACACCCTCACCTATTTCATCTAGCCTCTCTTTCAAAGATCCATGCAGCTACCGGCATTTCCTGTGTAATATCACTTAGGAAAGTGAAAACATTAGTGGAATTTTCAATAAAAATGTTGTTTGATATGAAGCTGAGTTATTTCCATGTAGACCATGCTTTCAGCTTCAAGACCAGAATCATTGCCCTATTGAAAATTTGTATTAGGGTTGGAACTTATTAAATATATTTTTCCTGCATGGAAATATGTGATTCACATTTATCCTTTCTTCTTTTTGTCCTTCTCTCCTGTTCCTTACCTGTATTCTTATGCTTTCACAGTTTGGTGAATAATGTAGGTAATTTGGGAAAGAATGGTGGCAGGAACATATATCATCATGTTCACAGGACATGTTGGTGGAGTAATGCTGTATTCAGGAGCATTGCAGCTTTTATTGAATTTTGTGTGTAAGGTGGAATGGAAAACTGTGGTGGTTGTTAAAAAAATTATTGGTTATTGCATTTTGTGAGGAGTTCAGACCTCTTGTTTATGTTATGTGTGTTCCAAAACTGCCTAGCCTTATCCCTTCGGTATTGAAGAAACTAACTGGATTATTAGGTGTGTGGTAGAGCGGGTCCTATAGATTTATGGTCTATATATTTAGACTGGGAGTAAGCACAGTCCTATCAAGGATATGACACTTAAGTTCATGTATGGACTCCTGGCAAAATCCGTGATCAGAAACTGCAGGGCTGTTGAAGCTTAGGCACCTCCCTGGTAGACAGTGACTGATCTGTGGTTTTAGGGGTGCACTTTACATGCCTAAGACCTCCTTCATTGCTATGTCTAAATCTCAATTGAATTGTAATAGAATTTTGGTGGCAAAGTTAAAAAGTGGATTAAAAATTGTCCTTGGTGCATCGGAAACTTGGGGTTTTGGGGTTTTTTTGCAGGTATTTTTCGCACGGGTTTGTAATTATTTCATGCTCTGATGATTTTGGTGCTTTCTTTTCTCAAGGTTGATGAAAACCTTCTCTTTTATTTTAATCTGTTTAGATCTGGGTTTCAGTAAGAGCATGAGCTTGAACGAAACAAAACTCACTTGTTTAATTTCATCTGGTCTTGTGTTCTGATGAAAATATTTTCAAAAGCAGTGGTTCTGCAAAAGTCAGAAGTGAGTTTGTAAGCTGTAGAACTGTCAGGCATAGAAGCAGAAACAGCTTGTGGATAACTCCAAAGCTGGGTGCAAATCGATCAGTTGCTCCTGTTGTGTTAATTTGTGGGGCTCCACCAAAGGCCTTTGGTTCATTACAATTGCACTAGAACATACCAAGGGTCAAAAAGGAGCTTATTTTTAAACGGCAAGAATTATTCTGGACATATAGCTCATGATTGAGAGAGATCTCTTTGGAGGTGGAAGAAATGTTAGCAATAGTCGATTTATTTCTATTTTATAATAGGACTGATAATTAGTAAATGGCCATTTGCGCTGCTGCACTAGGGAGACTTGATGCTTCATAAATGTCTGATATCAGTCTCACAGCATGAGGTATTGCCCCTGTTTTGCAAATGGAAGAAGCTGGGGGTAGAGAAGTGAAGTGCTCCCACAGGAAGCCTTTGGCAGAGCCAAATAACGAGAGTCCTGATTCATGGTCTATGCTACGTTTGCTTGATTACATTTTCCTTTTCGTCTTTCCTTGTTTGCTGGTGAATCATGATAGTGAGTGACCCCAATTTATACTGCAGATGGTAACATTTAAATTTCATTAAAGTCTTCATGTACTGAATCTTTTTTTTTTTTTCAATCTTATATCTTTTTCAAGAGATTTAACTGAAAAATAAGTGACCTCTGTGTAGAGAGACTATCAGGAATATGACCTACTAGCTTTACTTTCTGAGCTTGGCTAAAAGAAGAAGCTGGTTTTAGAAGCTTTTTTCACTCCCTCTCCCCTCAAGATTCTTCTTCCTGCCTTTGCTTTCTTTCTCCACCTTTCATAAGGAAACCAGAATTATGGTTATGTTGGGCTCTCTCCAGGTAATCTTTTAACAATGAATTGCCCAATTCCTCTCAAGATTATTCAGTTAACAATTGCCTTTAAGGATTTGTCTTTTTATTTTCTCAGCTATTAGTAACTGTGAGCTGAACTCTGTTTTAACTTCTTCCAGTGTTGTAAGTTCAGCACTGTTGCACTTATGACAATTACTCTGATTTATAATTACTAGGTGAGAAAAGAATTCTTATCAATAGATTTCTTATAGCCTGTGAGTACCATGATAGTATCAGAGTTGATTCATGTTGGATCTAAAATACGAAGCAATGCTCGCTGCCAAATTGGAAGTGCATGGGCACAAACTCACAATGTGGATGCTTTCGATGTACTATGAACACTGAAGGCTACTTCATATTTCCACTATCAAAATCCTGTGGTTTTCTTTGAAAGAAAAGGGCGCTGTCTCTATACTTTATAAGACCTATGAAATTCTTGCAAAGAGAAAACAAGTGGACAGTGTAGAACACTTCTCAATAACTTCACTGGAGATAGATAGTTTTTCCTCCAAGAAATGTTTTTCTTGTGGAAATCTCTAAGCCTGATTGCAAAATATCCACAGCATGAAGCAAGTCTATGGGAATGGTAATTACCAGCACCATTAAAACAAGGTGCTCTTTTGTCCTTAGGGGTCTTCTGGGGACTTGATAAGGATAAATTCTTGTCTGCTGGGTGTCTGAAAAACAAAATGAGCAGATTGACTGGCTGAACCAGAGCTGTGGGGCAAATGAGGGTGAAAAATGAGAGGGGCCACTGAAAATTACTGTTAAGCAGGGAATACCCTGGAAAAAAGTGACCGCTACTTTCTCATTTTTGTTGTTGAATTTACAACCTTATGAAGAGAACAGGGGACACTTACTTACCCTTACTGTGCCAAAACTTGGCTTCTGAACACAGGAGATGGGAAATACTCTGGGGAAAGAGATTTTTGCAAGGAGACTGTGGGCTGGGGCAACAGTTCGTGTGGAGGAGCACTTCTGTGCCTGCATCCAGTGCAATGGAAAGAGAGCGGGAATCATCTCTCCTCTGCGCCCTTTCAGCTGAGGGTTTTAATTGCAACAGGCATGACTCAGATTAGACACCAGACAAAACTCTGCAAAGGCCAGGAGACCACAACAGGGGAATAGGTTGCCCGGGGGTGTTGTGGAATCGTGTCTGGAGGATTTTTGAGCTGTTAGACAAGCGTCTGTCAGGAGTGACAGTAAGCGTAGCTGATTCTGCCCTGGGGCGGAGGGATGGACTAGCTGACCTCTCAAGGTCCTTTCCAACCCATGTGGCTGTGATTGAGGGAAAGGTCCAATTACTTATGATGGGAGCGACAGAATGAGTTGACAGCAGAGGAAATGCATGATGAATTGCACCTTATCTAGCTCCCTTACTGTTTTCTCTACTTGCAGGCTTTTTGGTATAGTGTGATGATACATTTGATTGTAGTGCTTTATTCAGCCATTCTATTTCTCTTTGTTTTACTTAATTAAAGAGAAAAGCTGCTTTCTTTATATTTTTTTGTAACTTTTGGTAATGTTTCACTTTTTATGCTAAACATCTGCTGCTGTAGCTGACATATTAATTTTAGAACTCTATTCCTTAAGACTGGTAGTTGGGGGGCCTACAGAGATGTATAAATCTGTAGCAGCTGATCAGAATCTCTGCAAACTTTAACAGCTTTTCAAATCCAAATAATAACCAAGAAAATTAATTTAAAAACATTCGGTTTATTTCTCTGATGTTGTTAGTAAACAAGAAAAAGGCATCCAAAAAAATAGGCTTTACTCTACAACTGTCCTTAAATCATCTCTGAAATGTAGTGTGCTTGAGAAAGAGAAATCTCATTCTTAAAAGAAATATTTTTCCAGCATTTGCAAGATGTCATAAACTGTTTTATGCAGAGAGAAAAATGGAACATCTGTGCCATTCATATTTATTTTCCCAACATAACTTACCAGAAAATAAAAGAGAAGGGGGAGGGTTTATTTTGCAACTTCTCTGCAGCTGTTTGTGTGACTTTCCAGGGCTGCCAAAAAAAGAAACTAAAAGAAACAATCAAAAAGCTTCTAAGACTTAAACAAAATGGAGAAAAATAATTTAAAAAGTAGAAGCCAGCATTTGTTTTCTAACTTCTTGTGTGATTTATCTGAGGGACTCCACATGCCAGTTTAACTGTAGCGCTTTCTGATGCAGTATAGACAGCAATCCTGAGGAAGGTCTCCAAAGAGCGGGGTGGGTGACCTTGGACCTGCAGATTTGTTTCTAATGTTCCCACATAAAAGGGTATTGTCAGCTTAGTCCTCCACATGCTCCCCTAGCCCTCACACCTGTGATAACTCTATTATAAGGTTGTGGCAAGGCAGTGCCCTCCTTGAAGATTGCTCATTCCTTTTGATGTTAACTGAAAGGAATCACTGAACTATTCAGCAATGAGATCATCAAGGCAGAACTCGTGTTTGGCAATCATACCTGCTGTCCCTGGGAAAGTCCTGCTTGCACAATGGCCTAATTCCAACCTGATGGCTCTTACATCCACTTTCAAGCTGTCTTGCTGAGGCCTCAAAGGAGTAAAACTCTTAGTATTAGCTCTATAGTGTAGTGTGACCTCCAGTCTGGAGCTGGACTGTGGACCCTTGTATGCAGGAAGAGGCTCTTACTTATTCTTGCTGGGCATGGGCAAGTGAGAAGCTGGCTGGTGGGAATCCCACTCCCAAATCTTAGCTAGCTGGAAAGCAAGTGGCCTCCTGCACCAGCTGCCTGGTGGCTAGACGGTGCTCTCACATACAGTGGGACCATGAACACACGCTGAATGGCTTTAGTTGATAAAGGGCTAAGGTTGGAGCTGTACGACAAATCAGGCTTAGGTGGACATGGCAGGGGGTTGGAACTAGGTGATCTTAAGGTCCTTTCCAACCCTAACCATTCTATGGTTTTATGATTCTACCTCTCTAACACATTTGCAGTTTTACACTTATTTTCTTTCTAGGCAAGAGCAATAGTAGCATTTGCATGGGGCAGGGATTAGATCTGCCACTAAAGCTTACCTAATTAATTTTGCCAGCACTTCGGGAGCTAATCTTGCACCGAATAGCATGATGACATTCTTGAAGACTAAAATAGGTAGCTTTTGTAGAATAAATCATCATTTGCTCTTGTATAAAAAAAAAGAGTAAATGGACATGCCTTGAGAAAGAAAAGGGCACCTTCTCAGAGGCAACCAAGGAGGACAAGGAGAGGTGGTCAGCCCATTTTAAAAAACTGAAGGTGGTAAGAAGTGGCAGCAAACGAAACTTGCTTAGCCCAAGGTAGTGTAAGTTTTCAGGAATAGAAAAAGAATGAGGTGGCAAGACTGGAAACTGAGAAGCCAAAGTGGGAGTGAGAAACCAGTTCTACAGTGACTGAAAAAGAAGAGCTGAGGTGACATCAGTGATTAAAAAAATATAATGGGCAGGAGGGGAGAAAGTGAGGTAACAGGAGTTACTTTAAATTACTCAGAAATGGCAGAAATTAGTGGAAATGTGGAGACCAGATGCAGCTGTACTGCAAAGTAATGCTCATAAAAATGGCTTCTTGGTGCTTTAAGGCACCATTCAGTACTCTAGCTGGCAAGGACATCATGGATTTAGGCCTCTCCCCCAGGTAGGTCTCTGCCTGAACTGGCCTGGTTAGCTGTATTTTATTAGAAAATACTATGTTTCTAAGGCTGACATCCTGAGGGTGAGACTTTATGTACTGAACTTCTCAGAGCCCTTCACCAGAGGCATAAGGGACGCTTAAAGTGGAAAGTAAAATTAAGACTTACAGTTCTGTTTTGTTGATTCCAGTGAAGAATTTCTATTAAAAACAGGGTTTCTGAGATTGCTAGATGCAATTTGCCTGTTCTGCCGCAAAGCTTGGGATCGGCCCTGAGCCAATCTGAGTTTAGACCTGCTTCATCTGGTTGCAACAAAACTGCAGGCACAGCAGCTGCATTTCTCATATCAAGGCAAAATTTGGCTATATTTCTCTGCCCTAAGAAAACAACTGAAAGGAGTGCCAAGCTGAAGCCGATGTAAATAAGGTGAATCCACAAGCTACATTGACTGAAGTCCTGAGACTGATAGCATAGGAAGCATCTGATGGGTGTGGGAAGATCAGTGATGGGAAGAGTAAATAGTCCTAATCACACAAAAGCCGGGGTCTGCAAACCACACCCATCTGCCAAAGCAATATTAACAGTTTATTCAATCTTTTGCAGAAAAGGGTAATTTGCATCCATCTGAACCCAAATCCTACTGAGGCTGGTCAGCAGCAGAGTCCTGAGGGCACACATGTTCTGCGAGCAGGGGAGCTGGAGGGGCTCAGATGCCCACACAAGGCTGGCAGTACCAAATGGTACCCACTCCTCAGCTTTGCATATCTTAAAATTCCTCTGAGGGCATGTTGAAAAGAAACACAGCAAGAGGTTTTAATGCTGTTGTCATCCAGCCTGCGAGCTATTTAGTTTTCAGAAATGATTGCCGTGAGGAAGGGGGAGATTAGGTCCTGGCAGTCAGCCCTCCCGTCAGTCTGACACAAAAATGTTGTTATCAGTGCTTTTAAGAAGGCTAATTGATCACTTGTTAACAGTGGCCCTGACCATCAAGGTCTGGGAGAGGCAAACTTGTTAAAATGATGTCTGCTGTTTGATTTCTTAAATTTTGGGTAGATAAAGCCAATTTGCCAGTTACACGGGCTTAACATTGCGCTGTTTAGAGAAGCACTGCGGGGTTATGGGTGATAACTCCAGGGGTCGGACCGCAGTGGTTTTTCCGTGTCATCTGACAGGGACAGACTTCATTAACACACAGGCCAGGCAGCTTCTACCAGGATGTTAAATTAATGATGATATGGAGGCAAGAGTGCTATCTGCAAAATGCATGCTGTCATTTCCTCTGGCTTGTAGCATTTCCTTTGCCCTCTCCTTCACAATTTTGTTTAGCTCATGAGAGCAAAAATCGCCCTGCATGACGGTGTCCCACACGCATGCAAAAGAGGTAAGGGGATCTGCAGGGGATTTTTTCAAGTTGGGTTTGTACCCTTGTGCTGTATCTTTGTGAATGTAATTATCTGAATTGTTAAGTCTGGGATCCCTCAGTCTGACAGAAGTGATGCTTAGAGAGGAGAGGCTTAACAACTTGCTTACACTCAGCTCTCCAAGCATAATAAAAGGTTGGGTTTGCTCTATCTTTTACATGTGATTGTTTGACCCAAAACAGTGGTCATTCAAGTTGAAAGCGGTGGCTTGAGAACAAATAGAAAAATAAGAGCTGTAAACTGACCTAAATTCCTCCTCTTGACTCCTGGGTCATCCCACCAGCCTCCAGGTGCCATGGGCTGTTTACACGACACTTAAAAAAATGAAGGGGAGAGCTTGCAGGTCCCTACCAGTGTTTGCATCTCCTCCAGTATTTGACCCACTCCCTAACCTCTGTTCCCTATGACAGAGAAAGGAGAGTGCTTAACAACACTAGCAGCCAGCTTAAACTGTTTTGCCTGTGTGAAGAAGTGTCTGAAAAACACTAAAAGTTTGACAGGATTATACTTAGATGAGTTTTCTGATAGAAGAGGCCAAGTAGCCCTTCTGCTGTAGCTACTGTCAGCTGTATATGGAGTTTGATATATGGAGTTCAATTGTGCGAAGTGCACAATTTCGGGTCAGTAGCCCTCCTCAGATGCTGCTGGCTACGCAGGTGTGATGCAACAGAAATGGATCCCCCTCTCAAAGCCCCTGGAGTCTAAGTCAAGGAGGAAAGTAATTCACACGGTTAGAGAAAGGACAAAGGATTCACCTGTGGAGCAGGAAGAGAAGATGGAGGCAAATCAGTTGCCATTTAGGTGAGGGCAGAGGAAAGAGGGTGTGATTGGTATTGGAATATGCACTGGAATATGGAGATGAGGAAAGTGGATGCGAGATGGAGACAGGAGCTGGAACCAAAAGGCAAGATGGAGAAGGAGCAGAGTAAAGAAGAAATCAGGTTTAGATGGACCAGGAGCAGAAAAGTCAGCATCTGTGGGCCTTGTTCTCTATAGGAACCTTGTCCACTAGAGGAAAAGGACCTCTGCAGCTCTCTCCGGGTTGGTGGTGAAGGGCAATGTAATAAATCTGACTACTCCCCTTTTGATGACTCACTTAAAGGTCAGAGTGATTCCACCTCAAAATGTAATAGGGCTGAGAGGTTATCTGGACCATCCCTCTCTTGCTCTATCTGAAATTCAGTGGTATGCCTGCTTTTTTCAGGTAGCATTTTAAAAGCTCAGTTAAATGCACACCAAAAAAGCATTAGAAGAATGTTGTGTTTGCCTAGCTGTGCTTTTGCAAATTAGTCAGTTATTAGCAATCAGCAGCCCGAGTGCAGGCTGCTTGGGAAGGCATTCTGATGCCAGTCTGCACCTACAAGATCATAGGGGTGTTGAGGTTAGAGTTGGAAAGGACCTTAAGATCATCTAGTTCCAACCCCCCCTGCCATGGGCAGGGACACCTTACCCTAGACCATTGCAAACCTAAGGCCATGTCCAGAAACACAAGCCATCTCCCAAAATACAGATGCTTTAAAGCTAGTTCCATTTATGTGGTGTAGAAGGTCACACAAGCAATATTAATCAACAGAATAAATAAGCGCACTTCTATCTGCCAGGCTGATCGTGTGTATCATGTCTCTCACATCAGTACATAAACAGTCCTGCTTGGAAACCTGGGCTCCTTTTTCAGTAGGGGATTTCCCACCAAAGCTCTGCAAGAATGCATGTCCTTGTACTGTTCTTTCTGGACAAGGACTGGCAAGAACAGTTGCTAGCAAGCTTGGAGAGTTTTATTAAGGGCAGATAATTATGCCTCTCTGCTTAAAAGGAAGAATGTTACAGCAATGTGTGGAAAAGAAGTTGCAATTATCTGTCAAACTTGTGCACACTCTATAGACTATAGCAATGAAGTGAGAATCAGATTATGCTCCCGCACCATGTCCCAGCTTGATCTCTTCTGTGTGCCTGGTCCCAATAAAAACCGTGTGCCTCTGTCAGATATAGTAACACCCTTGGCCTTCCAAGCTTGGTGGGTAATCATTATTGCAGTAGCAAGATTGAACCTCTTGCAAACCCACAATAAAGCTTTGCAGTATCCCCTTTTTCCTGTCCCTCTGAAAGGTTAACTCCAGATTGCCAAACTGTGGAGAGAGCAAAGGGGGAAGTGCTGTCACCCTTCTGAGATCTTGAAATGGCCTGCCATGGGCTAATGTGCAATTTTAGGGCACATCACATTAGCCAGTGATAACCCACCCAAGAGTAAAGGCTGACTTATGAGCAAATCTGTTCCAAAGTGTCAAATATCTGGAACATGTGAAATGTCAGGCCTTAAAAAACCCAACCAAATCAAGAGTGTTTAATAAGATAAGCATGCTGGTAAAGATAGATATATGGTGAAAACTTCCTTTGAAACTGCAGGGTGTTTCAAGGTGTAAGAACTATCTGTCTCCCTGATGCTTGAAGATTGGTTGCAAATTATCTTTTTTGTTCATCATCTTAAACATGGATATTAAATGGACCAAAGATAGAGATGCAGCCAGCTCTAGTGACCAGGAGACATCCCATTTGTTAACGTGCCATTAAGAAATGCAGATGGGAACTGCAATACTTGCTTTGGTGAATATGTGTTCACTATATCCCATTAAGTGATTTTTGTGTCTAACTGGGCTTCATGACAAGTGATAGATATTTGAACTCTTTTGAGAAGCTCATAAATCAGTGAGCGCTGTATTGTACTTGCCCTGATGCAACACTTACCATGCTCCCCCAGGCCCATCATTATGCTCTCACAAAGACAGGTTCTTCCTTACAAAGTGATGTACTTGACCTTTTGTTTAGTGTGTCCAAATGCTTCAGCCTCATGGCACTTTTACATTTTGGGAAGGGTTATTTATAGCTCACCAAACACGGCAAGTCCTTCTCTGCCTGAAAGCTAATATCTGTATTTATTTATGTTCTTTAAGGAAACATCCTCACAATCAGCTAAATGATGGATGAACAGCAAAGCACCTTCTTTACATGTGCATAAAAGCCAAGCTCAGATCTGCTAGTACAACTTCTTTGCTCCAGACAGGTAGTTCAGTCTAACTATACATATGGTTAAAATAGCCCAGACATCAGAGTGAGTAGAAATAGATGGAAAATTGAAAGATCTGTATGTGCTAAAGGTAAGGGTGGGAGTTCAAGTGAGAAGACCCTGTTCTGCACCCTGGCACAAACTTCTTATGGGGCAATCAGCAAGTTGCTTCACCTCAGTACAGCCCTTCTCCATCCATCCTCCCTCTTGCTTGAGCTTTCCTGAGCTCCATCTCCTGCTTAGTACAAGTGGCCCCTGTAACTCTTGAGCAAACAAAGCTGCTGCCCTTCATCCTTCTGATAACAGACAATAAGTTGTAGATAAAAAGGAGGATGTGGCTGGAAGCAAAGGAAGGTCCTGATGCTGCAACCTCCTTCTAGCTCCCTGTTTGACTACTGCTGCCACTCAAGGAATTGTATCAGTATGGCAGAGGAAGGAGTACATTTTGTTCTCTTTTGTATGTCCTTCATTTTAAGGAAATGAAATTATGCTTTCTACCCTACCTTAAGGTATCATGAGGGGGATATTTGCAGGTAACTTCACACAGGCTTCCTTCAAATTAACGTCTAATCATGTATTTCCTTGCAGAGAGCAGTCTTCTGTTGCACTGAGGACAATTATACAGCCGGTGGGGCTACTTGGAGGAGAGGGTGAAAAGCTCTGCGGTCCTTGCTACAATCTGCTACTCAAGGATAACCTAAATAGGGATATTGCAGTGATTAAAATATGAAAGGATAACTATAAGTATAAGCAGACAACACTCCTGAAGGGGTCACAGAGAAACAAAAGGTTAGTCAGAACAGAGATTTTGGAGAATTCACATCAAAGTTACAAAGATGTTACAATTAAAAATGAATAGTGTAGTGGTGCAGCTGGTATAAACAATCCTGGTACAGTGATTGGGATAGCTCTGTTAAAAGATCAGTCAAGGTTCAGAGTAAGGAACTCTGCTGTAAGAGTGAGGATGGAGTGTGATGTCTTGAGCAAGAATGGAGATAGAAGAAATAACTTGTGTAAAGAGATCTCTTATCCAAAAAGTCCCTTATGAGTCTGAGAGACTGCTGGACAAAGCCATTGGCTCCCTAGTGAAAACTTGGTGAAAAGGTTGAAAACCACTAATGAATCAAGGGAGATTTAGATTGGATCAATAACAGCATCCATGAAGAACAGAGGCAGGAAGTGTATAAAACTAATTCCAGCAGAACATCTTATACGAACCTAGAAGTTAACTGTATGCTTCATCCTTGTGGAAGATTCAGGTGGATCTTTGGTGACTGAAGAGTCCGATTTTGATCCACTCTCTGATGTTTCTTAAGACTTCTTTAAACTCTGAATTTATGGCAATGGAAGTGAACTTTGCAATTGGTGTGTCAAGCACTTCTAATACCCTCTCAGTCAGCGCCTCATCCTCAGCTGCTGCAGCTCTGCTGGCCAGGGGTTACTCTAGAGGTGGGCTAGCTGGAGAAGTGACCTGTGGAGTTTCATAGGTTTTACAGTGCAGGTCAGATTTTCAGTACAGGTTTTCAGTACGCTGCTTGAACCCTCCATTTGACTGAAAGGTCTTTGTTGTCAGAATAGCTGAACAGCGAAATAGGGAGTTAGAACAAAAACTTTTTTGCCTCTCATGAAGTGACGTGTGAAGAATATTGATGTGGGACTGCCTCTTGTTTCTACTTCAGATGAGGTTATGACTGCAATTGCTCAGGTGAAAAACAATTAGGCAGCAGAGAAAAACTTCCCTGACTTACTTATGAGATCTCAATAAAGATAATTCTGTCTTCCCAATTTTGGAGCCTTAGGCTGACTTACATTGCTGTCATCCATCTGGGCATGGCTGTATGTCTTCTCCAGCAGAACAGCTTACACAGGGCAGCCTGTCCTCTGATCCTGCAAGGTTCTCAGAGGCCCACTAAGGGAGAAGAGGACTTGTGACTGCTTGTGCTCACACCTACCAGTGCACAAAGGGCTTACAAAGCTGCAAAAACAAGTGTCCTTCCCCCTCCTGGGACAGGACAGTGCCTGAGCTCAGTGACATTTGTGGAGGGCAAATAGTTCGATGGAGCCCAGATGAGTTACTGCAGACTCCTCGTGACTGTCACCGAGATCAGCATCTCCCTCTCAACTGATAATCTGTTGTGCTTTGCCTTACTTGTCATCTTAAATTATCTGTGCACACAACCGATGGGAGCACTCAAAGAGCCTGTTTTGCAAACCGATAGCATATCTCAGAGGAAGCATTTGCAAAATGTCAGTATCCCAGTAGAGATTGTGGGATAAACAGTTCCAGTAAAACAAAAATACCCTCCCCACCCTTGACAACAAGTAATGGATACATGGCAGGCCTGGGTTTTGCGCATTAGCTTCCATTAGCTTCCTTATGTGCCATGAAAGATTTCAGGTTGAATTCTAGGTTTTGTTCTTGTGGTGCTTCAGCCAGTAAGTTGTAATTTGAGAGTCCTGCAGAGGTGGAAAAGAAAAGTCTGCCACTAACACAAAGCAGACACAGTGGCCCTGTGCATTTGCTAGGTAAGACTGAAGGGGCCACTCTATGGCTCATTCAAAGCTGGCAGAGCTGACTCGTCTTACGGGGAAGAAACAGTCCTAAATCAAGTATCTTTATGTAAAAAACGCACCCCACCTCATTTAGTTGTCAAAAGCTTTTACAGTCATCCTTAAGTGTAAACTGCAAGTGCCCGTTCTTGTCGATCAGTTAGTCAAAGGAAACAGGGTGCATTTTAGAGATTCCATTGTCCCTTCATTCGCGCGTTTATTTGTCTTCCTCTGCAGAGCTCTGAATGTGATGGATGGTTTGTTGACTTCTGAACCTGAAGATAACTTTTGGAATTGTGTGTCATGTTGAAGGAGAAGCATGTAAAGGGGAGCAGAAAAGATTTCAAAGATCTTGTGCAGCAGAGGATGGCAGCAAGCCATTAATTACGTGCAAAGGGGTAATAACAGATAGATAGGCTTTTTATTGTATTTTTTTGCAAGTGGAGGTATTGATGTGAAATGAATAGCTGCTGCAGAATGGTTGCAACCCACGTAACTAGGCAGGATTTTACAAGTTTTGTACAAAGATATTTAAAAAGATTAACACAGCTTTGGTAGAATACATTAGTATGCTGGGATAACAAGGCTCTTTGGAAAGCTTTAGAAACTTATTCCCAACCCCCTGTCAAATTACCTCCAAATTTGTATTTATTATTACTTAGAGAGCACATTAAGTGCACACTGTGCATTGTAACAAAGCCATGGCCCCTGCCCTGAAGATTTTATAAGTCTGAGGTCTTGATCTAATACCTATTTAAATCTGTGGGAGTCTTTGCCTTGACTTCAGTGTGGGTTGGATCAGATCCTTGTACAGCATTTCATGAGACTTAGCAACAGTTCTTGTTACACTCTAGTACACCCAGCTAGCTCACAGCAAATTCCTGGCTGAGCAGTTCCCTGCAACAGTCCTGATAAATGCAATGGGGGACGTTCACTCCTTGAGTGAGTGAGCATTTACTAACGTGGGTGGGAGAATAGAGGATGGAAGGACTGCGCTAATTATGCTGGTTTGGTACTGTTTATTTAGCCCCAAGAACAGCACACATGTATGACACACTAGGCTAAAACTCCTTACCCATGCTCTCTGCCTGAGCGTGAGCTGTGCAGTCAGCCCCTGTGTGGAAATCTCCGAGGGTACAATCCCTTCCATGTTCTGCCCGCAAGTGAAAACTGTGCATATATGGTCTTCACCCCAACTTATTTAACTACTTTGACTCACTCCAGCTTACCAGGGTTGGGGGGAATTTACAACCCCTTTTCTGCTACCACAGCACCAGCTCTGCAAGTATTCAGCCTGTCACCGATGCTTGTGTGTGCTTGTTTAGAAAGGCTGCTTGTGTATAGTTTTGCTTCAATGCAAATGCTTTAGGCCTCAGTTCAGCAAAGTAATTAAGTATATGCTTGACTTTAAGTCCATGAATGATCTCTGAATCTGTGTCTTTGTACTCAGAACAAAACCCCTTAAATACAGGAATAACTTGAATGCCAGCAGCCCAGCTGTTTTTGAACAACCCTCCAATAACAAACCCGAGAGCATTTGCATTGGTAGAAACAAAAGTTGGATAAGGAGGCTGATTCACTGTCTGGCTTCTGGAGACATTTTATAAATAGCTGCGAGAAAAACACAGGAGGCTTTTTTTTATTATTATTATTAGTTGATAAAACATGTTGACAGAATCCTTTTCAGGATTGTAACTTGGGGGCAGCATGTCTTTTTGGACAGCAGACGCATGGCAAACAGTTTATTTGCTGAAGAAAGCCAGATGCTCTGTGTCCTTGGCAGGCGATTTGTAAGATTAAGGAAAATAAAGCTAGTGACTAGAGTGTGGTAAATAAGTAAAATAAATAAATAAAACAATCGTGCTGCCCACAAGAAACTCTTCTGTCCTTTTTGGCAGGACAGCTGGTTTTCAGCTACTTTTCTCCGCAGTGTGTGGCTGACAAGGAAGAGCAGGCCACCTGAGGAGAGAAGTGTTTCTTGTTTGTCAGCCACTGCCTTCCCAGCACAATGCTGCGGCAGGAACGAGTTCAGATGCCTCTGTGGTCTCTCGCAGGGTGTCCCAGGGAAGATTTATGGGTATAGTGCTGATCAGCTGAGAGGTTGAAAGATGCACATGAAAGAGAAGACAAGGACCAGGAACATACGTGTTAAGCATCCTCGATCAAGCAGTTGCCCAGCCTGACTTTGAAGTGAGCAGACCACTTCTGGCAAACCTCTGATGGATAGTAACCCAGAGATCAAGGGACGGAAAACAGGAAATACAGTATGTCTCCTGCAAGTAGGGCTTGATCCAAACTGACGCAGATCAGCATCATGCCATTGGAAGAAGAGTCTTTGTATAGACTGAGAGCAGCTGAACACCAGAAATGCCAATAAAATAAAGTAGTTCTCTGAATAAACAGAATATTAGCGGAGGAAAAAACAGAGATGATAAAGTTTGTGTTGTTTATCCTTTACACAGCTGGTCTTTTCTTAATTTTTCTTCAGCAGATGTTTGGGTCGGCACAACTTAGAGATCAAGATACTATCCTGCTTTCAAGCTGTATCAAGGAGGAGGCAGGAGTGCTGTAAAACTATTCCCTCGGCCATTAGAGGTTATGAACCAGCAAGCTAGAAAGACCATGCAGTAGATTGTTGAATGCCTGTCTGAAGCCTCTGAATTGCATATGCTTTTACCCCTACTGTGCCTCTAGGTATAATGTTACCTTTTCTTTGATCAGGCTTCCTCCGCAAGTGAAATACTGACACTACTTCAAATACCATTAGGATAATTCTCCTGTCACCCATTCCTATGGAAAGAGGAACGTGGGAAGAAAATTCCTCCAGTTGCTGTTCTCTCATATATAGGATCTACAGGTGATAGTATGTGAACGTCTTCCAATAACGTACTGCCATGGCAATATCTGTTCCTTAGTGTCATTCTCTTTCCGTTACTCCCATAAGAGACTAGTAGGCGCAATGTCAAGGCAAGCGAGAGGACTTGTGGTAAAAGGCAAACTGTCTCTTATCACGAGGACTACACTCATACATACAAGGCTTCTTTCCCTCTTGTGCAAGGGAGTAGCAAGGAGAAGTGAATTACCTTACTGTTGTCACAGAAATGGACTTTTAAATTGGTTTTGTTATTTGAATAACATGAAGGGGACCCTAAAAGCAAAAAAAAGTGTTGTATTTAAACAAAGAACTCCCTTCCCTGCCCAGTCAGCTAAAGCCAGCTGGGACAAAAGAGAAAGAGTGATGTGTAGAGAATGTGTTACATGGTGAGCAGCAGAGTTGTTCAGTGCTGCCTATATCCCCCTAAAGGATAGGAATTTGGAAATAAAAGGTAAGAGACAATGCCAGTGTGATTTGAGCCTCTTTCTGAGGAAGCTCAGCCTCCATCCTCCTCACAAAATAAGAGATCTGATCTGACATCCCTCCTGTGTGTGGGTGGAGACCTTATGTACCTCTTCTGGTCCAAGAAGGTCAGTTTGTGACCTCTTGTGGCTGGGGATGACAGCAGATGAGTAAGGGCAATGAACACTATGAATGTGTGGGAGAGAGATGCTGGTGGCCAAAGAGCTTGGAAAGGCCTTGATTCTTTTGAGAGGTCTATTTTTAATGACTGTAATATTCTATTAATATTCAGGGGAGATATAATTAGGACATATTCTATTTTGGGATTGTTTTTGTCTGAGTGTTGGTTTGGATTGCAAATTAGCACTTTGGCAAACTTGTGCATTAGTGCATTGTAGGGGAGCAGTCCTTGGCTAGACTTAGTGGTGACTGGAGATGCTCACCCAGTCAGCTCCAGCTGGGCACTTGGTGGGCTTTTGGTGAGGCTGATACCATTTTGTCTGAGGCTCAAGTGCTTTCAGTTGCTGGAACCTAAGGCTAGGGATTATGCAGCATCAGATAAAAGTATGAAAATAGTCAGATGCTGGGGTTTTGAAATGTGTTTAACAACACTTTAAAAAATGCGCATGCTAGTTCATAGTTTTCTCTGAATTAACCAAGTCTAATCTGGTATGGGCAGTTTTTTTGTTTAAACTGTCTCCCTGTAAAACCATTCTGCATAATCATGTACCAGACTATTTATTCCCAGGGACAGCTTGCATCACACATGAAAGAATTTAATAATGACACTTGGATGGAGTACTGTTATTTATGGAGGAAAAGGTCATTTTCTGTGCGTGGATCAGCGGTGGGTGGCTGCAGCCTTGGGTAGTGCGGCATTGGATCACTGTGCTGCCAGTAGATAGGGGAGCGTGCCTGACAGCCAGCCATGCTGCTTTAGTCATTACTGGGGCATCGTGTTCCTCGTTTCAGGCTTTGTTATTTATATCACTCTGTAAATAAAACTGCTGCCTTTTCCTTCTGATAAATAGTGGAGAAACCAGTACAGGCTAACATGAATGGGGGAGTGAGTGGGAGTATTGCACTGTTGACATACACTGGTATCCTCATGTCTTCTGTTATGCAAGGGAAGAATTGGTGGCTGGTTTTTGTTTTTATTTCTGGAAAGTGATCATTTTTAATCCCCAGCCTTTTTCCTTTTCCATTCAGCTCCCATATTGCTTGCCAAGCTTTGCTTTCAGACATTCTGGGAACGCCCTCACGGCAGCCGGAAAACTGCAGGGCTGTGCCCGGCTGCGAGCTCTTCTCCCCCAATTCCACTTAACTGGGTGCTCCCTGGCTCTGCAAAGCGAAACAGTATCTTCTCCCAGTCTGTCTGCACCTCTTTGTACCTAATGTTTTCTCATTTTGGGAAGTGTAACTAGCACTGTGATTTCATTTCCTTG
This sequence comes from Strigops habroptila, assembly GCF_004027225.2. Classification (NCBI taxonomy): domain Eukaryota; kingdom Metazoa; phylum Chordata; class Aves; order Psittaciformes; family Psittacidae; genus Strigops; species Strigops habroptila. The sequence continues at coordinate 72,724,268 of NC_044279.2, forward strand.
TGGCATGGGCATTTAAATTTAACTTCAGCTTTTTCATTTGAGTGTTCCACACATGTAAATTTGCAGCATAGTATATCTTACACAAATAAGCTTGTAGAGAAACACCATTTCTTTCCTCTCAGTTATTTATTTTAATTGTTTCTTGTTTTGTTTTGTTCCTTAAGGAAATGAGCAATGAAATCAAATGAGATATTATGCAGATTCATCTTTAGGAAAAGTTCAGGTAGGAAAAAGAAAACAGAACTTCAGCTTAAATAAAGAAAAATGTACACCCTTCTAGAAGTGCTATATCTGTCTGTTGTGGTGTGCTATGGACAGAACATCAGGTCTTTGGGAAAAAATAGCAATGTGGAGTTCTGTGTTGACTGGGCATTGCCAACCTCGGATTAGATGTGGTAAATGGAGAAGGCTAGAGGATTTCTGTTTCATTCCCTATACTTACTGCTGGCACTGCCAGTTGTGCTGTCGGAGCATTGCCACCAGCACTAAGGATGCTATTGGTCACAGTCTGTTCTTGGTTGAGATTCCTCTTTTCTTTGTGTTTTGGAATTGACTGTCATGACTCCATTGGCTCTTCAGTGCTAACAGCAGCAAAAATTAATGCACATGGGGTTGCTGGAGTAAGCATAGTAGGTACTGAAAACTTACCAGAAGTAGACTTTATACAGAGTTGCTCTTCTAAGCAGAAATAAACTTCTAGGGGGAGAATTGATCCTCTCAGTTATCATCTGTGGGGATGAAAAAACTCACACTTGGTCTTCAGCTCTGAACTGGTTTATGTATTTCTGTGTGTGTGTGGTCTAGAGTCCTGTGCAATTTAATCATAACCTAGCCCTGATTTTCCCATTGTTTTACATTTAAGTCATGCTCAGAGCTTTCCAGTCTTCTTGCCTTTCTTCTGCAATGTTTATAACTTACCACCTAAAAATGATAAAGATTTTAGAGTCAGTTTTCATCTTTCCCTCACTACTAGGGGACCTGATGGAGTACAGTCTTGCCATCACCTTATAAATCAGCTGTTCCAGAGGGGAAAAGGGACTGTGCAGATTCTTACTCTGAAAAACTTAAAATGATCTATGCCTGAAACAGCTGGGAAGACTGCTAATATGTAGTAGAAAGTTTTAAGTAAGAGAAGCAGTGAAGGGTTGGATATATCCTTCCTCCTCCTCAAAGGCTCACAGATGCTTGTCAATACAGAAATGAGATCTCAGAGTTGTCATGCATCTGCATGTGGCCACTGACCACTGACAAGCCCTCTGGAGTGTGACAGCCCTTCAGAAACCCTAGGCAGCGGAGGGGTTCCCCTTTGGCTCCTTCTGTTACAGCTTTTTAAGGTAACCAACCCCCATGTGGCCCAAGCCCCTAGAGAGAGTGGTGGAGCAGGCGTCTGTGTCTGCCTGGCATGCCATCCCTGTGCCCAGCCCCATGCTGCCCCACCGCTTTGCTTTGAACTTTGATCCTACTTTCTCTTTATTTTCTCAGTGATTGAGTTAAGGGCGAGGATTTAAGCTAGTTGGTTTAAATTCAAGCCATATGAGACAGAAGTGATTTTCTTGGACAGGAAAAATAATCTTGGGGAGTTTATAGGACTTACAATTGCTCTGTATTTTCATGGAGTATGAACACAATTTGTCTCTCTATTTCTCAATCTAAATGTCTTATTGGATCTTATTGGATTAACTTGTTGTTCTTGGAATTTCCATGTACTGGCAAGGGCTTAGCAAGCCTTTTTTCACATTTGGTTAGCCTGGAGATTGCAGCTTTTCTTCTACAACATGAAATTGCTTGCACAGATGATCTGCGCTCATCATTTTCTCCTCATTGCACTTAATACAAATCAATTTCTCTCCACCCATATTTCAGTCCTTCTTGGACCTGGGCTGACCTAAGCAGAAACCCTGGACAAACCAAGCACTACCAGCCAGAGGAAGATGCTATTGACGCTCCTGCTGTTTGCTTACAAACAGCAGTTCTACAAAGAACTGTACATTTTGGCAAGTGATTTTGCCAAAATCGAGAATGTATGGTAGTGCATGAGTTTAGGGGTTTTATGGAGAATTAAGAACTCAGGAGGAGCCTCTGAAAAACCTTTCAAGTATCATGGGGAAAATGTACCTGACCACCTTCTTAGAAAATGCCATACCCTTATGTTGGCCATACCTTGGGTGAAACACCAGCCTGACACAGTGTGGCTGCAGTGCAGTCCTTCCTGCATGTCTGCACACCAGAGTGCCTGTAATTCTTTGCACAGAAGTCAGACCCTTCTAAGACCCAGACATTCATATTACCATCAAAATCTGTACAGTGGGTTTTATCCATCAGCAGTTTCAGGCTATCGGCCTGAGCTGTGAATGAAAAATTCATCAGGCACAGGCTAAAGAAGTCTCACCTGTCAGCCTGACACACTGTTTATCTCCAGGATTTTACTTCACAAAGTATAAACAGTAGAATATTTATTTTCCTTCCTGCCATCTATGAGGCCATTCAGCAATTTGAGTGTGCTCACGCACAGCTTTCACGAGCCAACCTTAATTGCACAGCAATGTGCCATAAAAAAAAAGATTAGGCATTATTATCTAGGAACCAATTTTACATTTTTCTCCTCTGACTTGAACTGTTTAAAATATAGGGCACTATCTCATTTTGGCTGTACATAAATATCTCAGTTGTCAAGCTGCCCTTACTCAACCAGCCAACTTTTCTTGGTGGTTGAAAATCATAGTGTTTAATTGTGTCAGCTGAGGTGAAAAATGTTATTGGTTCACCACCTGGCTGCACCATATAGTTAAAAAGAAGTTAAGAAACAGAATGTGGAATTTAAGGGACTGCAAAAATATTTTACGCATTAAGAGATGAATATGATGGAAGGGCAGAAGGAAGAAAATAAACAGATTGGGTATTTCTTTATCCAGGTGCATTCTTGCTTTCTCCTTACTAGCTGGCTCTGAATCTTCCAAATAGCATGTAAATAAATAGGGTGTGATAGGGGCCCAAGGCATCGGTGAAGAGCTTCTGACAGATTTCTATAAGCTTTTGAATAGTCTGTGACTGCAGAGTCCGCAATTATTCAGTAGTGACTGTAACCTGCATGAGCAGAATTAACAAGTAGAAAGCACAATGGACCAACATAAAGTGCACTTTTTCTGGGCTCAGTATTTACTGTAGTTCTGGTGACCTCATTTGTCAGACAACAGAGAGGGAAGCTGTTCAGTGTAGGACTTCATAGCAAACTGCTTGGGTACTGCAAAAAAAATCACCTATTAAGTTTTAGCACCCACTGAATGCGCTTTGTACTGGACCAAAAATCTGGCAAGCAGTGTAAGCCATCTGCTCCTAGGAATAGGTTCCAAGGAGGTGGTTTATGGTTTATGGCTTATGGTATTTGAAATCCCTTTTGTGTAACTCTTCATCAGTGAAGAGTGCAACCGTGGCATTAGCCCTCAGATAGGAATCACTCAGAAAGAAAGCTTGGGAGACCAGACAAAAGGGGAATACATTGCCTTGTATCAGCTATCTATCATTTACAGAAAGTAGATTACCTCCTGTGTCATGCACATATAATGCTATGATGTTTTTATCAGGAGAAATGTTACTGAGGATGTTTTTAGTAGCTGAGTAACCTGAAATCTCTCTCCTTTGTCCCATATAGATGTAACCAGAGCGCAGGATCTAGCAACTTTTAGGTGAAAAGGGACAATTAGATCCGTTAGCCTCATCTCCTGCATAGTGTAGGCTATGATGTTTCACCCAGTGACCCACACTCTGAACCAAAAACTTGACTTGAACAAAAGCTTTTTCGCGTTCGAGCAAAAAGCCTCTTTTATGTGGGAGGCAAATGGCAGGATAGACTGAGACAAGTACAACTTTCATTACCATGGATATGGCTGGTTGAAGTGCACGCTCATCTTTAGTCTCTTCTGGTAAGGTGGAAACACTGCTGGGTCCATGGGAAGTTTTCAGATGTGGTCCAAGAAGGCACTTATCTGAGGGCAAGGTAAGGAAGGAGAGCTGTGATATGCAGTTTTTTGGCCAAGGAAGGTGATCTAAGGAGCAAGCATTAATTCACAGCCTCTGTCAAAAATTTGCAGTGAAGCTCTGCTGTGGAGCTGGGAAGAGGGTGAGACAGCAGGCACGAGAAAAAAGATTATGACAAGGCTGTTTGGATGCACAGAGCTCACTGTTCTAAGCTGAGTAACCTCTGGTCTGCTCACAGACACTCTTTTACTTGGGGCCAGTGGAGAAACAGGATGTGAGAGTATGAGCTGTCATGAGGGTATGATTCCCTTTCTCTTGACCTTTATTCTTCTTTAGAACCCACTCAGACCCTCCTTATTTTTCCCAAGAGCTCTAGGCACTGCTGTAGTGGCATTCTGAGAGTGCTGGCATCAAGGGTCCCAGTGGACACGAATCTGTGCTCTCATATTCACAGCTGCCCTCTCCTACTTGCCCAAGAAGCTTGTCTGTGGGAGGGGGCTGCCATGGTGGTCTGGCCAATGTGCCAGAGTGTGCCAACAGACAGCCTAGTGATGTGCAGGGGCAGAGTTACTGTCCCAACTCTCTTCTAAATGAAAGATGTTTTACTTTATATTCCCCTGACACCTCACTGGTAATTTCTTCTTCACATCCTGCCTTAAGTTGTCCAATTCTGTTGTGCCAGCCCAGCGGAACAGTAACCTTGTTTTCCAGTCCTAAGGCTAGGTTTGCTATGAAATGAAAAGGCATGGCCTAGCTTTAGTTTTAGCATACTCTGCTAGTAACAATTCCCTGAGCTCTGGCATTCCGGTTGGTCAAAGGGCATTTCCTCTCCTCCCTTCTCCCTCTTTCTCTCCCTCCCTACTAGCCTCTTATGAAATTAATAAAAATAGAGTGTTTGTTGACTGGGTGGAGAAATTGCATTCAGATCACATAATGTCTGAGGCCCAGCAAGTCTTTGTGAATCTGTTCTGGTCTTTGCTAAATGGAGCAGGGTGCCCTCCAGTCTAGTAGCAAATATCTTAGGGGAGGAAAAGAGGGGGAAAAAAAAAAAACCTTGTATTCCTATTATTTAAAGAAACAGGTCAGTATGATTTGCAGCCCCTTGACCCTTCTCATTTATTCGTTTATTTATTTATTTTGGATAAGAGAGATTGTAGTCCTCATCACGGTGGAAAAATAAGATCTGTGGTTGGAACCACATTACATAGTACTCACCAAAACTAGCACTTCTGCAAGTCTTTTATAATGTGATAAATATGTCTGAGCCAGGAACTTTGCAGGGTCTTGTGAGTGTGCACATATCACCCAGTGCCCTTCTCAAAGAGAGATTAATTTATCTGAACACAGGTGGGCTCCCAGGCCAAAAGATAGGATCTTTTACAGCTCCAAATATGCCTCTCTCTCAGCCAATATGACAACTTGCAACCTTCTAGATGCCCATAAAGAGATCTTGAGCTGTTTGACGTGTCTGGTGTCTCTTCCAGGGTCTTATCCCCTACATTTCTTGCAGAGGCAGTTCTGTGCTGCTGTGCCAGGTCTGGTTTCCCTAAGACTTGTCAAAGCACCATACTTCGTAGGTCTGACAGGTTATGTCTAAGTGGATGCCTTGTTTGCTTCTTCTACCAAATTACACCGTTTCCCTTGGGCCACTAGCAAAGACTACAGCAGTGCATGCCTTCCTGGTTTTTATTTGTATGTGTATGTGTGTGGCTCTTCTAAACACTGAGAGGAATTTCCTTTCCTGAGTCTAGACATCAGTCGCTCACTATTTCTGTAGCTTGCTAACAGACTGTTTGCTGCCCTGGGCCCTTTGATTTTTCCCATGAGAGCAGCAAATTCACACTGGGCTGATAGAGGAGGCCTTGTATGATACCCTGGGTGTGCAGTTTTGTATGTGCTCATGGTGTTTTAACTGCACTAACAATCCCTACAAAGCAAACCTGGCACCTAATGGGGATTGTTTCTCTGCCTCCCCCTGCAGGGTCTGTCCTTGCTACCTTGGTGTTGCCAGAGCACCTCTACCTTAAGAAGAAAGAGAGATGGCATCATCCCAGCCTAAAATGGTGTGACAATGAGACACTTGGCCAGATCCACATCCTGGCAAACCACATTGGCCAGGCAGCCATCTGGAAGCAGGCAAACTGAGGTGAGGTTCTGCCTGAACTGACATAGCTCTTCCCTTCCCACTGAATGGAGTCTTCTCAGTGGCATCCTGAGGCTTCCTGCATTGATTTCAGATTTGGCATGCTGCAGCAACTCCAGGGCTGTACTTAGTGAGGCATGGTCCTAAATAAGGCTCTTGGGATGCTTCTGGAGTTTGCAGACTTGCAGGGCGTGGGTTGCTTCAGATGAATCTCACAGATTTCAGTGGTCTTTCAGAGCAAATTATGCCTGTCAGTACTTTCCTGGGACTTGCTGAGAGCAACAGATGGAGCTGGAGTACACTCAGTAGTCACTTTTCACAGCTTTCCTCAGTGGCTACTATAATATAAATTCACCAGGAACAGGGGTAGGAGAGAAATCTTCCTAGGCAAATGACTGCCAGAAGGCTAAAAAAGCTGGTGTGATTTGTCTCAGTGTGCATCAAGGGTGAGCAGCCAGCAACTGCGCAGCAGAGATTGTAAAGATCAGTAAGGTGATTAAAAGCAAACTTGCATGTCACAAATGATTTATATGCCCCTCATTTTTAGCCTGGGACTGTCCATCTGCACGAGTGTCTGTCTGCCCGCAAGTCATTCTTCCCACTCTCAGAAAGTTTTGAAGTGGTTGGCTAATTTCAGCCAAACTAGCTGAGGGATAAACATCCCAGCATTGCTAAGGTCCTGGGAGTTTCTGGAAAGTAGGCATCTGACTTGAAGAAAGAGGTTCCGTCGGCACCTTAGCTGGAGGAGAGGCAGCAGGATGAGCCGAACCACTGTGATGTTTTGTGGAATTACTGTCAGTTCACAAGCAGGCAGGATGGTAGAAAACCAGACTTCAGTGCTTCCATTTTCACAGCCATGCTTATTTGTGCATTCACACAGTAGCCTGCTACAAATTCAGGTTATGCCACATTGCAGGATGAAAGTAAATGTCTAGATGTGAATACAGTCACTACTGAACTCTTTAAGCGCTATAGTTTTCGCACAGTCATTCCTGTGCCTCCCCTGTAAAACATGCCTGTGATAGTCACATCCCAATGGCTATGGGAGCCTGTGGAGCCAATTAATATAGGCTTTTTGGGAAGTCTGTCTTTGGACTCAATTTTGCAGCTGGAGCCTCTCAACGACATTAAGGAAGTTGACAGAAACAAGAATTTCATTACCATAAGCTTTATTTTGTAACAAGGAAAATACAAAGTTTCCAGGTGATGTGGCATTTCCTGAGGAAATAAATAGCCAAAGGCATACCCAGAGTAGCCTATCGGCACTGTTCAGGAAACCTGGTGGTGCAGAAACCAGTCTTTTTAGGAGAAGGAATGAGGCAGATAAGGAATAAACACTGCAGACTGGGTGAGGAAGTAGCATGTCCTGGGAATGGTGACAAAATGCCCTTAGGTGGGTAAGCAAGAGCAGTGGCACGAGGTGGCAGTGGGGCTAGGACAGGAAAGCAAGGCTAGGCTGTGTCCAGGAGAAAGTAGTGCTTGGGAGCAGACATGTCCCACTCTGCCCAGTTCTGCTGCCTCCCAAGCTGATCTCTGCCCTCAGACCAAATGCTGAGAACCTGCAGGGACATCAGAGAGGAATTACCAGAGCAGTTTGGTGTTAAGTCCACTCCTGATAGCTTGAAATGTGTGAAGGAGATGGAGAGGTCACCTGGGTCTCAGCCTGAAGTCTCTGCGTGGGGTGAAGGATAAGATACCAAAGGGCACTCGTTGTGCCTTGAGCACAGTGGGACATAAGGCATGGAAGGTGAAAGATGAGAAAAATCCAAATTGGAAATTAAACTCAAGTGTCTTAACCATGAGGGCAACATACACCTGGAATGGCTAACCAAGGATATGGTAAATTCTCCAGCACTTAGAGACAAAATCAAGATACCCTGGATCTCCTACAAGGGACAGGGCTTGATTCAGAGATCAGAGGGTGAAACACTGTGGTGTGTGTTATGAAAGAGGCCAGACCAGATGCTCAGTGTGGTCTGCTCTGGTGTTCAGAAATATGTTGTAGCAAGGGTCTAGGAGAATTACCAGATGAGAAACAGAATAATTAAATAACCACAGTATTTCCTAGGGCTCCTATCAAAGACTGGATCATTTCTTTTGTGGCAGCAGAGATGGAGGGGATGATCTTGGGGAGGAAAGAGGTTGCTTTGTTTTCCTATTTGGAAACTTGCCCACTGGATGACTTTGACCCCAGAGATAAAGTTGATCTTCATACTGGAGGTTCATGAGCTCATTCATGGACAACATTTATTGGAAAATTACTGGAGTTCCAAGGTGGGCTTATCCTAAAGCATTACTGGCTTCCAAAACACATTCATCAGTCATCAGGGGTGCAGTAAGGCATGGTCTTGCACAGAACAGATTTACACAAATGGCTTATTAACAAAATCAGGATTAGGGCCAAACAGATGTCAGTATGACTGATTAGCTCAAAATAAACACAGTTGTGAGATAAGAAATAGCTGTGTTTTTGCTTCATCTTCTTGTGGTTGCGTACTCCATAGATGATGGGAAATAACATGTTAGGTATGAGTTAAAATGACTCATCCACTGCTGCAACTCATAGAAGGCAAAGCAGAAGAATTTCGGAATTTTCAGTCCATGGGTATAAAATAAGCAATGGCCCTGATCCAGGAAACTTTGCCATAGAGATGGATTCCCCCCAAGGTGTGCAGCCTCTCTTTCTTAGGATTTTGCAGGTGTAGGGTTTTATTTTGGCAGCTGAAACTCCCCCAGCATTGACATTACTATCATTTTCATTATGCCACATGCATGAAAGTGAAGTTCTGGTAGCCAAAAGTATTAGAAAAGAAGTAACAGTTGTTTTCTCTTGAGATTTTCAATATTAATTGGTCTGGCAAAATGAGGAATACAAACCCTTTGAATGGTTTCTCAGTGAGAGGAGAGCTCTGTGTTACCTTGCATGGTCCATGTCATTGGCATGTGAAATATTAGGAGATATACAGACCAAATCGAGTGCTAGAGGTCATAGAATTGAAATAAACATAAACCAGCCACATCCATCAAAGTCTATTGAAAACTGTTGATCAAGTTAATTTGCTACACTGCTTTACAGAGAACATGCAAGTCAGACTAAAAGCATGGAGATTGAAATGGCAATGAGAGTTATATTTTGGCACTCCCTTTTGTGCAAAAAATTGCTTGCTCAAATACAGTAGAAATTTCCCTTTTTTTAAATGTTCTTATTGAAAAACTGGAGTTTGCATTACAAGGTACTCTGTCTTGGTAAATGTATAGATCTGTGAAACCAGTTTGTGGTCATTCAAACGGTTGCATTCATGTTACCCATCTCTAAGTGAAATATTTGGATTTTTCAATGTAATTTTCAGTGCTAAATTTTTGCTTCAGTAATTTAAGAAATTAGCATTCGAACCATTGCTGAACAAGCCATTGAAGTCAGCATGATGAAGTCATTCCTCTCCTCAACCATTTCCTTGTGAAAGTCAAGCAGCTAGAGGGAAGGAAGACCTCTTTCAGATCAATGGAAATGAAACTATTCTTGATGAATATTACTTTTTCTTTCCATTAGGCAAACAAACCAACACAACAAAATCTCTACACATAGATTCTGCACCTGATTCTATTTGGTGTAGATTGTGCTCTACACGATTTAGTTAGTCTTTCAAAACCCTGCCTCGCTCACTTCGGATCTTTTTATACTCACTTTCAGACTGAAGATTACTCTATTCATTTGTACTACAGGAACATTATGAGAAAAACGTGCTCAGTATGGGAAAGGTTGCCCACTTTGATTGCAGCTCTGATCTAACTTCTGTGTCTTATGATGCCATTCCTCACGTTGCCCAGGCAAAGGAATATGAAGTCAGAATTCCTCCTCCTGTCCTACCTTGGCCACTTCCCATATACTTTGCCCCTGTTTGTGCTCTGGTTCAGCTACTGGCTCATGTCCAAACTCAAGAGAAATGTTTTGTGTGGTCTTTGCCTCTCTCTGCCCTGTTCTCTGCCCTTTTAACACCACATGGTCTCTTCTCTCCCTTTCTGCTTTTAGATAATAAAGAGTGTTAAGATAAAAGCTCATTAATTAGCATAATCCTACTTCTTGTTCTCCTTGGGACCTCTAAGCATTTCATATCATATGGACATTACTGAGAAGCAGTTTAATCTAATCTCAGTTCCCAGAAATGTATGGGCTCATTTTTACATATTTACACTTCTTTTAATAGTCTTCCCTAGGAGTCTGATCTTTGAGTTGGGGAAGATCTGCTTTCTTAGCAAGAATGTAAGCAGTCTGGAGGGGATGGGAATTGAGGATTTAGTATGATTAGGTTGAAATTCATCTCATCCCCTCTTTAGATACCAGACTGAAGTGTTTAATTTAGGAGATTTGTTGCTCTACAGTCCTCTCTAATGAAGTAGGATGAGCACAGCACTTTCAACAAATAGTTCAGTTCTTAGATGGACCCAACACCATAATTTTTAAATGGATAAGTGGCTTGTAATAGACATCTTCAGCTAGGTCTCCAGCTGATGTGAATGTGCAGTATCTCTCTCAAGTTCAGTTGAACTGTACCAGCTTATTTCAGCTCAGGCTCTATCCTTCCAAACTCTCTTGTGGATAAGATTGGAAGTCCTCACTTTAACCTTCCTCAGCCAGAACACTTTTGCTCCATCAATGCAATTTTCCCTATAATGTGTGGTATTCCACACTAGCCAAATTCCAGAGTATCCCTGAACCTGACAAAGGTCCAATGTGACTGCTCTCCTTCATGTGCCAACACCAGATTTCATGCACCTGCTGAAAAGCGCTGAGGTGAACAGCAACCTGTGGACAGCAGCATCGTGTTTTGCCCATGAAGGTGGAGGGTGCTTTGGATGTAGTCAGGGCTGTGACTCAGTCCTGAGGTTCTTCACAGAGTGCCATTGGAGAGGAGAAAAAAGTCCCTATGTGAAGGACATTAAAAACGAAATGCCTCTGAAAACAGTTTGTCACAACTTTGCAACCAGCAGTGGTAATGGTTTTTGGTCAGGGATTGTCTTGGTAGTTCTGTGAGTGAAGGCCAGTTTTCCTTTCAAGGCACTGTATATTTAGTTATCTAATCAAGCTAAATTATTTCTTCTCTCCTCACCCACGGTTAGATCATGGCACAAAATTAAGCACAGCCTTTCATTCCACCTCCTCTTGCTTCTCTGTTTGACCTAGACTTAGGGGAACCATTAAGTTGTCTGAGATATTGATTTAATAAGGGTAGGAGAATTAAAAAGGACAAAGAGACACCTGACTAATTGGCATTTCCAAGAGATCTTTGTAATCAGCCAATGGGGATTTTATAAGGTATGAAGTATTTGCTTTCACATAAATTTCTTCCACATTCTTTCTCCCATGTTTGCTCAGTAAGCCTTCTGGAATAAAGATCACATCTGCCTCTCTGTAAGCTTTATACTTGGGAGGTAATTGAGTTGGCTCTTTGTTATGAGAGCATGTACTCATTTAATTGCACATATGTGTCTGTGAACACACTATCCCTGCTTCTCTCCTAAATTTGATTTGGAATGAATCCCACAGAAGGCTGTTTTCCAGCGTTAATGGATAAAAGGTCTTTACCAAGGGGAAAAGTATTCAAACACTAAATTTAATAAAGTTTAGGTTAAAAGTTATTTCTTTGCGGGAACTCTCTTTGAAAATACACAGTTCTGAGAGTGATTCCTTTCTCCCCACAGTGATTTAATAGCAAGTATCTTCTATTGGTTTTGTGATTTGTACCAATCAGTTTTTATTTTGGAAATGTGGCATAATAACATGACAATTTAATGGCATAACAGCAACGCATTTACACTGTTGCAAGAGTTACTTGTTAGATCCTGCCCTGCCATGCTGAACAATAACGCAAAACTTTGGGAAGATAAGATCCTTACAGTGAGGTGAAAATAAACACTTTGGTAATCTTTATTCCATTTCTGGGCTTAAGGCGCTGACCTTCAGGTAGTGAAGCAAGCAAGTATTCATCTTCAACATGCTGCTCTCAGGAATAGCAGAGCAAAGTGCTAGGAGGGAGGTGATATAAGGGTCTGGAGATCTGTCCTTTAGGCTAAGAAGTCACATTACTCAAGCCACATTAGGCAGTATAGATTAGGTAAACTATACTTTGTAACGCTGTGTGTCAGTTTGATAGATGACTGTCTTGTGGACTTTTTTATCATTTTCCATTAATTTGAATTTTATTGTATGCCAAGGCTCAGCAGCTTATTGTTATGACCTGACAGCCTGATATTTTTATTCTATTTCTACTTAGCATTTGTTTAACACTAACTCAGATAAAACTGCCAAGAACTGAGTTTTGCTGGAAAGAGGACATCAAGATTAAGGTCAGCTGAATGATGCATGTTTTCACCAAAGGATGTCACTCAAGTTACAGCTCCCTCTGAGTTTGGGAGGGAAGGGACAGGAGCAGAAGAGACTGTGTCTTAGTGGCTGGTGGGTCTGCCCATGATGTGCTTTCATTCACCAGAAACTAAATTACTTTGCTTTGTGTCAAGTGCCACTTCTGTGGGGTGCAGAGAGAAAAAGTCCTCTTTCTGGTTCCTCAGTCATCCTCTGGCTGTTAAAAAATGCATTGTTCCCTTTTCTGTCTCTTCTGGAGAATTTAGAGATGTTTAGGTCTTGGGGTTTTGGTCTATCTCAAAAGCAAGGCTATAAAAGCAACATATATTTTCAAATATCAGTATTTTCCAACCAAACTGCTTACCCTGGATTCATGGCTGTTTGTAACAGAATACCTGATGCTCAGCCGGGTGGTTAGGAACAAGTAGGAGAGAAGTGAATAGGCCTCTCAGCTGATTGCTCTAACCACAGGAACAAGGAACCAGAATCTGGTTCCATGGAGCAAAGAGACATTTATGAAATAGTCTCAGCAAAATTACGGTTCTGATTTCAAAAATTTATTCAAGCCGTAGTTGCCTGAATTTCCAGATTTTACTCAGGCACCGGCTGATTCTTTACACTGATGCAAATACTCACAGACTGGTAGACAGGGTGTTGTACAACCAGCCATTCGTGGTGTCATTAAATCAAAAACCAGTCTCTTCAAGAGCAGCAGATTTCCATGTCTTCTATGTCTCAGGTCATAAAGAAATTGTTGCTAATTGGAATTAATTAATTAGAGAATTGGAAATGGAAGAGGATAAGGGGCATCTTTTCGTGTAGTTTGCTCTAAGCAAAGCTGTGACTATAACTTAGGTTATAGCTGCCATTATAACAAGGTTAGGCCAGAAGGAGAAAAACGTTTTTTTCAAAATTTGGTACACATTCTTCTCCTTCAAGGTGTTGGAATTTATGGCAAAGTTTAGAGCTAAACTAGATTCATGCCTTCCTTGAATCCTGGCTGGCATCCGAGGTCTATATCCATGCTCATAAAATGGCTACTGCTTAGGTATGTGCAAGAAAGCAATGGCACAGAAGATTTCTTTTTCAAGGTTTATCCAGGTGGAGCCTATCAACATTTTGCTTCATAACTTTCAACTTTGACAGAGAATTGGAGTTTCTGCAGTATTTCAGTACTTCTGAAGTGTCTACTATGTATGGAAGTGTTTTAATATTTCTTTTGCTCAGAAATAAACTGAAAACTGTCATTTTTAGTCAAAGAGGTTACCCTCAAGCCTTCAGGTGCTCTGAGTTGCATCACAAAACAGAATTCTTTTTCTGAAGTACTTGGTATGAGCAAATTCCGTTTTCATTTGCTGATAATTTTTTATATGCATAAAGCAAAGCAATATTGGCCAGCTGACCGATATGCCGGCTAGGTACAATGTTGACCTTGTATCAGAAGGGAAGTCAATTTGGAAACCAGTGTCTTGCGCAGATAGAAAAGAAAATAGAACTGTGATTTTTGACTCTGTCTGGACAGCCCTGGGATGGCATAGCCTCAGGAGAGCTGAAGATGCAACAGAGCCATACAGAATTCATCTCAAGGCTGTGGGGACTGGGTCTTCTCTTTCTCTTGGACTCATTTTCATAAGCTTGATAAAGCTCTTAATATTCATCTTTTGTCAAGTGGCCATGGTTCTACTTTGTCAAAGGAGGCATCCAAAGAACAGGGTTTGTTCTTCCCACCTACGGAGACTGCAGAAGCATAGCAAAAGCTAAGACAAATCCAACTAACACTGCTAGCTTCATTAGAGAGAATATCAGGCCTGCAGGTTCCTGACACCCAACAGTTTTCATCTAGAGAGTTTTGAAACAGGGCTAGATGCCTAGCAACACAAATCCACACTGCATCGCTGACTTTGACAGGTTGATGCCAATTTGCACCAGTAAAGAGTCTTGGTCTTGTTCAGTGCTATCAGTACCAACATGGAAATACAGTGAGGAATGACAGTGCAGAACCACAGGGCGTAACGGAGGGTCTGCTTATCTGCTAGTCAGTGCACCCCTTGTAATTTATGCAGTGCAAAGCCCAGTAACATAGCTGGGGAGCCAAGTACTTCCTGATAACCGCACCTCCTGGAATTGTGCAGTGCTGCGGCTAATAAATCTTAGTGATGGCACATGGCTAAGCCGGGGAAAAATTAAATCAGCCACTCGGGCAGCCTAACAGCCGCCTCAGCTGTGCTGATTCACCCAGAATGATGCACTCAAAGGGATTTTCACCGCCTAAACAGATGTTCCCCTTGCACAGGATGCTTTCCATTTTTATATTGTTCATGCTGGATTTGTGTGCTGCAGATCAGATCTTCAGCTGCTGTAACCAGACCTGTCTAGTCGAAGGCTGTCAGGACAAGACTGATGCTCTCAGACCCCGACTCCCACTTCCGTCTGCGGTACAGGCCCCCCTCCCGCTGCAGGCTACACCAGCTGCGTGGCGGCCCCGAGCTGGAGGGAAGCCACGGCGATGTGCTGCATGTGGCACTGTGTCTCCAGACAGGCTTTGCTGGAAGGCATGTTTCCCAGGCGGAGGGAACATCTCCCCAGATGCCGGTCCCCATTGCTGGGGAGGGTGGGATCACACGGCTGCATCCAGGTGGCCTGGGTGCTCTGCAAGTCAGCATAGGTACTGTAAAACTGTACATGTATTGCTGTCTAAACATGTGCTAGTTTATTACTTTGGCTCTGCAATATCCAAGTTGATCATGCCCAGACAATTTTCATCCTGCTTCAGCTCTGCAAAGATACAGCCGTTTTTTTTTGTTGGGTTCTTTTGGGCAACCTGGGGAGCATGACTTGGTGGCATGGTGGAGCAGAGGAAAATGAAAAGGGAGGGCAACAATAATAGTGGCCAGGTAACAAAGCTATAGTATGTTGAATTTTTCATAATCTTCAACTTTCATGTTCTCATATCTCATGAGAATGCTTCTGTATTTCAGAGTTTCACAGAACAGTCTGAAATTTGCCCTTCACAGGCGCTTAGTTGGGTCATTACTGAGAGGTGGAGGGAGCAGAGGAGGACCACATAGTTTAATTATAAGGCAAGTATGTGACTGTACAATGCCAAATGTGCTGAAGTGCTAATCCCTGTGTGAGACTATGGCAGTACAACACAATAAATAGCAATAAAAAAGACACAGTAGCAATTCCAGATTTCTGTCAGTTTAGGAGCAATGCCTTTTAAGTCAATGGTGTAGCAGTCTCTTCTTGATTTGACTGTGCTGCTGCTTGGATGTTGTGGAGCTCTCATCCATTAGGCTAAAAGTCTGCTTTACAGCCTGAGGTCCACCTCACCCCAATGCAGAGCTCATGGACAGATACAGCCCTGGGTTAGTTTAAACACCCAAGTGCCAGGCACAAATTCTGAACAAAATATGGAAGCGCTGTTCTTAAACTCATCAAAATATACTGGAAGGTGTTTGTATGTATGAAACCAAGTGGAAATCTGTATGCTTGAACTTGGAAGTGAGTTGAAAGGCAAACTGAAGACTTACCCCTGTGTTTCAATGTCATGTGAAGAAGGATATGCTGACTATAACATATACAAGAAACACAGAAATCTAGATAGAAGTGAAACTATTAGCAGTATTTATTAGTGGCTATCGTACAGATGATACAAGATACTATGTTTTTCCTTAATCTAGATATGGGGGCTAGGAAATCTTAAGCGACGCATAAATGGTGCTCTTGGAAACTAGAACACAGGGATCACTGGCAGACGCTGACTCAACTGATTGACACCATAGCACTAAATACGAGTTGTTAGTGTTCTGTACAACTGCCAGTCCAGACTTAAGGACTGATGTGCCAGCATGACACCTGTTGTGAGGTCAGGGCTTTGACTAATGAGATCAAGATGCTAAGTTACTGTAAGACATGGATTAGACCATTGACACCTTTGCTTCTGCTTTGACTGTTAGCACATAGGGAGGGGAACTGTAGGGCAACTTATTTCATACAATATTGGTAGACCGTATTGATGGACCCCTATTTCATTAGATACCTTTAGGGTGTTTTGGTTTCAATGAAACCCAAAACTCAGCGGAAGATTTGACCACACTGCAAGATTTTCATGTGCTCTATATTGGAAGCCAAGTAAAGCCATTAATCATTTGAGATTGGCTGAAGTGTTTGTGAACTGAGCACTACTGAACCAGAACAGATTTCCTAGGGAAACCCACACCCAGGTAGGTTTTCTCTTGTTGCTTGTTTTACGGAAGCTATTTTGCACCAACATCTATTTTAAATAAGTTCTTGCTGCTCAACCTTTATGTAAGTAACCATCTCTTAGAGAAAAAGGGACCTTCTACTGTGCAGTGGTAGCAGTCACAGAAGGGTAACACTTGATGGTACCTGCAGTACGTATGACATGAACAATGAATAACACTTTTTTTGAGTTCCCTTGAATCTCATCTGATGTATTGGTGTGATGTTGGCCTTATAAAATGTTCAGGAATAATATTAATCTTTATAAAATACAGCTTTTTCCTATGGTAGTTCTTGTAACCTCCTTTTGGTTTAAAGAAGAAACACAAAACTTATTAGTTGGAGGAGAAAGTCAAAATCAGTATAGTTCACTTAAGTGAATATTCACTCAAGTGAATGTCATTACAAGAAGATAAGCAATGTCTTTCTGCAGCATGCAGCAAGAACTCTTATTTAGATTACAGTAATAGAGCTAAAGTTCCCTAAAATTTATTTTTAGCCATGGATATTTAACAAGGTTCTCCTTAAATAATTTCATCTCCAAACTCTCCAATACTGACAGATGCTGACACTTAGCAACCAATGCAGTAAAGCCAGTCACCATTTTCCATTAGAATGAAAAAAACCAAAAACCATTGTAGTCACACATTCAGAGATTTTTAAACCCAGGATAGGTTACTTTCATCCTCTAGTCTGACCTCCTGGATGACACATCTACAAACTTCATTGCAGCACCTCATGATTTTTTCTGTCCATAATAACGGACAGCTTTTTGGCCTTTCCTTAGAGACTGCATGGGATAGAGAACCCAGTTTATCATACTCAATTGCTGTGCCCTTCACCATTTAAAGAAAATGCATGCCCCAACCTTGAAGTCTGCCCAGGTTTGACTTCTACCTGGTGGATTTCATTATGCCTTTTGCACTAGATATGACACTTACAGTTAAAAATCTCTTTCTGATAGCTATAATAGTTAGTCTACCATCCGGTATCTGTGAACTGTGATCATATTACCTCTTAAACTTCCCTGGGATAAATCAGATTAAACTTCTTTAGTCTCAGTCTGATTTCCAACCACAAGTCATTCTTGTAGCTCTTTTCTGAACCATTTCCAAATTCTGAATACACTGTAAAGTTTGGATGCCAGAACTGCATGTGGTATTTCAGCAATATTCTCACTAGAGCTATACACTGACTCTTTCAAAATCCTCTGCTTATTTATCTAAGGATCAGAATTGCTCTGGAGGGTCATGTTCAGCTGATTGTCCAATGTGACCATGAAGTTTTTTCGAAGTTAATTATATCTGAACTGCTGGGTCATAGCTTAACGGGTGACATAAAGCCTTTGTTGCAAGACATATCATTCGTATTTGGTTCTGAAAATGCAAGTAATACAAATTACAAGAAATTAATTCTTTTAACAAACTTGTTCCCCACATTGCTTTTATCATCCAATATACATTTTGTGTTTTCTCAGACTTCTACCATGGTGGTTTTGGTTTTGTCTACAGTGTTATGGATGTCATTGACAGGAGTAGCTGACACCAAGAATAGAGTTCCCCTAAACTCCAGATGGAACACCTCCTTGAATGACAGTGATTCTGCTAAAATTACTTTTAGAAATACATTCATGAGACAGCTTTTAAGCCATTTAACAGTAATGGATTGTTACGTGGGAGAGAGTTAAACACCTTAAAACATCTAAATATTTTTTCTTTTTGCAGCTACTTCTGTCAGCCAAGCTGGTAATCCTCACCAGCACTGTAATCAAGTCCTGTCGGGTTAGAAATGTTGTTACTAATGACTGCTGTTTAACATCATCTCTAATTGCCAGTGGAATAGTAAGTATCAAGTTAGGCTCTGAATATATCATTCTGCTTCCTTCTGAATCGGAAAGAGAAACATTTGTCAAGTACTTCTCCATTTTTCCCATTATGATTGATAATTTTACCATTCTTTGCTAGTATTGGATCCATCCCATACAATCCAAGACCAACTCTTCCACCTGGAAATGATGCTTCTCTGGAACTTGTTGAGAGAATGTATCTGTTTCAATTATAATATCAGCAGAAAACCTTCCTCAGTCAGTAGGGGAATTGTGGGAAAGGAGAAAACGAGTCCTATGCTGGAGATGCCTGATGTCAACTTCTCAGCTTCCTCAAACCCTCGTGGGAGACAGTCTGTGTGGGGGCCTGCATGATGGGGCTGAGGGGAACAGGCATGCTTGCACATCAGTTCACATGATGATTCTAGCACACTGGCTGGAAGTGTGTCCTCCGATGGGTTTCCTTTTGGAGCAAAGCCCCCAGAAGAGGCAGCTCTCCCCCGAACTGGCTGAGTGCTTCAGCCTTCTTCCCACTCCTGCCTCACGTGTGAGAGCTGTTGGGTCTGCCAGTGGTTAGGAGGCTTCCCTGGGAAGTGAGTCCCCAGGTTCAAGTCCTTGCTCTGATTTGGAGTGGTTCCCTGACCACCAAGCTATACCGGCCGTTTTGCTTTCTTCCAATGAATACTTAATTGAAATCAGCTTCAAATCAGACAGAGTAAGAACTTGAATCTGCAGCTCCCTTTTATCTCCAGGGAACTTCGTAACCACTGGACTGCATACTCTCATTCTCTCTAGCTCAGTTCATATGTAATTGTTTACACGGAGTGGAGAGGTTCCAAAGAGATGGGGGCAGAGGGTGAGAGAGTTAAGTAAAGGAGTGTGGGGGTGAGAAAACCTGTCTGTCCCTGGCCTTTTGGTGGGGGAGTCCAAGTTGCTGTTCCTCTCATGTCTGAGAGCGCATGGGAGCTGGGAGCGAGGCTTTCCTCTCTGGGGGGTAATCACCAAGGTACTAGGCTATTTGCTGCTTGGCCTCCACTCCTCTTTCCTCTCTGGGCCTTACATGTGAAGGTTTTGGAAATATAGTGGTTTTGTTCTGATGTATAATGAAAACAGATTTGAAAAACTTCAAAAAATTTCTTTTTTTTTCCTTCTGCATTGTGAAATAAAATTCTTGTTTCATGGCCAGCCCTACGTATTGCATCTGAGAGACAGAACTTGCAGCAGAAAGACTGATGAAGTTGAACCTGACAAAACCTGGTTATGCATTCCTTTCCTGTTTGTCAGCAGGCTCCTCTCCTTAATAGATGAAGACTTTCTGGACTAGTTGCTCATTCTTAGGTTGAGGTATATTCTTTCATTCGTCCCTTTCAGACATGCTGTGGAAGCAGGGCTCCTATTAGCTCAACCCAGTCCACTTTCCCCACCTCTATCTTCACTGCCTTGTATCAGTTCACTTACTGAAGGACAGAACAGAATATGCTGGGGAGGTTTCTTTCATGTAACACGAAGCAAATCTGGTTCTGTATCTCCATTTGTGCACCTCCCATCTGGTTCGGACATGGGGAAACCTGCGCTTTCTATTTCAAGGTGCTAGTTTTAAGAATCTCTCTATAGATTTATTGTGGGAGACAACGCTGCAGGGGATGATACAAAATGTAGAAGAGAAACAGCTTGAGGGTACCATAGACTTTCCATTGATATTTGGGTGTTCAGAGCACATGTGCCAGGTCAGACCTATGGTTAATACTCCCAGCTTTTGTGGCGTAATATGGCATGGACTCAGATCAGTGGAGGTGCTGAGACAAACTTTATTTCAAGCAAGTCTTATTTATACACAATCTCTCTGCCCAGAACTTCCCCTGAGGACTTTCCACAACATGTTGCTACATGCTTTACTTCCTCCATATGTGTGCCCGAGGCTATCACACGCTGTCCACATGCTGCCACGTCAGCTTCATGAGTAGTCCATGCACTCCACTGATTCTTCATGACTCAGCTTTACGGCCCAGCCTGGCCTACCAAGCCCAGGGCTTGTTCGGTATCAAGGTCTCGCTGCTTCTGTTCAGTGGACTGCTCAAGCTTGTCATGCTGACGCCATGCCCTCCTGCAAGCTTTGATCCACGGATTTACACCAGGTCAGCCCAAAGTTGAGGCACCAGCCTCACAGCACTGACTGTGCTGGTGAGTGAGCACCAACATTACAACATTTTTTATGTCAGGGTGGCAGCTCTCAATGCATTAAAGTTGGATTAGCACAGTGGAGAAAGAAAGCCTATTGCCAGAAACTTGAAATGGCATATTTTGTGGGTCTCTCAAAGCAATTCAAACCATCCCATGCAGTGACGTAACATTTGAGACTGTTGATATTTTTCACCATAGGTCACATTCAGGTTTCACACTGCAACCATTAAGGCTGCAAGCCTATTCCTTTCACTCTGTATTTTGAAGAATAACACCAAAGGTGTTCAAAGGTATTCAAAGTGCTAAGACCTCTGCTCTACCTTACCTACAGCAAAGAATGAAAGTGGTGTGCTGGAAAAACATACAAAGGTGTTTACCAGCAAATATCTGCAATAGGGGTTGCATCAGTTCTTTCATTTTGATCTTGTCTCTCCCCCTTCCCCATTATTACTTCCCCAGGCTCTCTGTACTACTTCCAAATGCATTGTTCTTGCTTACCGCTGTTCTACTAAATTTACTGGTACCAGTCTATTTATACTGAGTTATCAGTACATACATACCTTTTGAATACTTCTTTTTAAATCTGTGTCAAGATGGCATTTTTCTCACAGAAATATTTTTTCTTTCTTTGGCTGATAGAGGATGTAGTAATAAAATTGCTGAGTCAAACTTGGCAAGTTGAGTTAAATGGACTTTTTCGAGTCTTCAGTGAAGAAGTTGCATTCATAAGGAAAAGCCGTAAGAACAGATTTCTTAACTGCAGGGCCATTTCCACTCATTGGAAAAACTAGGTGGAGTTTTCAGTTTGCACTAGATAAAGATTTCCAGCCACTGAATTGAGCTCACTGTAGCACAAGGACCTGGAGCAGGGAGGTCGCCACAGATGACCTAGACAGTTAATCTTGGAGCACTGTTTTCTCTTTGCAGTTATGGCAGGGGAAGGGGCAAATCTGGCATTACTTTCGAACAAATGCTGGTTTAATGCTCTGGGCATAGTAGATGATGTCTTTTTGTGGCAGAGGTGATGTTACTGTGAAATCCATCTTGTCTCATATCCCAGAACACTCAGGACTGGTAGCAGACATTGGCTTGAGACATAGGTATTTTAGCAGTGACGTGGAAGAGTTGCTTTGTGAAAGCTGCCCTTACTCTAAATGTCTCCATACACCTTCAGAATAGTGACTGAATTATGCTACCTCCGTTGCAGAATGACTAGAAATCAACCCAAACTGAACAACTTGAACCTGGAGCTTGAAGATTTTGTTCCAGGAATTTAACTTGTTCTGTTACAGAGGAAGAAGTAAATGAGTAATTAAGTTTTGTGCTGAAGGCATCCTGTACCCTGGTTAGTAGAAACCTTCAGTGCATAAATCAAGGCTTAGCTCAAGCCTCAGGTTAGCTTTGCCATTGAGCTTTAATGCTTATAAATGCTTTTTGCAGTTTAAATGATGTCAGCCTCGATGTTTATGAAACTGTGGAAGTGCTGAATCGAAAACATTCACATTAATAAGGAAGTGCTGGGAACCACTGGGATGGTGCCAGTGTCAACCAGTGTTATTAAGCTAAGAAGTTCTTTGGCACAGCTGAGCTAGTGAAGATCATACCCAATTTATCTCTTGTGGTTAGTCATTTGATTCATGGCTTCTGATTCATGGCTTTGTCTTGGAGTGAAAATACCAACTTTCTCATCAACCAGCTAAGAAAAAAAGATTTTTTAGAAAGATTTGACCATATTTTCACGCTAATCGGAGAAGGGCCACTCATTTATCAGGAACATATCTTAGTAGCAGCCATTGCCTTACTGATACATTACTGTACTGCATCTCACAGTGCCTCTGACTGGGGTGAGTTTAAATAGTGAGATTTATCTCTCTGAGGCCCCTGCACAGATTAGTGCAGCATTACAGCTGCTGTCTTGTACCAATAGGTACCTGGTTGAGATAGAGTGCTCACGACTCCACCTTTTTCCATATGGTGCTGCTGGGAGGATTTGTGATGCTGGGCAAATACAAGGGTTCCTTTGCTTTAGTGTTGTCTCAGGTGCTGCACTATGGGAAAGATAAGTCTCCCATGCATCTTTAGAGTTTCCTCTAAAAATATGATAAAAAGAAGTGGTTTAGTCAGTGTAGCTTCATGTAAAATAAAAAGGTTAAACAAATGAAATCACTCTTGTTCATCTAATTGTTGGTGGTGATTAATATGGTAGGGGTTTTTTTCCCTTGGAATGAGGAAGTCTTTTTATTACAGGTGCTAAAAAGCAGCTGCAGTTTCTGGGTAACAGGCAGCTTACTGCCCTTTGTCTCTGCTCCCTTTTAGATGCACCTCCATCATCCCCCACATGTGTTTTTCAGCAGTCGCAAAGCTTTGTGGTAAGGTGCAGTAGGAAGATATTATTATTGCTATTTCATAATGCAGCTATGGTCACACATGACTCTGGGGCAGATGGAAGCTCTCTGAGGTTTTTCTATTCTGTGTTTTGAAGGTGGTGCACTCCCTAACATAACATACTCTGCATGTCTCAGCCAGAAACACTCAAATGAGAAATGAGGAATATCAGTTTTATCTGCTAAGGCTGACTGAGCAACCATATAAAGCAAGTCTTACTGGTTGCCATTTGGATATGTCTAGAAAGCCACTTTCACAAAAGGTCCACAAAGGCTCACTAAAACCTCAGGGTTTTGTGGTTTTATTCCTCCAGTGGTACATACCATTTGGTTGAAGAAGCTCGCAAACACTTTGGTTTTGGGCCTTCTTTATGCTTAATCCACCTTCGTGTCCCTCCACCCTGCCTTCTAGAAAGCCCAGGTTAAAAAGCCTGACTCACAATTGTGCTATTCGGTTTTACACTAATGCAATTCATCTGAAAGTAATAGAAGGACAAAATCAGGGTGAGCCATCACCCCATCCCAGAACAAACATGGCCTTCAGCAAGATGCAAATACAAGTCGGAGGCTCCTCAATATAGCTGGAATCTGCTTCTTTGCTAATTTTTTCCTCCTAGGAAGTCCCTAGGCAAATAAACTGTGTGGCAGACAAGAGAGGAAAGGGTATAAACTTTCATTGTTATGACTTTTAAGCAGAGATTTGTTTGGAAAGGGGGAGAGCCCAGTGTTCTGAGGAGAACAAAAGAGAGGGTTTTGTGAAGTGGTATTTGCCACAATTACAGGGGGAGACTTTCAAGGTTGGATTCAGCTGTTGTGTAGATGGGTGCAAGTACAGGCTAACTCTGCCAATTACAGCGGAGACATGCCAGATGTGCATCAACCTATGTGAGTGTGCAATTTCACATTCAGCCTTTTTATTCCCGGTCGTGGAAAGCTGTTTTTTCTCTTCTTTCAGCTTTGTCTAACATTTATGATGAACAATTGTTTGCTTCTTGTAATTGGAAGGGCGTTACAAGCCATGAATGCCATTGTTGCGGTAAACCACTTCCTCTTCATCTCTCTTATGTGCTTGCTTTGTAAGTACAGAATAAGCTCTGTCTAGCATCCGAAAATAGGATAACATCAAGTTTGTTCATCTGTCCAACTGAGCATCTGCAGGGTCTATTGTGCCAGATACATTTAACCTGGCCTGGCACCAGAAACATTATCTCTGTTCCCAGAATGCCCTGGGATGTACCCAGACGTCAAATCCCAGTACATTACCCAGACTCAGGAGGACTACTGCAGTTTGCCACAAGCTTACATTATCCACTCACTTTAAAAAATAAAAAGTAGTGTTTTGCTTTATGAAACTTATCACACCACTTATAAGAATACAAATGGAAGATACTTCTGTCTTAGGCCTTTTAAATACATTAGTTTACACTGCCTTTTTCTTTAAGCAACTGCAAATCACCTTATGTGTGATTTAGCTAAGCAAATCTTACTGAGATAGGGCCTGTTTCTGCAGCCAAACCCATTCAAATGTCCTTGTGCTCCTAAAGGGGATGATGTTACACAGCCCCTTAAAAAGTCATGCAGGCATGGTACCTGAATGCAAAATGTTGACCTCTGCGGTGGATTGGCGGTAAGAGGCAGCTCAGTGCCCTGTGGGAAAGGAAATTTCAGCTGTATGTATGTTGGCTACTGAGGTCACATGTGGTGAAGCCCCTGTTCTATTGAGTTGTGAGTACCTGTTCACCCCTGCAGTGAAGTTGCTGGCTCTACATCAAAAATGTGACTTACTTTCCATACTATCTTCTAAAGATACTTTAGAAGCAGGTTTGGGCAGTTCATGACATCCATGGATCACAGCACAAATAGCTGTGGTGTTAAGCTAATATTTCAGCTCCCCAAAAAAACAAGTGGCGGGAATATATTTTCCTGCAGAAAGCTGGTCAAGACTTACAGACCATTCAAATGAAATTAAATGACACTAAGGCTTTATTTTGGTTCTTGGCAGGACTTACCTCATTTCCCTGATTCACGAAAAGGGTGTATGAATAAGGAAATAAGGCTGACATAAGTGGCAGATCTGTCCCTGGGTCCCTGTCAGTATTAACTGTGTTGCCCACACTTGAGTTTCTCCCTTCCGGCTCATCCATCTTGAGTGCCACCTTAGGCCACACAGTGAGGTGTCCCCTCTCTTTCATTACATGCCCTCTGACACCTCTGGGGCTCACCATCTCTGTCTAAATCCTGGAAGAGCTGAATACGCTATTGATTCTTGCCCCATAGAGCATGAGAGAGTGTATCTATTAGTGCTGGGCACACAGTGGGAAGACATGAAAGGGCTGTCAGCATGGGAATGGTGCTTGCCTGCATGCACCCTCTAACAAGGGAATATTGTAAGCTGATGAGTGGTCCTTAAACAACCAGGACCCTGGACCAGTCAGCCACAGCTAAAACGCAACTGGTCATAACCTACAGGATTTAATGTAGAGGTAGCACTTAATTTAACAGCATGTGCTAATTGTTAGTCATGTTGATTTTTCAATGCAGGCAAGATTTCAGTGATGCTCTAAAATAGAAAGGTAAATAAAAGCAGAGCGTAAAGCCCAGAGTAGCAAGATTAATTCTGCAGAATGGATGCTTGCTCTTTCATTGCACAAGTTGAGGTCGCTAAAATAAACAGAACAACCAATTTAAAGCAGATGCATGGAACAACAATCGGGTTTCATCTCTGGTTTTAATCTTTTTAAACTGCATTTGGTACTTGGAGCTCAAAGGAACTGTAGATTGAATCAGGAGTTTGCTGTAACTTAGCAGCTTGGAGGAAGCAGATTTGTGGCTGTACAACAGGGAGAGATGAAACAGCCCTCTTCAGATACCCAAATTATAATAAATATGCAAGTGTTGGAAGCTGGAGGCAAATGAACATCCAGAGCTTCTGCCTGTGAGTTGTTATCAGCTACAGCTTGGGAACAATAGAGCTAAGCAGTAAGTGGCCAATTCAAGTACTGCTCCTAGTAATGTAACAATAAACTCACGAGTTTTATTGGCAGCTGCTATCCTGCCACAAAAAAATGAAATGTGGAGTGACTCAATACTGTGTGAAAACAGGGCTTAAGAATGAGGAGTAGCATGATCCCATTTTTACTTCCCTTGGTGACTTTTGGGAGGGACTTCTGCTTAACAAGGCAGCAAGTATAAAAACACCCTCAGGAAAGCCACATGGGTCTGATTTCCCATTTCCCTGCTTTTTGTGCCATCATTTACCTCAGAGGCTTTGCATCACTGTGTGTGACTACCCACAGCTTCTGATCTCGTGAGGCTGAAGTCATTCTTCAAACAGCAGCCTGCTTTTAAGGACTTGGTGGGAGGGGGAGATGATGCTGGGCAGGACAACCAAGCTAAGACAAAGAAATGTCTCTCAGACAGAGGAGCTAATGCTGGAAATTCCCTGGAGACCAGTCTTGTGACACAGTTATATCATTGCAGCCACATTTTCAAAGCAGTGGGTATGGTGGGTGTCTCTTTGCCAACCTGGGTCAGACAAGCCCTGCAAAGCAGGGGTGCTTATCTGCATGTGTTTGCACAGGGTTGCCAAGACTCTTGCTGAGAGCAGAGATACCCCAAAATGGTGCTGAAGGAAAATTTCACAAACTTATTGGAACCTCTGTGTGGTTTGGGGTTTTTTTCCCTTTCATGTAGTTTGAAGGGATAATTTAGGCATTTTAACACTGGGGTCTGTGAGCCCTAAAATCTTTATCTTTAAGAGCACATCATCCTTGGTGCCAGGGTGCATTGCAGAAGGCCTGGCACCCCACTGCTTGGTGTGCAGATGACCATCCCTCTGTGCTGGTGAGAGCGCCTCAGGCAGAGAGGGTACCGAGATCAGGTTGTGCCCATAGCTGCCACCCTTGGATGCAGTGTCCATATGGATTTGGAAAGGCACGTTATTTTACCCCTCTCTTCTTTTGATTCATGTCACTGATTCGAAGCCTCCTGGAGACAGGGGGAGATAGGAAAGAGAGAGGCAGTGTTGTGGCTGAAGGGATGCAGCTCAGGGGATCACGCTGAATGCAGTGGTAAGGAGTGGAGTGGTGTGCATTAGGGTGGAGTCTAATCCATTACTTAGCAAATGCCATTTCTCTCATTTTGCTGTTTTCCTTATGTTTCTGCTTCTTTATTTCTTTTTTTTGTTTGTTTCCTTTGTGAGTGATTTATCTTTAAGTGCTCCTATAAGTAGACCTTAAGTAGCAGTAAAAATCTGAAGGCGTCTATGACGTGGTGCCTGATGAGCCACCACTAGCCTGTAGTAAAGACATCTACCTTGTCATGTTCATTGAAGGCTCATATCCTAATCCAAGCTGTGGTTTACTGATCTTTTTTTTCCTCCCTGGATTTACAGCTCTGGACTGTGAGATCACAGGACAGCGTGATATTTCTTATGATTTCCAAATGTGCAGAGTGACTCCTTCCTCCTTTTGCAACTCACATACGTGTAATTCATTTATCTTCACAGCCTCCCATTCTGATCTCCAGCCCTTGTTAAAACAACTGTCCTCCTCCCCCTTCTCCACTGCTTATATGTAGTTTCAGCATGCTTTTGTCTATTTCCGTACAAAAACACTCACAAAACAGCATCAGAAATTATGAAACTACTTAAGCCTTCAGACAAAAAAATCTGAAACTATTTAAATTCACAAATGGTACCTATTTAAACAGTTTTTGCAACTATTGCTTCCTCTGGTAGCAAGTTTAATTAAAAAAAAAAAAAAAGAGTTGAATTCCAAAAGGATAAATATGACAGCAGATATTTACAGAAGAACTGGACTGTTTTTATGAAAAGAACATTTTCTCCACAGCCTTCCAAATGGGATCTAAACAACCAGTCTTACAAAAGATTAAAACACAATCTATCAGTCCAGCATGGAAAAAATATAATCCCAAGCATTCTTGTAATAACAAAACATTACTGACAAACAGAGCAGAGACTGCAGTGCCATTTTTCTACCCCATATTTTTGCTCTATCTCATTAAACTCTTTCTGCAGCACAAAGAGATACAGTGTTATATGAAATAGGTGAATAAATTCTGCATAATATTTGGATTAAATGAATTGAGAAAATACATGTGCTTTTCTTGTAGAAAAGGAACTTCACCCTGAACAAGCATCAAAGAAACTTGGAAGTGTGGTATGATGGGCAAGTTTTCCAATCCAGAGCTTGGATGCTGCAACCCTGTCCCTGTACTCTCCCTTTGAAATGGGAGAAAGTATTTGAGGGCATGGCAGGAGGCAAACAGCCATGAGGATGTTTGCTTATTTTGGTGGACATGATGACAGCCTTGGCAAGTGATAGGAGCTTTACCCTGAGTCCTGCTGAGAAATACCAGTAATGCAGGACTACAGTATTTGGATACTACGTGAACTCATTTATCCCCTTCTTCTTTGGAAACAATGCAACTAGGGACAAGTCTGTCTTGCTGGTTAGGTAAGATAGGAAGGAGAGTAAAAGTCACTACAACTTCCAAACCAATGGGCTACAAAAAGCAGTTTGCACCTTTCCATAGATGCAGCAGGCTGCTGGGTTTCTCCCAGCTTCCTAAGAGAAACCTGGCTGGCATGATGGGTGCCACAACTCAAGGGAAATGATCCTGAATGGGGAGAGCAAAGCTTTGGTCCTTACCTAACAAAGAAAAGTGAGGCAGTTGGCACAAGTTGTGCTGATTGCGTAACCTAGGCTTGTGGGTTTAAAAAGAAGGGTGGTACCCCTACTCAGTGTTCTTAAGTCCTCAGTCTGGGTGTTTAGGGGCCTGGGACTTTGGGCAGTGTAGTCCATGCTCACCACATACTCAAAATACAGCCACAGAGAGTCATGACTCCAGCAATACCTCCTTTATGTGTTGAGATTTATTGGACCAGCCTGGGATTGCTGCAGCTTCAGAATAAAGACACTGCGCTCCTAGGACAGTCTCTCCCGTGCTCCCTGGGATGGACAGTTTTGCTGCAGTCTCATTTGCAGTTGATGCCTTCCAATATATCCAGCCCAACCTTATGATGTAGGTAGGGAAAGACTTATTAAAGGAATGATACACAAATAAAGGACAGCTGAATCAAGATGTGGTGTTTTTTCTCTAAAGTGATAATTTATCAGCATTTAACATAATAAAGCATTTTTATTTACTTCCCTTATATATGTATTTCTATGTCTTTTGAATATTTGGACTGGTTCTGAACTTTTTCTGATCAATATGCTACAACTTCTACAGAGACTAGCAACTGGCATGAACATTCTTTAAAAAGATAAACCTCACTTTCCAAGCCTTTCATCAACTCAATTGATTTTAATTCTGATTGAACGCTATTCCAATCTTTAGTTTTCAAAACTGGACTAGCTATAATATTTCGGTGTTTAACTCAGTTTACTGCTTGTTTTCCTTCTCTAGGAACTGAAGTGTAGACTGGTAAGAATAATGAGAAAATACGTAATGGGAGGTTTGTTTAGTCAGTTTTTCTATCAGGAGGGAAATAAATGGGAAAAAACCCCAGTAAATACGTGAAAATTTATCATCATGCAACTGTGAGCATGGTGATAAATGGAAATTGTTTGAGAGAAATTAAAATACTCTATTATGCCTGGTGATTTTGACCACTTGCAAAGTCTTTAGGCACCCATAAAGTGCAGGCTTGTCATTAATCCGATATGCCTTTGACAGAGAGAGGAGTGTCTTCATTGTAAAGGCATTCGACTGTCTTATACTCAGGCCGATCCTCTCTGTACCCATGACATCATTCCAAATGTTTTAGTGGTTACCAACTGTTCTGCCGGACAGTAAAAGAAGCTGATCAAAGCTCAGGTCAAGAGATATGTTGATGATATATGTTTTTGAAGTGCTTCATCCTAACCAAGCCCTGCATTCTCCTCCAGAATCAACACAGGCATATGCTGCACAGGTCTGCAAAGGGAAATGGCTTCAGATTGTATTTCATTTTATTTCCCAGGGAACCAGCTTGATCTGAATATAAATTTGTCCCAAGCACTATAAGAACAAAGTGCTAAATATTGCATCACAATACACAGTTTTTGCTACACAGAGGGAGCGGAGGGCCTGGGCATTCTGTGCATTCCTTGTTTGCAGTCAGGTCAGCTTAAAAAGATAAAGTGCAATCTGCTGCTTGCCATCCGTCATGAGAAATGAAGCCTGATAATTTTAGAGTAATGTTTAGCTTGTCATTCTTTGGCCATTACACTGAGTTAGTAGTGCTAGAAGAAGGGATTTATTTCCTTCTCTCTCTCTTACTGTAATAAGTCTCAGATTAATAATGCTGCAGGCTTCAAAGTCTGTTTTGTTCATAGCTGCTGGCTGGGGAACAGGCGAAAACAAAGATCAGGTTTTCAATGAACTGGGCACTAAATCCCTTCAAAACGTGTCTTTTGGCACCATGGAGAAGAGCTATTAACAACATTCCTGGATGACTGTAGGAAAATAAGAAGTATTTGTAAATGGCTATAACATCTTGGATTAGCTACCTGACAAATAGGTGTTCCCAGTTTATTTAGGGCCCAGTTCTTCTTTCTGCTAAGGCCTTTTTCCAGTGCTGTTTTATAGGAGTGTGAAAAGGAATCAGGCCCCAGTTTAAATAGGAATGAGGCCTTAGGGGTGCAGCCACCAGGGCAGTCTCGGCACACAGGACATTGTGGATCAAACATACCCAGAAATGAATGGGAACCAGCAGCTGCAACAATTCATTGCATCTGCAACTATAGTACATTTTAAAAAATCCCCAGAAAGTGAAAAACTCTAAAGAAAAAATACTAGCTGATGTCGGGGACTCCAGCAACAAGTCTGATTTAGAATCATAGAATCATAGAATAGTTAGGGCTGGAAAGGACCTTAAGATCATCTAGTTCTAACCCCCCTGCCATGGGCAGGGATACCTCACACTAGACCAGGTTGCCCAAGGCTCCGTCCAACCTGGCCTTGAGCACTGCCAGGGATGGAGCATTTACCACTTCTTTGGGCAACCTGTGCCAGTGTCTCACCACCCTCACAGTAAAGAACTTCTTCCTCATATCTAACCTGAACTTCCCCAGTTGAAGTTTAAACCCATTACCCCTTGTCTCAGAGTAACAAATCTCTCTCAGGTGTGAATATCCCAAATCTATGAGGTGACTGCTGTGTTAAGCTCACCACCTCACCACTTGCTTATGGCTGATCTCATTCAAAGACAACCACTGGCTGCTTTTTCCAGGTAAGCCAGGCAGAATTTTAACAATTATCCTAGTGGTTTCATTCTCAAACTTGCATGAGTTCTTTTCATTTTTGAGACATCATTCCTTGTGCCTAAATACAGGGAAGTGTGTTGCAATGTAGAAATCTTCTGTTGAATTTCTTTCTGTGACATCCAGGGTGCTGTTTAGGTTACTACATTCATTGAAAGTGCCTACATAGAGAAAAGGGAGCGAGAACTGCTTAAATCAATGCAAAGTTTTAAGCTGTGCAGAACATAAGCTACTGCATTGCTGGTGTGTTTGGTGTCGACTGTGGGAAGCATCATTCCCTACTAATAGGGCAGTGAACACTTGTAGGTATGCTGGTAGTAGCTGTCTGACTAGACAGATACTGAGAACAAGCAAGAGAAATGTGGAGGGTATGGCTCAGAGATTAGAGCTTGCTTTTTACATTTTGATGCACCCAAGGAGTTCAAAGCCCCCAGGGAGAAGCAAGGAAGAAGATGGAGCAATATCATGCTCCTGGGTTTTTTTATTCGTGAGGGGTTCTATCCAGATACAGTTGCCACCAGCAGCCTTCTCATTAGAGAAAGAACTGAATTTTTGCATGCAATCTGCTTGCATGGAGTGGAACAATTTATATTAAAGATCAACCTCATGCTCTTCTTTTTTAGAAGAGGACATAGAGCAGACCAGGGTAGTCAGGAGAATTAGGACACCGTTCAGAGGGGAAGTTTTGGCATTGCCTATAGCTGAGTGACAACACAGCAAGTGGGAAGAGCACAGGAAGGTCACGCGGTGGTCATTTTTCTAAAGAGGGACATGCCAGAAGCACAGACCCAGGGAGAAAATGCTGACTGCACCCTTAAAAGGGCTCTGCTGCAAGAATTCTTAGTGGGGGGTAAGAAATTTCTTGCCTCGTCTTACCGGAAGAGGTGGGAAGCAAGGACATTTGTGGGAGTAAAATGCGCTGCCTTGATCAGATCATTCCCTAACGTCACTCGTGGGTCCTGTCTAATCCTTCTCTCTGGCAATGTTGTTGTCCATCTGTGTTTATCTCTACTCTGAGTGTCCCACCGGCTTTTAAATTTGTGGATGTACTCCAGATTCGGTGATGAATTTATACTTTATGATATTTATATCTCCACCCTTCCTTGACTGTTACACAAGATTTCATGCTGGAATTTCTAGCCCCAGGTTTTTAAAGAGATCTCATTCGTTTAGGGGGAAAAAGGAGCATTTTTTTCCTACAAAAATGTAGAGAAGAGTAAAGCTAAGGAGGAGGCAGTTAACTTTTAACTGTGTCCTGGGGAGTTTGAACCTCATCAAATTGTGAGATCTGTGAAGTATGGTGGGATAAAAAGATATCCCCTAGAAAATAAGCTGTTGCAATTGGCAAAAGAAGTGGAGAACAAAACCCAAAGGGACATGATCCTGAATGGGGGAAAGCAAAGCTTTGGCAAGCAAAAATGCTGCTGATTGTATAGTGGGTAGCAGAAGAGAAGAGGAAAGGAATGGAGACGCTGTTTTCCAGATGAGGTATGTCACATGTGCAAGGACAGCTTCTCCTCTGACCCCAGCCGCCCTGGCAGGGGACAAGCAGTCCTAAACAATCTGTGCCACTGCCAGCTCCAACTGCCACGCGTCCCTTGGCAGCTTCCCCAGAGATACAGGTTTCGTGGTGCTGCCCAACAAGACAATTTCTACCTTCTCTTTGCAGGTCCTGCTGCACTCTCTGTGCTCCTGGTCCTTCAGCAGTGTCCTGCACCCCTGCAGTAGCAGCTGTGCATCCTTCCCCCCACCATCCACCCTGGGGCTGCCTTTCCCACTCTCCTCCCTGGGTAGTCAGGAGAATGAGACGATCCCTCCTGCAGGACCAGGGGGATTGTGGTGGGATATTGAACTGAAGGGTTTGCCCCAGCGTTCTTGCAAAGCATAGGATCAGTAGGGACTTCTTAAACATCATGCCAAGGAATCCAGATATACTGGAAACAGGATGAGGAAATGTTGACTACATTTGCACTAGGAGGTAGTGTGGCCCAGGAGCAGCAGTTGTCGGTGCCACGGACCTGATGGGTCTCACTGCAGATGAGCTAGTTTGGCCTTGTGATGGCTACTGGTTGAAATGCAGGAAGTCAGTCCTCTAGAAGAGCATGTGTAGTTCAAAAGTAGATTAAATATAATGACTGATGATCTTTATATGACTGCAAAAATGCAATTACTGTGTTAGGTATTTAGTATAATGATTTTACTAGACCAAAAATACACACTTACTGAAGCTGTCTGTAGTATATCCTCAAAGCTCTCCAAAACTTTATGCTTGGGTTTGCTTTTGTATAATCATTTCTTGCACTGAAGATAGATTTAAGAGATCAAACTATGACTAACGGTTATAAACTTCCGACTGAATATTTTTATTCTTAGCCTGTCACAGACCTCTATTTTTAGTCAGCTGGAAAAGTGGCAGGCTTATTAGCATCAATCATTTCTGGTGTTGGTGATGCATTTTCAGAATCTTACCCAAGAGGAAGTATTGCCAAATAACTTACTTATTTTATTCAAAACATTTAGTGAGTCTGATCTTTTATTTTTAACTTTTATTACATGTCAGATTACCAGGGCCAAGAAGACCACCAGAAACTGTGATGTTATAGTAGAATATTACAGAAATCAGACTGTTAAATAGTAACAATTAAATGTTGGGGATTTTTAACAGAATTGAGCAAGTTGCGCAACAGTTGGCATCCCTAAAGGGACTGAGCACACTAATCTATTAATGAAATTAATAAAGTTTAAAGTTACCTATCAATACTTTTGAGGATCAGACCTTGTATCTCTCTGCTTTAGTTTCTTTGAAGTTAATTGCACTTGCATTAAACCTTGGGGGTTTTGTGCACTTGAATTCATCCTAGGAGTGTTATAGGAATTAATCTGGGACTAAAAACACCTGAATGTTTTTCTGGGAGCAGTGCGTGACCAGGAACAAAACAAGCAGCTGCACGTGGCATCAGCTTTCCTACACAAGACTGCCTGATGGTTACTCACTTTTGTGCAGTACATGGTGTTCACAGATGGTAAACACTCTGCAAGAAATACATTTTTGTTGTATCTATAAAGGCAGAAAGACAAAAATGGCTGTGTGAGTATTAAACATATTGAACCAGAACATCTAGAATTAACAAGAATTTAGGTCTCCATCTTTAAACATATGATTTAGTTGGATCTAATTCTTGTCTCCAGCTGGATCAGACTGTCTTTCCTCTATAAAGCTCCACGTGAATTTAAACTTCATACCATCATACCATTTTTGAACATTTGAGGGTCTTACCCAGTGAATAAAGAAGTTGGTTGAAAACTCCCATTGGATCCTAAGAAATCTTGAACAGATGGTAAGATTTGCAGTGGGAAA
Source organism: Strigops habroptila (assembly GCF_004027225.2). NCBI lineage: Eukaryota > Metazoa > Chordata > Aves > Psittaciformes > Psittacidae > Strigops > Strigops habroptila. The sequence goes on from NC_044279.2 coordinate 72,759,010, forward strand.
AGGATGACTAATTGACATACATGTCAGATAATCTGCTACTTACTAGAAAAATAACATAAAGGAGGAAAAGGGAGAGCACGAGTGTGAACATGTGGACATGAGTCTGCACTTGATATCAGAGTGTTTGTAGCTTGCCTGTCATTTTTCGTACGATTTCTTAAGCAGGATAATTATACTTTGTTAACTAGGTACAATGAAAAGATTATGCAAAACACAACAAGCAAATATTTTAGCTTAAATTAAGAACTGCTTTTGCTTGATCTCTTGTTTTGCTTTCAGAATGGAAAGGTGTTTGAGGATGCAGCTGTCAATAGTAAAATCCTTTTGATAAAATGGACTGCTTTTGCCCTGATCCCTGTGCATTTCAATGCCACTAAAATTTCTTCTCACTCACTTGTGGATATAAGAATTTAACAGCTCTTTAATTTTTAGCTCTTGTAGGTATTTTATTCTGCTGGAACCTCAACAATTCACTCATTTCATCTGCAAAGACACAACGTGATTGTCCTGTACACTTTTCTGTGGCCTGTTGCGGGTGCACAACATTTCCACAGTAACTTGTGAGAGCATATTTATTACAAAGTAAGATTAAGTTATTCAGGGAACTCCAGTAAAAATGTTAGTGGCTAAGTCAAAACCACTTGAAAAGATACATGAATGTGAGTAGGTGCCTTTTCTGTAACCACAACTTCAAGACTAAATTTGACATAACTGATGCCATGTGGCAACCTTTACGAAGGCAGAAGGTAGTTGAGGCACCCTACTATTTCAGAGAACATCATCCTCGAAGATAAACCCAGCAGCCCTTTCCAAAGAGTCGTCTTCTCACTCCACTGAGTTGACGGGTTAATTGTGGTCAAGCACCTTGCACTGACTCCCCACACTGTTGTTTTCATTTAAATGTACAGCCAGTTCTTTGTATATCAACTGCATTTCTGCAAAGTGCTGTGCTGGGAATGGCAGAAGTGAAAACCCAGCAAAACTTGAGAAGGATCTAGGCTGTTGAAAAGTGGGGGTTAATGTTAAAATAATTTTTTACGCCTGCCATTTCTTCATGCTTTAAGAGAAATATGAAGTACTAGCAGTAAAATGGGAAGAATCAGCAACAACACGTAGGTGCATGCCAGCAATACGGGTAATTGTCATCTGTACATCAGATGCTTAAAATACCAAAAGAGACAACACAGAAAACAATGCAGAGGGATCACTGCTGATCTGGACTGTGGCTTCTTCACAGTTCACTGGCACTGAAAGGAGCAGCACAAATGCTGAGGAAAACGTTGTCCGCTAGAATCACAGCTTCTGTTTTACAGCCCCGGGTTTCTGGGTTGCAAAACAGGCTCAAAAATCCTACCAGCAATTCAAATCATGTAAAAGTCATCATGACATCTATACCAAAAATAATATGGGCTGATCTGCTTGGAATTTAGTTAGGTGAAACAGAGTTTTAATTCCAAAAGCACTGATTTTTAACAGTTGTTTCACAACTCCTTCATCAGGCAGGTCCACCCATGAAGCAGGACACACAACCCTGGGCAACCTCTGAACAGGCTGATATACCTCCAGGGCATGACGTGGGGACACAAGAAGGTACTGACTCATGTCCCAGCTGCAATATAGATGGCTTTATATGAGGCTGCACCCTGTTTTGAAGCAAAGCCAGTTAGTAATTATATAGCATTCAGCTCTGGAAATAGGTAGCTCAGGGCTCTTTGCCTCAGTATTCCCCTGCTGGTTGTAGACATGCCTTAAATCACAGCACAGTGCTGAAATGGCATTGACTCCTGATTGGTTTTTTTTTTTTTAATTTACCTTCAAAATCATGATGGGTGTGGGGGGCTGTGTGTATCCTTCAGTTTATTTAGTTTTCCATTGAAATACATTGCTTGAGGTCCTTCAGCTCATGACGTATTGTCCTTGTCCAACACACGACTCGTCAAGGCTTCCTTCCTGTCTAGGAAGCAGAAGGAGCGCTTCTGATTTAAAGGTGTCCTGATGTGTAGGCACATAGGTAGGTTAACCATTGCAACAGCAACTCCCAGAAGGAGCAAGGCCACACAGAGAGGAGAGGAGAGGAGAGGAGAGGAGAGGAGAGGAGGAATGTGGTGTTTTGTTCCCAGCTCCTGCTTTTCAATGTTAGAGAAGGAACCAGCTCATTTTGTTGCAAACCACCCTCACATAAAACATGACCCAGTTTTAACTTTTGCTCTGAGTCTCCGCAATAGTTCCTTCCCTTTATTTGTTTCCCCACTTTTGTTTTTATTTTCTTCAATTTCCCCTCTCCAGCTGCACGACCACCCCAAGAAGCAGGTCTGGCAGCTGGCTGGGAGCAGCAGTGCTCATCCCCAGTGCCGTGATAAGCTGTTCTGCATGGCTGAGGAGGGTCCTGTCTCAGCCCCCCAAAGGCTGGGCTGTGGGCTTGGTTGTTGACATCTGTTCCTTTTCCAAAGTGATAACTGTGGGAGTGGCCTTTGGTTGTCAAGTCCCCTGTTACCGCTTGCAGTTTTGAAGAGTACTCCCACACATATAAGCTGAGGCATCTGATTATTTTAAGTACACTCATACATTTAGTTCCTACATTGTCTTTTCTACTGTGAACTTTTGGTCCAAGGGAAGAATTGGTGTAAAATTGCACTCAGCTTTTTACCAGTAGAGCAGAAATAGATATTGTATAATAACCATTGTAAAATATACTGAAATAAATCGTTGTATAATTTTCTTAAAGATGCTGTATTTTCCACTACTGTGTTTTGCTTTCATTGGTAAAATGGTAAAATGATCTTGATTGTAATGTCACAGTTACTACTGACACAACACTGGATTTGCTCCACTGATTTTGATGATTTACTCCCATGGTGATGATTTTGGGATTATCTTCAGTCAACAGTTTTTTGACACGGAATTTCTGATTGTTTCTGGATAGTTTACTACCGAGGGTTCTTCACTAGCTGCTTTTGAAATTCCCATTTCTATTGTCAAAGCTCTTTGGATGGGAGTTTTCTCCTTCCCACCCAGGCTTCTCCCCTTAGCTCAGCAATGCCAGAACTCCTAATCCTGTGTTCCTGACATCACAAATGTTGTCATGGCAATGTTTGAAAGCATGCAGTCAATGGCCCTTTTTTTCTGCAGAAACCAGGCAGGAGAAAAGATGAAATCAGAAGGAGCACAAACGTTCCTATGACGTGCACACATACAAATGTATGCAAAAAAAAAAAGAACCAGGGAAGAATGCAAAAGCTGGAAACCCAGAAGTTAATTTGGGTTTGTGTTTAAGGCGTGGGCTTGAAGCAGAGGAAGATGCTTCTCATGTGTTTCCTAAATTTCTAGCTCTTGGTCTTGTGCTGGACCTGGGTAGCATGATTTCATCCACTCGGCATACTGCCAGTGCCTTCTCTTCATGGCTATTAAGTTGGTGGTTGGTTTGGTTTGGTTTGAGGTTGTTGTTGGTTGTGACATTTCTGTGCTTTTCCCAGATTCGGGTAGTTGAAAGCGGCAACAGAACAGGGCTCAGTTTATCCATTCCTTTTCTTTCCCCCCTCTAGATGTTCTGCGGCTTAAATTTTCTAGCAAACAGAAGAAATCCCTAGCCCCTGGAATGCGTCATTCAAATTATATTGCACTTTTCTTTCAGCAACACTTAGGTTCCCACTGAATTGAAAATATGCCATAATATACTCTGATTTTTTTAGATAATTTATTTCTTCCTGTACTATGTTGTCCACCTCTGAAGATCGCTACCTGTCGTCTAAGGAAAAAAGCTTGTGCTGAAACCTGCGCTATTAGAATGGAATTTCTTTTGTTAAACAGCACTGACTCAATTGACTATACGTAAATGAAACCTGTTGTAATTTAGTCACATCTCATCCATATTTAATTTACAGTAAGAAAGAAAATTCTTTAGTCATATGTCATTTAGACATACATCATGATAGTGAAGGTGATTATATATTACAATTTCCTGCTTAACAATGCAAGTCAATGTGCAATCTGTGAAAAATTTTACATTAATGTTGCACTTGTGAAGAAGTCTTTGTCTGTGGAAAACTATGTCTGTGGAAAAGGGCAAGAATATACACTCTCTTCTTTTAACTCTCTTATCATGACCAATGGATTCTTATTTGGCACTGGTATTTGAGCTGAAACTCCTGAAAATGAGAAGTTAGAGTGCACGGCCTGATGTAAGCCAGTTGCACAACATATGCCTGGGCCTGGCAAAACTAATTTCTCCTTTAATGAGAAGCTAACCTGCAAAATCTGCTTTCATTGGGTAGGGCAGCCTACTCTACTGTATGAATTAAATGCGCAAGTTCCTTGATGACAACATTTTGTTTAAGCTGGTGAATGACTCTCTGCCTTGCCAATTCATGACACTATTTCCCTCTGGGCATCCCTTTTTTCTTATCTGTTACTGCCAAGATATGTGAATTGAATCATCTGATAGTACTTGAGCTGCACATCTCACCCCAATAACTGGCTGATGGTCAAGCTGACTCAGCTGCTGCTCTGTGTTATACCCCTAAGCTTGTTACATTTAATTAATTCATTCCGGCTTTCAGATGCTGGAAGCTGATAAGGGAAGGTTACCCTTTGCTTAGTTCCTATTTCTTAACTTAAACATTTGATTAAATGTAATAATAAAATTACATTAGTCCTTTGAACTCATATCTACCCATGATTCAAAGGATTAGAAGAAGTTAATCCAATCTTTTAAGGAGGTTTTTGAAGTTTTGAGAGTATCTTTCTTCTCAAGGGCAGACTTTGTTGTGTTAGCCCCCTTTCTTTGTCATTTTATGAAAGTCACCTATAGCTTTGCAAGGCTTGAGGGAACCACTGCAGTCACCACATGTGCCTGCCATCTGCCTCTGGCCCTCAAACTGTGCTTGCCCATGGTTCCCACACTGGAGGTGCTCATTCTGCCTTTCTTCTTCTCCAACAAAACCCATGCAAAATAGAAGTGCTCTGGAAGACAAATATAACATATGCTTCTTCCTCATGTTGTCTTTCACTCCAGCGGACTGACAAGCATCAATAAGCCCTATATTTCCAACCAGTTCACAGATGTCATAGAGGCTGCATTTTGTTGGCTAAAAGCACAAAAGGTTGAATATCCCTAAATTCCTCAGGTGCCTGATGAATTACCATTGACAATTAACAAAAGAGAGACTTTTCCCTCCTCCCACCAAAAGTCACTTCAAAACCCACACCTGCTCTAATCTTTTCTACTTGAACTAATTGCTATTTGCACTGGCATATGGAACAAGACTCCTTTACATAATAGCGGTATTTCAAACTACAAAGACATTTCGTAATATTACTTGTTCATTTTGGAAACTGCCTATACTTTACAATGATTTTCCTTTGCAGGATCAGTGGTTCTCAAAAATCTCAAAAAAGAGAGAACAAAAAGACTCGGAGAAATCAAGGGAATTTTTCCTATTTAAAGTTTCCTGTGAGAAGGATCACAGAACATCAGATTTTCCTTATCTTCTTGAATAATTCATATATACTTACACAAAAATCTGAAGGAGTTTCTAGTCTATGTGGGCACTAAGTAAAAGTGGAAGCTTTATGTATTTTTAAGTAGATTGTCAAATTGAATTTCCTTTTAATATACAAGGTACATGATGTGCTTAATATTTTACCAATAAGCTTTTAGAAGATCATAGTTTTTAAGGCCACAAGGCATCAATGCTATCAGCTGCTCAGTAGCCTGGTGTAGCATAAGCTGTAATTATTTCCTCCTTATGCTAAGGAGGAAATAATTCTTTACAAATATATTAGTACAGTGGCTCCTGGGGTTTACCTTTTAGAAAAGGATTCAATCTTAACATGAATATGCCAGGTAATGGTGAATTAATCATTATAATACCCTACAAAGTGCAATTTGTGGCTGTTGCAAAATAGAAACTGTCATGCTCTCCTTGCCCAAAGATCCACTTACTTTTTAGAGGAGAAGATTTCTCTCCTTTTTCATCAACAGCCTAGTGATTCTGGAGTTTAGCCTGGCAGATCCAAGCCCCTCCAGAGGGTGTTTGGCCCTGCACACCTCATCTTCTGAATAGAGGCTATAATCTGCCTTTGTGCTGGAGCCACCACAACAGCTATTGTGAATACATGCCAGTGTGGAACATAAAAGTTCCACTTTGTGTAGAGTAATTCAGGTTTTAATAGAGTAGGGGCAATCTCTCCTCCTCTCTCATGTGGTTTTGGTGTCTTTTCAGGCATTGGCTTGTGTGGGAGTGGAATCCCCACCTCTACCCTTCCATGTGAGCTATAAAACCTGGGGAATATGGAGCTGTGCTCTCCTCCTGTGCCCAAGCTGTGTTAAAAGAGTTAAGTAAAATAAGACAGGTTGAAGAGGAGGGGTTGGCAGAGCCTCCTATAAAATGACTGCATGATTGGAATGTTCACCCAGGGAGGTGGGTAACGTGCACACAAATGTCCTCAGGCAGATGCTGGAACTGTACCTGCTTCCTAGATGAACAGAGATTAATTATCTGCAGGGTTTATGGCTAAAAAGCAAGCAGGCCTTTTACCTATCTTTTGAAAGTCATAATACCAGCTTTGGTTTGTGAAATCAAAAAATTATGCTCTGGCTCCAGTGAAGGAGTCAAGGTTATGAATCACTAGCAAAGATGAGCGCTTCCCTGTGATTCAGTTAGGAGATGAGCAAACACAAGCAGTGGGGTTTGCTTGCCAGGTCTTCATTCCTCACAGGCAAGGGAGGCTAGCACCATATTACTGTAGTCCCGTTATAGGAGTATAACTATAGAGGCATCTGTTGGAATCAGTGATGATCATTTCTTCAGTGCAAAGCCAGTAACTAAAAGGTGAGAGCTTGCTTTGTTTCAGCTACATTGCTGAGCCATCTGGAATTACAGCAAGGGCAGGTACACACACAGCCCTGTGAATCCTTCTCATAGAGGTGCCAGTGGCAATACAGATGATGGTATGCCCAAAGGTGTCCCAGGGGTTCCTAGGAGGTTTGCATGATTTACGGTATAGCTCAAGCTGAGGTATCTTAGGTGCAGCTGGCTGTGTGGGGTAGGTTTAAGCTGGCATAAGCATGCATCCTGCTTGCAGGAGGGACATACTTTTGGTACCTGATTCTTCTTAGTGCTCTGGATAGGAACCCACTGTGCACTGTTAGTTGTGCTAGTGGCTCCATACCCTGCTGAGCAGCTCTGCCACTGGCTCACCCAAGAGTGATAGCAAGATGAAGGAACACAACAAACCCTTCCACAACTCTTTTTTTCTGGGTTACGTGATCTAAAAAGCTTCTTTCACCACAAATTTTTCTGAACAAATATGCACACAACCAAATCCTCCTCTTCATCCTGACTGCATGCCTCTCTGATATGGAACACTAAATGCCCATCTCATGGCACCCCACTAGATTGTTATCTTCTCTTTACTGAGCTCTACATCTCCTATCTAGCTCAAGTAATTTTAAACTGGCCGACTGTCTAAGACCTTTTTATACTGAGATAAGAAGGGAGAAAAGAGCAGAAAGTTTATCCCTTCAACTTTGCCATGGATTCCCTCACACGCAGGATGTCTATCGCATCTCCACATTGGAACAATCTGAGTTTAAAAGGCTAAAGTGTCCCTTGCTGAGCGGCTTGTGTCAAAGCTGATATTACATACAGTACAGAGATTATCCTGATGCTTCCTATTAACTAATATGCCTTTTTGATGTAGAATAGATTAGTCTGATTTCATTTCCCACCTTCATTACAAAGGCTGTCCAACTAAGACAACAGTACTCCTGCATGGCATCTAAAATCCTTGCTGTAGTAATTATATGCAGCAGTGACTGGACTGAATTTGCTATTTCTATGATTCACCTGTAGTAACGATCTTTGTCAGCATTTTCCTTTTTAGTAAAGAGATCATTTGAAGCATTACCTAGTACATTTGACCCACAGAAAAAGAATACTTGTCATCATTAAGTTACTCTCAAAAGGAGAGGGCTGTTGGTATAAAGATTATACCTATGTCTTTGTGGATTAGGGCTTAATATAAAAAAGCTTACAGAATTCATCATTTGTTCCATCCAGTCATGCAAGGCACTAAGCAAATCCGTATCTTGCTCTACATGTGCAAAGAGGAAAGATAATTTAGGAAATCTTGGCACACAGCTCAGTTCAGTGTCACTGACTAGGAAGGGAATGGAAAAGATTTAGTTGGGCTAAAGAAGAAGTGGCAGAAGAGCTCTGGAAAGCTCACAGTCCACAAGGAGATGGGGAATTAACATGTTTTAAGGGTGTTCTTTTAGAACATTTTAGACTTTAAATCCCATTTGAGTATTCCTCCTTGGGTGCTGTTTTTGTTGGATGCCCACTGGATCAAAAGCAAAGGTTATTACTGACTTCACTGGGCCTTTAATGAGGCATATAACTGCTGGATATCTTTGATGACTTCCTTTCCTGCCTACAAACTACAGTTATTAATGGCAGCTTCTTTTGCTTTCTTTGAGGTGTGTGGTTTGTAAATATAAATATGGTGATTGAAATAGATTTGTGTATAATGGTGTGCCCAGAGGCCCAAAAGCTGACCAAAAAAAAGGAAGTCACAGTGAATCTTGCTACAAACCTGTTTTCTTTGAGACTTATGCATCACGTGACAGTTGTGGAAAGCTAAGACCAGTTAGAAATTCTGGTTTGATAAAGTGTTTGTATGAAGAATAGTTTTACAGTGTTTGTAGAAGGCTGTCATGGCTTAAAAATGCTGTGGCAGCCCCAAAAGTGGCTTTGAGTGCAAACATGAGAATCCCCCTGGTTATGACACCAGGCTGTGCCAAAATAGCATTCAAAATAGCCATTTGAATAGCATCAGGTTAGAAATAAGATCAGATTAGGAGTAAAGAGGAAATAAACATAGGACAAAGAGGAAAAGTGGGAGGATTCAGAGAAGGCATCCAGCAAAGGAAACTTTATTTTGGCAGGATTTCACTTTTTGGTCTGGGGGCTATCTGACATGACTACAATTGTTATGCACTGTGGTTACAGGCATATAACTTTTTTCAAAGTATGAAAATAATTGGTTTTATGTTTCTTTCTTAACTTTTTTTACTGAAAATGTACTGTTATCTGTTTAAAAAAAAAAAAAAATTATGGGTGAGGACAGCAGTTTTATATCGGAAGTCTAGTCTTTTGTCACCCAGTAGCTACATACATCCTGTCCAGGGATCTTGGCTGTGTCAGACTGAAATAAGTAACAAAACAAAAGTACACAGTAGATACCGTGCAGGCAGACACCCAAAGCTTCTTTGTCTCTATAGCATCCACAGATGTGCTGGTCTTGTCTTCCCTTCCAGCTCAGCAGCATTTCAAAATCACATGTTTCTGTCTGGTCACATCCCTTTGAGATACCAGTTTGGAATTCCTTTTAAATATCTCAAGCTCCATACAAAGACAAAAGATACTGCTTCTTGAAGGAAACAGGTTTTCCCCAGGGGATTATATGACTGCCGTTATTACCTTTCCTCATACACCTCTTTCCCAACATCATATTTCTTGTAATGTTTTAAGGGGCCTGAAATGCTAGTTTCAACTTTGACATATTTGGGGGAAAAAAAAAAAAGATGCTATAAATCTTTGTTCATGAATAATGAGATCATGAGACCTAGAGGGGCATTCGTATGAAAATGGCAGATAAGATCAAGGAGGTCCAGGCGAGTGGATTTGGGAACCTTTTTCTTCCTCCTTTTTTATAAGGCTAAAGCCAACAGAAGTTAAAAATTGACACGAACTCTGAGGACTTAGCGTAAGGCTTCAATTGGTAGTAAAAAAATAAATCTTTGCACTCACTGGCAAAGATCTGATATATATAAATCGGGTAAAATCAACAGACAATTGAGACCAAACATGTGTTGCACATAGTTTGCACTGGGTTTTTATGACTGAACTAGCATCATAGCTGAGTTCAAAATTGAAAAAGCTTGGAAAACTGTTAATATCTGCCCTCACAGATTCTGTTTAAAAGACATCGTGTCAGCCTCACAGTCTTCTATAGCATCTTTATGAAAGAATTGTCGATGGGGTTTGGAAAGTATTACGTGGCAAAATATTACTACAAAATAATACCCTTACACTCTCTAAGAAAAAGAGAACTCTGTGTTCCACTTGGAAGTTCATATTCTCTACTGCATATACTTAGCAGGATCCTATTTATTTTCACTGTCCTCATGGTGCTTACAAAGCACCAGACCTTACTTCAGATATATTCAAAGACCCTTTGCAGTCAGTTTCTGTGTTATCTGAATGCAAAAATCTGTATTTCAACATGTTCTTCAGCTTGATGCTTTGCTTATGATGCTTATGTGTTGCAAATCTGCTGGTATATGGCTGGTGAGAGATGGGCTCATCCATCAGAACCAGAACAGGGCTGTGTTCTCAAAAAATAATGCCATTCTATTAAGAAGTTGGTTTTTCAGTGTCCTTTCAACAGATTTAATGGAATTGAACATCACACCCTTTTGGAATAAAGATAAATGGGCCAATAGCTCTTGGCTACTGTCATAACTACAGTTCATGTGGGAGTGAGTGTACATGAGTAAGGAAGCAAAAATATCATTTGTAAAAGTTACTACATGGGATTTTTTTTTTTTTTGTCTTAGTCCTAGGCTAGTCTGTGTTGCTTCCTTCCTCTCCTTCCTCTCAACAAGGAGTTTTATGGTACTTCAAACACAGATGACACGTGTGTGCCCATTTGGTTTCAGCAGCCACATATCATTTCATGTAAATTAGCAGATTGTATAATTATAGAATTGGATTTTTTTAATCCAAAATAGTTATTCCTGAAAAAGCTGTTCCTAACCAATAATCAGGCATTTCTCTTTTTCAAATGATAAAAGCTGAGAACTGCCATAAATCAAAGGCACCAGCTTTTATCTGAAAACGCCTCTACTCCGAAAAGCCTTGATACTTTATTCCAAATGTAGCCTTGTCACCATAGAGATAAGATGAATTCAAGGATTTAAGGCTTGCCAGAAAATATTATGTACCCTGTTTAAGATAAAGCTTTGCATGCTTAAAACAGCAGTGGAAGCTGAAACTGTAAACCAGCGTCTAACAGACTAGCAAAAGCAAAGAAAGGATTCACATTCTTTAAATAAAAGCTATCTGTTTTTAACTAAAAGAAGACTGTAAATACTGAAGCTATGTTTGTCCTCAGACCTCTTTAACAGCTATAGTTACTGTGTATTTTAGTGTCCGAATCACATAACTATTCAATTTCTGAGCATTTAATTCTCTCTTTTTCTCCACCTTCAAAAATAAATCTTCTTCTTTGTTTTATTTTAATTTATCCCTTAATGTTTCAATATCTATCTGGCTTTTTTCTTTTCAAAGAAAACCAAAACAAACCTTATCAGTTCTTTTTTATAACATATAAAGTGTCCTTCGATATATTTTTGGGAGTGTAACAGTTTCTCTGTTTCTGAGAATTATTTTACTGCACCCAGATTTGGGCTAAGCATCCTCAAACACAGATACACTGCACATCCTCTAAATAGACATTTGAACAATCTGATCTCTCCTATTATCCATGAAAGAACAGCTAGAGTTTTCAGATGTGCCTTGGGAACTGAGACACTGCTGGAAACGCGACTTGTGTTATTGAAGCCTATTCAGGGCTAAGATATATTTGAATATAAACTTTCTTTTGAAAATAATGCTTCCGAGGCATTTCAGTGCTCTGGAAAATGCTATGTCATATTGTCACAAGGCACATTACCCCTCATGGTTGAGAATCAGCTTTAATGTAAAGTTCTCAAGGAGGATCTGGGAGAGATAGAGGCAGCAGCATCTTTCCACCACAAAAAACATCTGGTACCAAAAAAAAGCCGTGGTGTCCAGTGTCTCCCTATTCTTCTTGTGGCAGTGCAGATTCCTGCCGGATGGGAGCCGTGAGACAAAGGGCTGTGAGACAAGGTGCCGCGAGACAAGGCGGTTTGCAAGTACTGGATGTGGTTAGGCCAACTGCTACTGAGGGATGCCATCACCTTGGAGCTGTCTGGACACAAAGACTGCTAGGACATCCTAGAGGCAGTTCCTGCTGTCCCAGGCTCTTACGCAGTATTTGGCCATGTAGGTGGGGGTTGCCTATCCTTCCCAGGACCAACCGCTTGGCCAGGGGTATGTAGGAGGGCTGCAAAGTGAGTGAGCACATGAGGGGGAAGTGTGCTGAAAGCTTTGAGGCTTCTGGGCTTGTAGAGCTTGCTTGGTGCTACTGCTAGAAGGTAATAGTATTAAAATTAACAACAGCAATAACAACAGAATTCAATTTTTTATTTTCAGTAGTTTCCCATGCAGTGACATAGATAGTATAATACACAACAGACAATATGATGATGAAGTCCCCACATCAAAACTAGAGGCTGCCTTTTAATCACAGTAAAGCCATTTTAACTAACTTTGGCAAGCTCAGCCGCAATGCAAATATTCCAAGTGATGCAATATGTGTTCAGGAGAGGGGAGAAAGGGCTTAAAATTCATTTAAATTGAAAAACAGCAGTCATGCATTTCTCTAAACGATTGTTTTCTGTACCATAAGCCACATCCTTCAAATTACCTCTGCTTGGCCACATCATTGGAATGAAGTGTCATAGCTGGTTAAGTCACTTTGACATCATCCTGATGATGTGTCAAGCACAGGAAATTTGAAAGGACAGGGCTCAGTAAAGTCTTACCCTAACTTGCCTTCTTTTGACAATTCCTCCCTCCTGCCCCACACCCTCCCTGCTCCTTTTTTCAGCTTCACTGTTTCTGAGCTCAGTTAACTCTTAAAATCCCTGCGATGAGGCTAATACTGACAAAAGTGTGGGGATCACACTCTGCAGGTCTCCCACCTTTCCTTCAAAGCCAGCATTTTTAAAGCATCCAAATATTTATGATGATGGGTCATACGTGGAATTATATTGAAATTGTCAGAGGAAAACTGTGCAAGTGAACCTCAGCTGGCAAGATGCATGTGGCTGCAGCTTCAGAGTGTAGGACTGGAAGAGATCCTGCCGGCTGTGGGCCCTCTGCCTGGCTACATCAGGCAGCTAGTGAAAGCAGAGTCCACTGCATAAACTGATTAATAACCAGCTAGTGAGGTTTCTTCCTTTAAATACTGCTAGTGGGAAACTGTTCAAAAATTATGGCTCTGAATAGGAAGCGGTGTACACAGCTCTTCTGCCATAGCGGTCCTTACATAGCTCTTTTTCTATGATCTCCTTTCTCCACCCCTAAGGTACTTAGAGAAAACAGTTATACCTCTTCTCAAACTTCACCTTGCTGACCCAAACAAGTCCTCTTATGTTTTCTCAGGAAGCAGTCTCTCCACTCTTTCCACTCCTCCTGCATTATTTTTAGTTTCAGTGTTTCTTTCTTGATAATGGATGAGCAGGAAAAAACAGTTTTCTCTCTGTGGACTTCCCACAGAGTCTCATTTAACACTATTATTTTCCTTTTGCTGTTGGAAGTACCTCCCCTATATGCTCACCACAGTAGCTCCGGGGTTTGTCCATGGATGCATCCTGTTGATGGCCCAGACCCATCCTGTGGTCCCTTCATGTGTAGATATTTCTTTCCAGTAGAAATTCATGGTTTACAGGCAGATGGCCTACATTCAACCTGTATCCATGTGTTTACTACTGGTTAGCTGCCTCTGAAAGGCTAAAACTAGCCATAGCAGACAGATGGAGGCAGAACTGTGTCTTTGCTCCCTCTAAGCAAGGGCATTGCTCTTGGTTTTGTTACGCACGATCTCACTTCTAGTGCACCAGCCCCCAAGGTTATCTGTTTCTTTCTTTCCAATTCTTTTTATGCTTTTCAGTTTTATGTCATCAGTAAATATCTGTCATTTGCTACTATTTTCTGTGCCAAGGTCAGTAACGAAACTATTAAGTAAACAGGTCCTAAGGTCAATCTGTCAAACAATAGATTTCCTCCCACCTGATAATTTCCCTTTCAGCAGAACCTGTTGTGAGCTGCCTTTTAGGCAGTTCTCTGTTGACCTTATAGTTATTATACTAATTCTGAGCTTCTGCACATAATGCAGCCTTTTTTCTTATGGCTTTGTATCAAATGTTTACCTGAAATCCAGATAAAATGTTGCATTTCCTTTGCCTAGCAAAACATTTTTATCACCAAAGAAATACACCTGCTTATTCTTGCCTGATTCAGTTTTGTTAAAGCCATTCTGCATTTCATACTAGTTATAATTTTTATATATATAGTTTCTTTCAAAATTCATTCTTCTATTTTGTATATTATTAAAGTAAGGTTACTCCCTACTTGTGAGTGTGCTATTTCCGTCTTTTCACAAGAAGCAATGTTAAATTAGCTGTGTTCAACCATAATGCACCATCCAATTTAACATGATCAGTACAAAAGTTATTTCCCGATCCTGTTCGTTGTGCCAGCTCTTTCACAGTTCCAGGAAGGAGATTGTCTTCTCCAGAGATCTCAGCTTCAGCTGTGTATTTGCAATTTGAGGGTCTCACTTTCGTTACCCACCCTACTTTATGTAATTGTTTTTATTAAAAATAAAAAACAGAGTTTTGAAGCTGAACCTGAATTACTATTGATTTTTACACCATCTTCACTCCAGTGGGGCTTTACTTTTTCCTCAATCTTATACATATGGTTAAACAGCTTTTTGCTTATTGTCTCAGTTTCTTTTCCAAGGTGTAATTCAGCTTGAATTTTGTTGATTCTCACTTTACCTGTATGTTTCCTGATGGCTAATGTAGCTCATTTTGCTGATTCACTCAATTTTTCCCTCCTGAGAAGGCTTTTTCTAAAACCTTAATATATTCTTTAAGGTGGTTATTTACCTCTTTCTGTCCAGGATGCTTCCCTACAAGTTTACAAAGATTTTTTGTTTGCTTATGATACAGATTACAGATAGTCTTCACCCCTTTGACTTTGAGTAATGCAATTTTTCGTCTGCATTCAGGTTCTTGATTTCTTTTGGATAGCTCACTAATTAGATACCTTCGTTTTTCAGTCTTTATCCATCTAAATCTAAAACCTTAATTACAAAACTGCCTTTGTATATCCTTAAATTGTATTTAAACTGAACCAATCCATGATCCACTTGGAACAAGTTTTTATTTCTTATCACTTATAAAAACAAAGTCTAATTAAGGGTGTCCTCTTGTTAGATGAACTTTATCTCAGTTGATAAAGAAAATTCCCTGCTATCATACTCAGGAAAACCTGGACCTTATCCTTAATATTAATACTTATTTTTCATCCTATATTTTTGCATAGCATAATATGCTGCACTTATGTACTCTGAATAGTTTTATCTATGTTATGTGACTTCTTACTCCTTTATGGTCTCTTACAGCATAGCGTATGTTACTCTACCTTATTTTTCTCTGAAAATACATGTTTTAATTACAAACCATTCAATATGCCTGCTCTTTCATCCTTGACAAATCATCTTACATTTTTGGTGAAACATGATTAAAGATCCTCATATACACATTCTAATTTTGGTTTTTTTTTTAGGGACAACATGAACAGTTCAGTTGTTTGCTGGTTTAGTAACCAGATTAGAAACCGCCCTTTCTCTAGCAGTGCCATCACTTGGGTGATTGCGTTCACTATTAACTTTCCATTTTTCCTCCCTTCCATTGTTTCTTTTGGAGGCTGGGGCAGGTTGATGAGTAGTAGAAGGCTGAAGAACCTGAAGATGCACAAATCCATGGGACCTGATGAAATGCATCTGGAGGTCCTGAGGGAACCGGCAGATAAAGTGGTTAAGCTACTATCCCTCATATTTGGAAGTCATGGCAGTCTGATAAAATTCCCACCGACTGGAAAAGGGGAAACATAACCCCCATTTTTAGAAAGAAAAAAAAAAAGGAAAAAAAGAGAACTACAGGCCAATCAGCCTCAGCTTGGTGCCCATCAAGATCATGAGGCAGATCCTCCTGGAAAATTGTTTCCAGGATTTCCATTTCCATGTGCTAAGGCACGTGGAAAATAAGGAGGTGATTGGTGGCAGCCAACATGGCTTCACTAAGGACAAATTGTACCTGACAAATTTGGCAGTCTTCTATGACAAGGGTTACAGCATTGGTGAGTAGGGGAAGAGCAACAAGTCCATCTATCTGGACTTGTGCAAAGCAAGTGCAAAGCATTTGACAGGGTCCCGCATGATATCCTTGTCAGTAAATTGGAGAAACATGGATTTGATGGATGGACCACTTGGTGGATAAGGAATTGGCCGGATGGTTGCACTTACTTAGAAAGTTGCAGTCAATGGCTTGCTGTCCAAGTGCAGATCAGTGAAAATTGGTGTTCCTTAAGGGCTGGTACTGGGACCGACGCTGTTCAACATCTTTGTCAGTGACATGGACAGTGGGATTGATGCACCCTCAGCAAGTTTGCCAATGACACCAAGCTGTCTGGTGTGGTCAACGTGCTGGAGGGAAGGGATGCCATTCAGAGGGACCTTGACACGCTTGAGAGGTGGGCCAAAGTCAACCTCCTGAAGTTCAGCAAGGACATGGGTTGGGGTAATCCTGAGCACAATTACAGGCTGGGTGGAGACTGGATTGAGAGAAGCCCTGAGAAGACGGACTTAGGGTGTTCACTGATGAGAAGCTCAACACAAGCCAGCAGTGTGCGCTCGCAGCCCAGAAAGCCAGCCATATCCTGGGCTGCATCAAAAGGAGCATGACCAGCAGGTCAAGGGAAATGATTCTCTCCCCTTACTCTGCTCTCATGAGACTCCACCTGGAGTACTGCATTCAGCTTTGGGGTCCCCTACCTAAGAAGAATGTGAGACCTGTTTGGAGTGAGAACAGAGGAGGGCCACGATGATGCTCAGAGGGCTGGAGCACCTCTGCTATGAAGACAGGCTGAGAGAGTTGTGGTTGTTCAGCCTGGAGAAAAGAAGGCTTATAGCAGTCTTCCAGTACCTAAAGGGAGCCTACAAGAAATCTGGAGAGGGACTTTTTACAAGGCCATGTAGTTATCACTAGACAAGGGTGAATGGCTTTAAACTGAAAGAGGGTAGATTTAGAGAAGATATAAAGAAGAAATTCTTCACTATGAGGATGATGAGATACTGGAACAGGTTGCCCAGAGAAGCTGTGGCTGCCCCATCCCTGGCAGTGTTCAAGGTCAGGTTGGACAGGGCTTGGAGAAACCTGCTCTAGAGGAAGGTGTCCCTGCCCATGGCAGGGGGTTGGAACTGAACATGCTTTAAGGTCCTCTCCAACCCAAACCATTCTGCAATTCTGTGATTACTATTTTATAAACATGGTCTTTAGGTCTGGGTGCTCAGAAATGAAGGGCCTATAGTACATGCAGTGTTTTGACCCTCAGTGCTCCTCGGCTCAACTCACTGGCCATCTAGGATTTCATCCAAGCAACTCCCTTTGAGGTTGCTGTTCATCCGGCACTGATACATGCACTGCTTCTGTTTTTTGCTCCAGAGTGGCAGCCACTGAGCATGTATTATCCCATCCTTCTGGTTTTATATCCTTGTCCCAACAGGCTTTTCTTCAATGGTTGACTGCCTCCACCATCAGCTCAGCAGAGAACCCAAAATAGCCCTTGATTGAGGACTTTTCCAGAGAGGACCAAGTGGAGGACATCACCTACATCACCTTTAATACAAGAGATAGGCAATGGGCAAAAAGATCCCTTTATTTTTGTATTATTTTGAATTAACACAACTAGCTACTTGTAATTTCTACCAATGTGAGAGGTAAGTCAGGTCCATTTTTTTTCGGTTCTGAATAGAGATATTAATTTTTCCTAAAATATATCTAGCTGCAGACTCTCAGATATAATCATAAGTTAGGGATACCATTGGTGTAGCTTCCCTCTCTTTCTCTAATTATTACTAATTATATTATTAAACCATTTTGATATGCGGGCTGCATCCAGCCCCTATATTCAAAGTGCCCTCTGCCTGAACTCTTCAAACCTGGCACAGAAATTTGTGGTAAAGTTTACAATACAAATGGTTTATGGAAATAAAGTGGCACTAGGAATGTTTTGACTAACTGTGCCAGTTCAAACCCACATAAGTCATGCAATGAATTGTTATGGTTTGAAAAGAGTTGCTTGCATTTTATTTTTCTAAAGCACTAATTAAATGACATATAAAGCTACTAACATTTTAGGTCGTCGAGAGTGCCAAAATGGACATTATAAAAATGTTCACTTTGGTATTAATTCCGTGTTTATGGGGCGTCTCATGTCTCTAAAACCTCCCTAGACCATTATTAATCATAGCCTACCAAGTACATTCATCACATATTTTTCCTGTCATACGCCAAAGAACATCTTATTAATTAAAAGGGTGAAAAATTGGAAAGGTTCCTCTTCTCTCCTATTGTTTTGTAGAAGAGGAAATGATAAAGTTCAAACAGTAAATCTGCTCCTTTCCAGAAAATGTTCTTATTGGGAAAGTGAACTTCAGTCATACTAAAAGCAAAACTGTTTTGCAAAGTTTGGCCAGAATCTGCCTTGGACTGCTTGCTCATCTAGTTCTTCTGAACTCAATTCACTGCAAAAGTAGGATTTGGCCTTTTAGCACTTGTGCTGCAAAATCCATGACTGTTATTAAAGGCATTTTAATTAAACCCAGCATTAAAACTGCATTTTTCTTCCTAACATCTATAACCAATAATTAGCAGCAAGGGGTTTTTCAAACCTCAGAAGAAATTGTTTGGGTGATACGCTATATGTGGTTTATAGATTTAAAATCCCTCGGGTTTTGTTTTCTGGGAAAGAGAAGACAAATCTCTGTTTTAAAGTTAAATGGGCTGAGTTTTCTCTTCATTCCGTACTGGACAGTCGTCCACATCTCAAAAGCTGAACATAGCCTAATTCATGACAGCTGTTTTCTTTACAATAGAATTGAATTTTATATAACTCCATTCATATTTGAGGTGTCCCAAAGCATTTAATAATAAGAATCCATGCCAGCTTTCATGGACCATTGTAGCACATCAGAGTTTTGCTTGATGAAGGTCATTGGGATTGGGGTCCTTGGCTGGTGGCAATCGTCTGGGCATGGGGACCACCAGTGTAGATGTTCTGCACCCAGCACCCCCTCTCCCAACCACAGGAGGCAATACTGACAGGACCGTGGGGTTAAGTTCGTGCCAGTTCAGAAAGTACAGCAAAATGCCCTTTTCTTTAATATCTCAGCAATGGCACCCTCAGCCAATTCTATAAGCATCACTCTGCTAAATTTCTGTATTTCATATGCTTTTTGTGCAAAATGTGAGCCATGAACTTTCTGCCTTGGATCTGATGCGAAGGCTGACTTGCTTTAATCTGGTTACATTAGCTCTTAACCACAGCAGCAGTCTGAGCAGAGCAGGGCAGGTAGGATCCTTCCACCCTCAACAACGGTGATGCCATCATGTGACAGAGAAATCCTGGGTTCGTAATTGCCTGCTCGTCAGAGCCAGTCCATGCATATCTGCAGGGCATATCTGGGTCTCTAAGATTAAACATCCATTTTAATCCTTATCAATAGATAACAACCTGAAATTTGTTATTCTACATCTCACACACTTTATTTTAACCACTGCCTAAAAATGGCAACAGCAAAAATATGTATGTAAGCCTAAAGGTTTTAAGAGAAGGGCCAAGAGGATGATAAGGGGGCTGGAGCACCTCCCGTATGAAGACAGGCTGAGAAAGTTGGGGCTGTTCAGCCTGGAGAAAGAGAAGGCTGTGTGGGGCCTAGAAGGATGCTGGGGAGGGACTCTTCATTAAGGACTGTAGTGATAGGACAAGGGTTAACAGGTTCAAACTTCAATAGGGGAAATTCAGGTTAGATATAAGGAAGAAGTTCTTTACTGTGAGGATGGTGAGGCACTGGAATGGGTTGTCCAAGGAAGTTGTGAATGTTCCATCCCTGAAGGCGTTCAAGGCCAGATTGGATGGGGTCTTGGGTGACATGGTTTAGTATGAGGTGTCCCTGCCCATGGCAGGGGGGTTGGAACTAGATGATCTTAAGGTCCTTTCCAACCCAAACTATTCTATGATTCTATGATAATTCAGACCAACAGGCATGAGAAAGAAATGTCTCTCAGGTGCATAATTACTTCTGATTGAGAGTTCAGTGTAATACAGTAGTTCTGTGGTCACACAAAGGTGGATTCCACAACAGAAATACCTGAGAACACAGGTAATAAGCTACTACTGAGCTCACCATCAGCCCTTGTTATTGCAGGCAGCCACTTGTGAATCAGATGCACAAGTAAGGTGGCAGAGTTGAGAATGAATACCTTTAGAAAGAATAGACCGTCCTTTCTATCACCTGCATCCACCCAACACAGAGGATTGCCTAGAAACAAATTTTGTTGCCTTAGGCTGGATACCTTAATCAAATCAGAATGACAAAATTGGATTACTCTAGAAAGACTTTTTCTCATTAAAATAGCACTAATTAGTAATTTTGCTATTGAAACAAATTGCTTTTCTAAATGGCCAGATTTGGGTAGGGCAGTCTTTCAGGATAAATACATAAAGTTCAGGGTCACAAATTACATCAGGGGTTTGAAACCAATCAACAGGTTACACCAAGCTGTGCTCTGGAGTAGCATAAACCCAATGGATCTAAATTCCACTCTGCTGTGTTTCTGTGAAATCAGCGAAGTTATACTAGGGCTTTGAAATACCAGTTTTATTGCATAAGAGCAGGCTCTTCTTCTTTAGAGGCTGCAGATGAATTCCAGCTATCAAGGAACAAATAGTTTTCAAGAATGGATATCCAAAGGGAAATTTCTACAAAAGAGCTGAAGAGAAGCTTTCATCACCATTATATTTTTAAAATAAATCAACAAGATAACGAATGTGATTAAGTACAGGTAGGGATCTCATGGTGCCAAACAAGCTTTGGAGACTGAAGTCATATGTGAGCATGAAATCATGAGAAGGAGGGAAAGGGAAGGTGCAGTGAACAGACATCAAGCAGTTTCATGGTTGGAAAAATGATCCCCTCACCTGACCTCCAATATAACGCACTGCACAAATGTAGCAGGGAAAAATAGAAGTGAAAATGAGCTGGGATAAAAAGAATAAGATATCAAGCTGTTCTGAGTAAATAGGATAAGAAGAAAGCAAGGTCTCAGCAAAGGCACATGTTATAGAGCCTTTCAAATACATGTATTTCCCAAATCTGATGCTGTTTTCCAAAACCCTTTTTTCCGTTTCCCATGTTAAGCAGAAAGGTGCAGAATGCACCATTAATCTTGAAAGCAGCCACTTTTACTTCCAGGAACAGAGTTGTCCAAGCTTGGCTCAAAGACTGCAAGTTCTTTTTACTTGTCCTGTTGTAGGTAGGTTTTAGTGGGTGATGACATTCATCTGTTGTAGCAAAGGATAAGTAAGATTTCTCGTTCCTATTTTTCTCACAGGAAGAAATCCAGATGTGCATTCTTACTATTATCTTTATCCTTATTCCGAAAAATTCCCATTTACCTCAAAAGCTTGCTCAGACAAAACAGAGTAAGGATCTAGGCTATGTCTTAGTACATAGCAGTTACATGCTGCAAACAAGCAAATAAATGGGAAGATAAATGTAAATGAGCTATAATTCTTACCGCAGGGCTCTGTTCTCGTTCTCAGTTTCCCACTTACTTTAATCATGGACTAATTCTTTGGGAAAAATCTTCACATTTTGGGTCTCCTTGGGTGGTATTTGTCCACTAACTGAAATCTGGTCATCCCAGCCTAAGCTCAGCCTTTAAAGTCTCTCTATAGAAAGAAATAGCCATCTCTGAAGGTTGAGTCACCCTATTCAAGCATGGCCACGGAAGATAGCTGGGATATTATGCCCTCTGGGGGTGCTTATTTTTCTCTACTTCTCATAAGGGAAACATAGATACTTCTTATATATATGAAGCTGGACAAGATGAATTCCAAACTTTGTAAGCATGTATATTAATACAATCAGGTGAAAAAATACTTCTCTTTTTTTCAAATTGCTGTACATATGTTTCTGTCCTTTCCTGCCTTTTTCTCAGTTTCTCATCTCTTTGGTGCTTACAATCAGCAGATCTCAACAGCTTCTGTGGAAGAAAGGAAAAAAATGCTGATTGCTTCCTGAAATATAATCAAGAGCAACCACACAACAATCTTTTTAATTCACAGCCAAGCACCTTAGTTTGTTAAGTAGACATTAAAACATGACAGTTCACTACAACTTCTCCTTTGTATCTGGAAATAGGTGAGCATCTTTTCATGTTGTCTGGGGCCTTATCCATGTCCGTAAAATTTTCTAGTCCCCTTAGATTTGCTCACAGGTTTTAAGGCATTCAAAGACCTTGTGGTAATGACCTCCATGGGCCACTGAATATGGAAATACTCAGTCCTACAGCTTCACAGCCTTTTAAACTAAGGTCATAATCTTATTAAAATTAATCTTAATTCCCTGCAGGAAATGACAAAGGGCAAAGCAGCAGAAGTCTCACTGTTTGCATTTCTGTCTGCCTCTACACCCTGGCCATCCAGTTCCTTGGCTTCGAGGCTCCTACATAAATAAGCTTGTACTTAATATTAGGTCCCACTGAAACCAGCTGGCAGACATGTCCTCGATCTTCTGCTACCAAGTGCTCTCAGATGAACCACAGAGAATGGCTTTGGCTTCTTGTCTGACTTAACACTGATGCTCTTATACTCTGCCTGTGTATGAATTTTGTCTATTCAGGGCTAAGGTGCATATCATGATTTACTTACAGCCATTGGGAAACATGTTCTACTTTTGCAGTGTATAATTAAAGCAATTCATTTAGCATCAGGCTAGGGCTCTGGATTAAGCCCAAACAGGAGCTAACATCATGTGATATAATTTAATTACCTTACTGCCAGCTGTGCTTTGCTGAGCATCTGGACTTTGGTCATTCACATTGAAGCTCCAAGTTAATTGCAAATACCATCAGGATTGTGATGCAGCCTAATTGCACTTACCTCCTAAACATTGTTTAATCGATTTTGAAATCCTAATCTACACATCATAAAGTTTATTGGTCATGTTAATTGGCTAAATCTGACATTGGAAAGATGGAGGGAATTGGCTAATTTAACTAGACAATAGAATTTAAAAATCCAGTGTCCAGATAATCCTGTTGTTAACGTCACAAGCTTCTACTCTATCCTTTTTCCTTTAAAAACATTTTTACAATTAAGATTGATTATATAAGGCTGATTATTCTAAGGCTGATTCCTTTCAGTGCTGCAGAGAGAGCTTTTTCTCTCTCTCTTCTTCCACTGAAGTGTGGCAAAGGCAGCATTTAATGCAATTGTGGGTTCAGAAATGTTTATGGTAGGCAGAGCCTTCAGATTAGCATGACACATGGAATTTGTGAGCTGTTAGATTCGATTTCAAAGCATTAGGCTAGGATTTCACATTTTGTTTTTATAAAATGCAAATAGACTTCAGTTGCTTTGTTATTAAGATGGATTTGAAATGTTAGTCAGGGAGCAGATATGGAACCCATACTCATTACACAAGTCTTGGTTCCTGGAATGGATCTTTTTTCTTTTTTCTTTAGGATTTCTCTGAGATGTTAAGTAAACTGCTACTGTGAGACCGGCCAACCAAAAAGCCATTCTTTTCACTAATAAGGGAAAAAGAGGTAAGGAATGAATGCAGTGAACTCAGAATGAAGGCACACAAAATCTTTTCCATGAACATGCATTGAAGGAAGAAAACTCCAGTACACACTGGCCACAGAACAATGAATGCTGGTGTATGCAGAGCTCCTCTATATTAGAGATTAAGGCAAATGAGCTGCCTTGTCTGGCAGCAGATATCTTTATTACTAGTGATGACCACACCATGGCTTCTAGAGCTACACGCAAGAGTCACTGCTGGTGTAGGTGAAGATGAGTGATCCTGTTCACAGCACAGGTAAGCCAGAGAGCTCCAAATCACAGTGCCAGCATTATCGACTATCCTGAATACCATGGTATACCTTTGACCGTGAGGAGAGGACCTAATGGCAAGTGTGCATGACACCTGAAGGTCTCCCCAAGGCCAGGTTAGCAAGGCCCATGCACTGTAATAAGATGTTCTCTGGAGGACATTCAGTCACAGGAGTGAGCAAACCCAGCAGCTCCCTACCCTGCCACATGCACCCCAAGTGAGTGCCAGAAGTCAGCCTGCAAGCAGCCAATGGACTGCAAAGCAGCTGCAAGGACAAATGTGCAGAGCTCCTGGCTTCTCCTAGATTGCACCAGAAGAAGAGGGTGGATTGATCTTCTCGGTTGTTTTAGGCTGTCATTGGATTTCCAGCCATCAAACTGCAAGCAAGACCTCAAATGTGAGGTCATGTAAGATTTCAAGTTAACTTTTACTGGACCAGGTCGTTCAAAGCCTCATCCAACCTGATCTGTTCATGGCTGTAACTTTTAGTCCTAGTTTTACTCAAATATTATGGGAATGCATGCCAATGTCTGTGGATTTCCAGGAATTTGCAGTCAGCTCTCAGCATCCCAGGTTTCCCATTGTAATGCATGATAAACAGGAAAGGTAGAATGATCACTTGAGTTTCTTGTTAATTGTGCCTATAAATAAGAGAACACTTTTTTAAAAAAATCCTGTCTGCATTCTTCAGACAAACATTGTGCTGGCTAAAAAAGGCTGAACCAACCAGTAGGGCTTGCTGATCTGCGCTGACATGCTTGCAGTGGTCTGTGCCTGGCTTAGGAAGGAAGCATGACTGAGTGTTTCTACAGAGATTAGAAAGAACAGGTCTTGTTTCCTAGGCATAGCCTTAATTAGCAAATGCTTAAAGTTAGGAAGATCTGTTGTTTTCACAAGGACATTTTGTTCCAGCAATGGTTGTGTTTTCCTCCTTTTGCTCACGCTGCAGGAGGCTGAAAGGCCAAAGGAGTCCAGGGTGAACATGAGCTCTCTGTCTCTCACATCCACAACAACTGCCTGAGAGGTACCGCACTGCAAAGAGACCTGGAGTCTGAGGCTGCTGCTTTGTCACAGTGGAATCAGGACAGATTTCCCCAGAACAAAACTCATCCTCTTTAACTCAAATGTGTGTTTTGTCAGAATGGAAATTAAGCTTTCAGGATGTATTTCTTTGGCCCTCCCCTGAGATTACCAAAGAGTGGGCTAAATGAAACAAAGTCTGATACACCTATGTATTCATAGATACTTTTGGAAAGATGCATAGATCTATATGCAGATATATCCTGTATATAGCAGAGCCCTGTAACTTTTTTCATGTGCAACATCAAACAAAAGTTTGTTATCTACTCAGTCCTGTTAATCTCGTTGGCATGAATTGCATCAGGCTGGAACAGTGATCCAAGAGAAGGGGTTTCCCTTGAAACCCCAACATGAATTCCCTGTGCCTCACAGAGCCGATACAGCATATCCTTAAACCTGAACAGTTCTGCTTCCCACTTCAGCTGTGGTTCATTAAATCACTTTCTGATGCTGGGTCAGGGTGGAATTGGTTATGTTGGAATGAGACCCATTTTCAGACAAAACTTCTATTTTCTCCATTTTCCCTTTCACCGCCGATTTACATCCCCAGTCTTCAGCTTGATAAAATCACTTTTGCCCCTTTGCTTGTGCTTATGTGGAGGCACATTCTCAAAACCTGAGTCCTAGCTAATTTTATAACTCCAAAATGCAATACAGATCCTGTTCCTGATCACTGAAGTAATATTTTAGCAGAAAGGGACTGAACTCCAGTACTCAAGTGAATTAGAGATGTATGTGTAGATCCAAGCTGTTTTCATGCTCTCTTTGAAGTGTGCTAAGACCAAGCCAGACTCTTCTAGCTGTCCTGTCATTTCTCTTACACTTTATACCCAAGCTGAGGTATTTAAAATATTGGTATTAAAAGTCTATAATGGCTCTCATTGTTACTTCATAAGTCCTACCTCTTCAAAGTCTTCGCATTCAGCCAAGCTTGACAGATGCAGATGTCTTGGAGAAAAAAATATCTTCATCCTTTCCTTTTGCTTCTTGGCTGTATTTTCCAACTGCTTTTCAGAGAAATACACTATTGCAAATATCTCACAGAAAAAAATATGACTCCTCCCAGACTCCTGAGGCTGCTCTCACAGGTTGCCTGTGAGTGCTACCACTTCTTGAAAGGAGCTATACAGTAGGACCATGCTGGCTGACCCAGCATGAAGAAGTGTCTGGTTCCAGAATGCCTCAGATCCATGCATCTACAGGGGTTGGTTTTGGCATTGACCCTGATCAAGTGACAAGAATATTTTTGGTTTCAGTCTTTCAGCCTAGCCTGTATCCTTATGCTGTTTTTGTTGTCCTCTGATGAATAAAAGTCGCCATTTGCCAAGATCCATACGAGCAGGATCTGGATCTCTGCTAACATCTCATTCCCAATATCCTTTAGCCAGGGCATCAGTGCTCTGTTGTACTCTAACTGCTGGCCCTGGAATGCAAGTAACTTCCTGGCCTCTTTTATGGGGCTCTGAGGAGAAACCCTGCTGCAGGATGATAACATTTAAGCAAGATTCCTCGAGGGCATTGCATTTGCAGGCGCCAAGTAAATGACCCACCACACTCCTACTTGCATGATAAGGAACTTTACCACGCACTTTGCAGCCTGCTTTAATATTACCTCTTTCATCTCCTGCTTTTTTTTAAAGCTACATGGCTTGCCTTTACAGGTCATCTGTGGGTGGTGGGTGGCCTATACAGGGCAGGAGAAAATGTGTTCAATAAGAGGGTTCAATTCCACTGCCACCATGGATCTCATCAGCTGTGGAGACAAAGCAACAAGCACTTCAGCTGTAAAAACCTAACTCTCTTACCAGTGTTCAGGTGTAGGTGGGAACTGCTTCATGTGATTCACATTTAGCTTTCAGAGGTGCACAGGACCGCTGCCTCATGGTCTGGTGCCAATAGACATAAAACACTACGAAAGAAGACAGAGTGGAGCTTTATATTCATTTTCTGCCCTGAGGTGCAGAAGATTTTGCCCTGGCTGTATGCTGGGCCATTTTGTTAGCTGGGAGGTGGTGGTGAAGTGGAAGTCATTTGCCGTGCGGCAGATGTATGCAGCACAGATTCACAGGCATTTTCCATGTGCTCTTCCTCACACAGTGCTTCTGCTTTTTTTCTTTATCACAGGTGCAGGACTCTAACAGTATTTCTGCAAGTACAACTGTTGCCTGTGTTGGATGTCAAATTCGAAGAAACAAGACAACAGACTTTGGTAGACTTCATTGGTATTAATACTGCTATAAAGACACTCAGCTCTAGTATTGCATAAACATATGACAGTTTAATGAGAGAGCTCAAGGCAAAGGCCTGAATGTAGCATCTCAGCACACTGGTGTACTGTAAGCTGAATTATGCCTTACAGTAAACTCTCCTTCGTGTAAGACACTGCAATAGACTGCTAAGCACATGTTTCCACCCAAAACAAAGGCAGCTCAGGAATTTGAATACTGTGGGAAGCTGGGCTTTGTCTGGGTGTTATTTTGGGAAAGGAATACTTGTGGGTGGATGAGAGACAGTTCAGGTGGGGAAGGAAGGAGACAGCATGTGGGAAACAGGCAGCAAAGGGTTGCAGCAGCACAGCCAAGCTGTGCGGATGCCTGTCCTGGGAGAAGCCTGAGAGGTCAAAGAGCTGCCTGGGAAAGATCTGCTGCTGTGAGAAGAGAAGTTGCCTCTGGTTGTTCGTGTCCTACTGTGTTTATGAGTGCAGACTCTCTATATTGTTCTACATAAAAAGAATGGCATCAAAACTGCTGGTCTCTGCTATTAATATCTTTACTTGGAAAAAAACTTAAGGGTCTGAATTTTGTACAGCTGGGATAGTGTGGGATTGCCTTTATTTTAATGTGGCATGTTTTCTAATAAATCTTTTGTTTTCTCCTTTTCCCCTCTCAGTTTTTGCTTGTTGTTCCTGTTGTCTCCACTTCTCAGGAGAGGCAATAGATCTCAGAGTGGACACCCCATCACCCTGGAGAAGCCTCTTCTCTGTAGCACAAAACCCGAGGTCCTGTCTGGGGGCAGAACTTGGTCCTGCCATGGACATCAGCTCTTCTGTGTTAAGAGTTGATGTTGATACCTGTAGGAGAGGCTAAGTTTCAGGTACTTCACATTCATTCATCCAAATAAATTTAAGAAGTCTACCTGTTCAGCTGGCCATTCGTCTGTGCTTCTGATGGATTCATTTGACTTAGATGAACAATTTCCAGAGGGGAGATACCAAAGCAAAGGTTATGCACAGGGATTAGGAGAAAACACTGATACTTCCCAGTTGGAAAAAAATCCCCAAAATCCTGTTGGTTTGATCAGAGCTCTCTTAGTAAGTGAGAACATGACATACTATTTGTATGTTGCTGCCAGGTATTGATCTAGACAAGGTCCTCCTAGTGAATGAGTGCATTTGTTAAACTCCCCTTACTTCTCCTCACATCTGAGCAGGCTTCAGTAGTTGATAACATCATACTGTGTCTGTGGAGCTTTTCTGCACAGAACTGACTGTTCTGAACCCTGGAATAAGAGTGTCTATCCACAGCCAGTGGGTAGCCAGGGATTCAGAGGCATCTCCTAGCCCAACGGTGACAGAGTCCAGCAAAGGAGAGATCTATGGATGCTATCTTAAAATGAACAACCATCTCAACAGTGAAATGACACCTGATCAAGAAAATCTCTATGAGTTTGAAATTCAGTCCAAATAAATCTGCAAAAAGTTGGCCAGAAATCTCTCGTGATTTTGAACTAGCCTACAGTAGGTAAGGCAAAGGAGCAATATGGAAAATTCTGAGAGCAAGGATCACACTGCAGCCCATAATCACAACCCCTTAGATAAAGCATGCTTAGACTTGAGAAGTAATTCAAATAGAAAAATCCCTCTGGACCCCTCCCTTCCACCTCTCTGAGTCCTAATAATGTTCTGGGAGGTGCCACACTTTCTGCTGAGCTGTTTAAAGAAAATAGAGGAGCTAGAGAGGTCACCTACTAATGGAGATGCCACCTCACTGGGCTTCTCTAATTGCAACCAGCAGTCAGTTCATTGCCATCTTTCTGAGTCTCTGGCTGCAATTGGCAGGGAAAATAAAACAGCAGCCACTGAGATTCAAAGAGCTGTGTGCAATCTGGATTGTGCATTTAGGCAGTGTTTATTTTAAAAAGCTATTATCTACCAGCTGCTCATAAACTCTGTTATGCCCTGCAAGAATCTTTGTACTATGTAATTGCCTTGCCTCTCTCTAAATGCATATTCCACTGGTTTGAATTAGCTGCTAGCTCGTAGTGATTATGGTCATCATTCATCTAGAACAATTCAAATCAGATTTAGAATTCGTGACATCACCTATGTACAAGTAATGTCTGTACAGTAGAGGCACGCTGTCCTCAACAAAGGCCAAACCTGGTTTTTGATTTCCTCTGTTGTCTTACAAAATGTAGAGCATGTAGAGTTTATGCAGGAAAGGCTTTCCCTCTTCTACTGCAAGTAACTTGTATTGCAGTTAGTGTCGTTTGAGACCTTAATTATCATTCTAAAAACTGTGCACATGCACCAAAATAGGTGCATGTTTAACCCATAGGTTCTGTTTAACCCAGCACATTTACAGAGAGCGTTCGTTGTGTCTGTAATGTCTGTGGACATCTCCTTCTTAACATCTGTGACATATTATTTAATGTTTCTTCTGGCTCTCCAGTAAACAGAAACCATATGAAGGCTCAGTGTTGGTGCTCTCACGATTTTACCTATGCTGGCCCTTATGTTAAGGTTGGAGAACTACCAAGAAAGAGTGGAGTGAAATAAACTATGGATGTACACTGTCTATGGAAGATTTCAAAGATTCCCTCATTTAAGCAGTGACAGGCATAGCTGGTGTTTTGGTAAGATGCTGTATTTGTAGAACAATAGAAGTATGCAAGAAATGTTGGCAAACCTGGACAGGATTTTTACTCTTAGCACATAGGTGGGAAAGTTTTATTATTATTATTCTGTTTCTTAATTTGTCAGCTATGTTCTGATAATTTGGACACCAAATAACTCTGCAAGATCAGGAAAAGATCTTTTCCAAAATACGTATTGTCTCATTATGCAGCAAAGCAAGTCAAGGTTGCTGAGTTGATGGCACCTGTTTCCAGTATAGCAAAAGGATCTATTTGTAGAATATCTCAAACTTTTCAGAAATGCTACCTATAATGAAAAGTTGTCTTCTGGAAGATCTGCATAGTAAGGAGAACTTCTGGATTGCATTTTCATTTGTACCAATCTCAGTACCAATAGCATTTGCCATTAGGGGTAGGGTTAGGGCCCAGTTTTTGTACTGAGATAACATGAACCACAATTACTTAAATCTTCATATGTGAAGTAGGCAAAGAAGTCCTATCACCAGAATTCTGTCAGCAGATGAGTTTACCACTTCTCAGGGAGTTAAGGCTGGATTGGTATACTCCTTAAACCCTCCCTCTGTCTCAGTGTTCCTTGTAAAAACTGTAGGCATAGTGTTAACCATTTTCAGTGCCAACATTGCAAAGATAAGAAGGCTGATCATGCTAGAAAGATGATTTTAACAATCCATGCATGGTAATGGGTGAGAAGCTCAGAGTGAACTAAGTCCAGTCATAAGCAGGGTAGGCAGGAGAAGAGACGGAAAGAGTGGATACTAATATAATAGTACAGGAGATGGATACAGGAGGAATAAAAGTTATCTTTAAAGGCTTTAGAAGTATGTTTTTTAACACTCACCAGCACTCAAAGCCACTCAAATCTCTTTTCTAAAAGCCTGCTTATTTTAAGACTGCATTTGAAAGGTTTTTAATATCTTTCCAGGAGTAGACTGAAAATAGGGTATCTTTCTTAAAGTATTCAAAGAATACAGCCTTTCCACATGTGTATAATAATAATGCTGAAGGTCTTTACTGAACAAAATTATGGTAGCCAGTGTCTGCAAAGTACAAATCAAAGGACAGACCACATTTTTCCTTTAACTAGTGTGATTGAGTCGTATCAGTCAAGTTTATCTTGAGTATTTCTGGAGAAAGATTTTCCAAAGCCAAAGAAATAAAAAGCTGGATGCCCAGTTTCCCCTCTTGTTTGTCTTGCTGCAGTCTACTCACATAATTAGAGAGGCTGATTTCCCATTCGTGCAATGAATTTGTTCAGAGCAAAATGACAACAGCAGAGGTTTAAAGTTCCAGCTACGAAATTCCTCTTTTTTGCTGGCTTATATCAGAGCCAGAAACATACATCCTGCAGCTTTTTATGATTTGCAAGAGTGATATTCACCTTCCGCAGAAGTCTTCACGTAAGTCTGTTTACAAGGCTGGGTTTACTCAGGTAATTCAAACAAGGCAAGTCTGGTTTTCCATCCAAAACCATTCTCCCAGGAAGCAGAAGCAAACCCACCTGACCAAGCTAAGTCAGCACTCACAAGTGCTCTTATCAGCAAAACGTCATACAGCATCAATCAGAGAATAAGCAGCCATACAGTATTGTAATAAAAAATGTATTTGGCACTTCCTGGACTATTTACCGCTTTATTGAATACCACACTCCTTCGAATGTCGACTGCAAATTCCAGGGGACAATCTGGCCCACTCTCCCTTCAAGACTGGAATTTTAATGGCTCCGATAAGAGACGGCCATCCCTCATCAGATATTGTGGTGTTTATTTTAGCTTTTTGCCTCTTTTGTGGCAACTCTGTCTGCACGCTGGCCTGGGGTATCAACTGATGACAGTCAGTCCTTTCAGAAGCCTCACCAAGGCACTTGAACCATCCATTACGCATGGAAGCATGAGATAAATTTGTCAGAAACTTTTGCACGGGCCCTCAGCAAAGGAAGTGGTGCAGTCTGTGTATTTTCTGCAGGCTTGGATTGGAGCACAAACAGGACCAAATGATGGAAAGATTTGGTTTGCAAGAAGAGACCGTTCCCTTACTCAAGTTCACTGCAAGTTTCATCAGTGCCAAGTGAGTACACCGTCAACCCGGTACGTCTGCATGGACATGTGAATGAAATGAGTGAAAGACTCAGTTATGTTTAACTTTGT